>NC_142512.1:35637878-35940909 GCF_057876585.1 Rhinolophus sinicus
GACAGCTCTGTTAGTAGTTGGTGTGACTACCTCAAAGGCATCCTGAAAACTCGAGTATCATAGACTGAGGTTTAGAATTATTTGATTCTAGACCTAGGATTACACCCTATGCAGTGAAGGGAAATAAGTAGCATCATGGCGTTTAAAAACTGCAGGAATTGTAGTGACTGGGGCAACTAAGGGCAGGACTGCCATTCTGTCTGCCAGAGTAAGCATTTTCTTGCTCAAGTGGCCTCCTCTGCCTCATCTTTTCACAACAGCTGAATGAAGGGATTAGAAACGGCCATGTCATGGTGCTTACTCACTGAAATCGCCCGATTGCAAGCTCCTTGCCTCTCCCCCAGAAGAGCAAGAACCTGTCATGGTTCAGAGATAAAGAGGATGGGGTCCAACTTTTTTAGCTATAGTGGCTCAATTGGGTAGGTAGGACTGCCATGCGTAACTGTCCTGATACTGGAAGAAACGACTTCTCCCCCAAGGATAGCTCTGCTGCAGAGGCCCACACCTCACTCAGAATCACTACATATTCCTTTAGTCTTCCTCTAAGCTCCAGAGCCATTGGTACAAATGCTTTATTGAAATTAAACACATAATATATAAAATGAGATTAGAATGCAGAAATCGGCATAGTGACCAGACCCCGTTCCCTGGCTGGCTGAGGCAGCCTCAGTGGGCAGAGGGGAGCTGGAGCATATCTAGCCTTGTAAAGCCAACCCACCGAGGGCAGTTCATTCATGATCTCAAGATTTGATGCTGAGGTTCTTTTGGATTTCTACAATGATTAAATACGTGTCTGAGTGGTCTGTCTGTGCTCCTTTTGTGTTTTGAGGGCTGGCTGGGGCAGGGGTAGGGGTAGATTGTGCATGGCAGTTGCTTTCTGCCAGGAGAGGAACACTGAATGCTGGTGAAGATAAATGCAAGTATCTCAGCCAACTGACAGGGAGACTTCGCAAATAACACCCAGGAAAGAGTCTGTTGTGGGCCTGACCCAGGCTTGTGCTCCAGGAGGCGCTTCCAATCTCTCCACTGTAATCACGTTCCCAGGTGGGTGAGGTGGGATCCTGCCCGTGAAGGCTAGCCATCAGTCTGCACTGTCTAAAGAGAGATCTGGCTGCAGAGTAGTCATCTGAAGGTAGATACGCCGGGACAGCTCTGGTCCAACACGGCGGGAGGTGGATGTCACACCTTCCCCACGGCGCACCTGTATGTCTGCAAGCAAATTCTGGCGTTCTTGCTCCGAGGAACAGCGCCGGTAAGCCTGAAAGTGGTAAACGTTCTCTTAATACTGTACCATCCACAGTCATCCCTCATCCATGAACAAGGAGGTGGTAAACTGGGGTTGGGGGATTAAAAACCTATCCTCCCAACCTGGGTCAGTGTTAACAACTCGGATTTAGCAGAACTGCTCTGTTGACCTCTAAGGCATTCTTGGGCTCTCACCAGTGGTGTCTGTGAAAACCATCTGGGAGACCCACCAAAGCCACAGGGCACTGGGCGATGGTCCCTGGATTAGCATACCTGGACCAGGAGCTGCGGGGAGGGATAGGTGGCCACAACAGCACTGGCCATTTCCAGGCTGACTCGGTTCAGCTGCTGAATCTGTCTCCTCCAGACCTGAGCAAGTCCTCTGCCAGCACGGTCCACCTTCATCCCTCTGGCCCAGTCACTCTCGAGGCAGAAGGAGAAGCTAGTTTGATCTCGGAGCTTCCTGCAAACAGCACAGACGAAGAGCTGAGTCACTGGTTACTCTCCTGCACCTGTCCTCTTAACTGGGAACTTAAAAGCCCTTCTTCCAGTGACCTCAAAAGGTGGGCACAGTGTTATAATCTGGCCTATTTGAGTGCTTGCTTTGACCCCAAGCAGTACTAGTTGCTGATTCCCTTAAAAATGACATTAGTCCTTTTCACTAAAAGAGAAGGTACCAGAAAAATACCAGAATATTTTATGTTGAATTGGGCTGTATTGACCAGAGAGGTAGTGCACAGGGCCAGACACCCCGGATTGGCTATCAGGCTGTGGAGTCTAATTCTGTTTCTTCTAACTTGCTAGGAGCTTGGATAGGTCAGTCTATTCAGGCCGCAGTTCCCTCAGGTATAAAACGAGGCACTGAGACCGGATTGTCTCTGAGGTCTTATTAATTTTAAATTCTGACTGAATACTCCTTAAGCTAAGTAAGCTAAAGGTTTTATTTTATGAGAACTTATCACATTGTGACCTGACCTGTAATGAAATGAATCCTAGTAATTTGGCCTACTGGTGACCCAGCCTGGGAAACACAAACACATAAGCTAAAGCAGAACATCGGAAAGGGATTGGGCTTGAGGGCTCGTCCCAAGAATCCCCAGCGTGAGGTCTGCTCCTGCTTCAAGCTTGAAGACAATGGACTGACAGCAGAGTTCAGGGGAAAGGGACATCTTTGGGTACCAGAACCACCGTAAAGGACAAGACCCAGCAGTGGAGCTGGGACTCGCCAGGGCACTCACTTGAAGGGTGCCTCAGCCACAGCCTTTGTGAACGTGCACGTGAAGTCGGCCAGCTCTTTCCAGCTCTGCACAATCCGGGCCTGGGCATGCGTGTGTAGCTGCAGATCCACCAATGCCTAAAACCCAAAGGCAGATGGACTGGAAGGGTGGCGAGCCTGCTCTGAAGCTCTCCCCTCACTGCTCACCGAGGCTGTACCCCAGCTCCCTTGGCTCCTGCTCTCTACTCAGTACCAAGGCAGTCAGTTCTGGCCGGCAGCCATTTTACTCTTTCTCAGTAGCAAATCGGGTTAAATGAGAGTGGGTACCAAACCTACTTCAGGCAACAGCATGTTTTTACCTCCTCCATGTCAACCCTGGACACCACAGGTCCTGTGTTGGCCTCTGGCGGTCTCTGCTTCTTTTTCTCCTTGGCCTGTTCTCTGTTTGCCAGTCCCTGTTTCCTTCTCCCTGGAGTTTTCGGAGCACTGGAGCAGGGGAGGAAATCAAAGGGGGCAGCTCCAGCTGAGCTGAGGCAGAAGAGATGCAAGAAGACTGAGAGCCTCCCACAGGGGTTGGCAGGGACGCTCTGGCAGAGGGACTCATATCCAGGATGAATAACTTCACCCCTATTGGCCCAAGCACTGCCCCTTTTGATGCTAAGTCTCAAGGACAAATCCAAACCTGAAGCATTTCTCTTGATCCATAATCGCCAGTGACAGAGCCTTCCCTGCTGTCCTTGCTGTGATGTCGGTTACAAAGCTCCGAAGTGTTTCCTTCCCTTTCTCACTGCTGCCCAGACTTCCCTGCATGAAGGGGCAGAAGCTACATTAATACTTGCTCTCCAGAGCCAGCCCCTGACCCATGCCTCAGCACCCACCCCTTTGGCTCTGCCTACCTGCTTGAAGTTGTAGATCATGGACACAAACGCCTCTGTCAGGAGCAGCACCAAGACCTGCGGCTCCTCCACCCAGCTCTCCTCTCCATCCTGTCCCAGGACCCGGAACCCAGCAGAGGGAGGCAGCTCAGCAGGTGCTTAGCACCTGCGAGAGAGACCCAGGCCTTCTGGGTGAAGACACTCACCCCGTCAGGCTAGTCCATTTTGCATTATTCTTTTTCTTCTGGAATGAAGTCATGGTGGCAAGAAATAATAACCCATGATCTTGTCCCTGCCCAGTCCTCAACTGTTCAGCTGCTTTCCTGCTGGGGCCCGCACATACATATTAGGGGGAGGTGGGGGCGTAGAGACATAGCCAGAAAACCCCTACCTCAGCCATCCCGGCCCTTCTCCTCCAGGTGATGCTGCACGGCACGGCCTGCGCCTCAATGACACAGCAGCACTCCATGGCCTGCAGTGCTCCCAGGAGCTGGCCCCCACCTTCCATCTGTAAAAGCACTGCAACAGATGGGAAAGGGGCGGTCAGTGGGCGGCCCAGAAAACAGACCGCCGCACAGGGTGAAGGCAGATGCAAGGACCTGGATCCAGCAACACGACGATGTGTTTTAAGCACTCCTCCGGCCTCTGGGCTTTCGGCCTGTTAACCAGCGCTGTGGCCTTCTTCCTTTCCTGTTGTCGCGGGGCGCCTTCCTTCTGGCTTGCTCGTCCCCACAGCTGGCATCCCTGAGAGCCTCTCCTCTGGACCTTCTGATTATGCTTGGTTCTCTTCTGAGGCAGGGGCATGTCAGCATTTGTTTTGGTTCCTGTCGAGCTGTTGCTCTGGACAGGGCAGGGAGCTTGGTAGCCTGGAAGCTGATGGCATCGATTGTCTGCCACAGGGTCCTTGTTATTTGATGCACACCTCTCTGTGATGTCATGGAGGGGAACATCAGGAATCTTTGGAAAGGGCTGCGTTTTCCAATCACATGATGCTCCTTCATTATTCTGATGATTCCAAACTCTTTTAACTGGGAAGCTAGAGGCCTCAGGGCTCAGCTGCTTGTGTGTCAAAAACTTACATGTGAGCCTCTCAGCCAGGGGAATAAGTTCCTCCTCATCTTCACTTGCACTGCTTAGCACTCTGACTGGCTGTGTTTCTGTAACAGTTTCAGCTGTGTCTGGGACACGTGGTGGATCTTTCAATGTTGGAGATGGAGGACAAGAGGCTTCAGAATCTGAGGTGTCAACCACTACAATCTTCTCTCTCTTTGTTGAAGATGGTTCCTTCTTGAGAAAGGCAAATACTGGCAGCAACTCAGAATCACTCTCACCGGATTCCAGTGAGAGGGAGGACTTCTTTAGAGCCATCAACACGTACCATCAAATTAATTCCCTAAAACAGAAAGAAAGATGAGACACAGACTGTAGCATTCAATTCAGTCCACTAGATGTGTTCTGTGGCCAGGTCTTATGGAGATAAACATGGCACAGAGAAAGAGAAATAGGACATGGCCCCAACACATTCAGTATGGAACTCAGAACAGCTATACCTGTGGTCTAACAGGAACACTCCTCAAATACTTTCCAGGTCAAGATGAGATAGAAGCGAAGTGGGGGTTACTAATACAAAATATTAATAGGGTAGTAACAAGATTCCCCTCTCCCCCCCATTGATCTTTGCTTTTGAAATGGAGATGACAAAAGTCACCCTTTTTGAAAAAATTGAGCTATTCACATACCATAAAATTCATCCTCTTAAAGTGTACAGTTCATTGTATATTCACAAGGTTGTGAGACCATCACTACTAATTCCAGAATATTTTCATTACCCCAAAAAGAAATCCCAAAGCCATTAAGCAATCCGTCCATTTTCCCCTCCCCCCAGCCCTTGGCAACCACAAACCTACTTGTCTCTATAGATTTGCCTATTCCAGATATTTAATATAAATGGAATCATACAATATGTGGTCTTTTGTGACTGGCTTCTTTCACTTAGCATAATGTTTTCAAGGTACATTTATGTTATAACATCTTTCAATACTTCATTGTTTTTTATGGCTAAATGATATTCCGCTGTATAGATATGCTATTTTGTTTACCCTTTTATCGCTTGATGGACATTTGGTTTGTTTCCTTTTGACTATTCTGAATAATGCTGCCATTGAACATTCATGTACAAGTTTTTGTGTGGACATGTTTTCAATTCTCTTGCCTATATCCTAGGAGTGCAACTGCTGGGTAAGGTGCAAGAGTCATTTTTTGAGCAAATATTTACTATCACTGGGTGTGACCCAGGATGTGCCATGTAACCTTTCTAGGCCTCGCTTTCTTCTTTAGTAAAACAGAGATAACAACACCTACTTTATAGGGTTGTGAGAAGTAAAAGAAATGCATCTACAGCCCTTAGTATAGTATCTGGCACCAGGTAAGAGCTCTGCAAACTAAGCTGAATGACTAGGGAGGGATCGCATCTGTGCCCTCGCTGGACCTCGGTAGACTCCTGCCAAATGAGGGAGTGGGACAGGCACGTCCGTCAGTTCGTCCTCACCCCGCAGCAAAGGCACCGGACACCCAGGCCACCGAGCCCCTGAGGAGCGGTGCTCAGGAGAAAAGCCCTGCCCACACCCGCGCCCACACCCGCACCGGGGTCGCTCGCTCACCTGCAACTTTTCCCGCTACTCTTTCAACTGCCACGCATGACCTGGAAGTAGATCGCCCGGCAGCGGAAGCAGAAGCTTTCTCAGACCGGAAGTGAGTTACGGCAAATATGGCGTTGGGGGCGCTGGTGCTGAGGTCGCGGGCAGCTGGTAACGGGACGCTGTGGCGTTGTGGGGGAGGGGTGGAGGAGGAGTGGAGACGTTGCGGGGAGCGTGGGGGTGGAGTGGAGGCCGCTCCCTGTGGAGGACCCTGGGTGCGGGACGTGGGGGACAGTGTGCAGGGCGCACGAGGTTTGACGGATGGCTGTCGCTGATCACGTGACACATGTAGGGCGCCGATCCCTGGATGGTTGGTCGAGGAACACGTGTCCCCGTGCTTGGCGTGCAAGTATAGCTTCCCTAGCGGTTGATGAAGTAGGCTCGCCGCTTCCCCTGCCTGGGTTTGTTCGGATGATTCTTTCATCTATAAGGATGGGTTGCTAACATTGGCACACTGGAGCTGAAAAGTTGGTCTGTTCCTTCAGCAGATTGAGATTTTACTTTGTGCAAGACCCTTTGACGATCTCAGCAGAGAAGACGATCTCTAGACCCTGAACGGCTCTCTCTAGTGGATAAGCCAATAAATGAGCACATAAATAAAATGGGTTATACATTGTGACAGGTGCTGTGAAAGAAAGCGTGTGTGTGTGTGTGTGTGTGTGTCTTTTTAGGTTCGATGGTCAGGGAAGCCTGGGGTGAGATGGGGGGGGGGGTAACATCTAAATTAAGACCTGGAGGATAACAGGAAGCTTAGCCCTGTAAAAGCGAGGGGCAAGACAGTGACTTCACTCAATTTTAAATTTCGAGAAGCAAACTGTTGCTCTTATATGAATTTAAAGGGTGGGGGTGGGGGGTAGTAGTGGAAATGAGGAAACCAGATGGGAAGCTGGAGTAGTAGCCCTCATGAGATGATTTAGCCAAGATGTTAGTAGTGCCCGTGAACTTGGAGACAAATGCATGGATTTGAGATCTGTTTTGGAAATAGAATCCACAGAGCTTGCTGGTGAACTGGATATATGAAGTGAGCACAGGGAAGGGATCTGCAGTGACTCCTTGATTTCTGCCTGAGCAACTGCATGTGTGGTAGCATCACTTACTTTGAGGAGAAGGCTGGGGAGTAGGGTGAAGGGCAAAGATTTGTGAAAGAGATAATGTAAGTAAGGCAAAAGCCTGGTTCTTGAGTTTAATAAAGGTGAGTGAATGAACGAATGAATAGATGTTTAAAGGTTGCTAGACCCTTGTGCTGGGCATTTAACATGTTGTGTCTCTAAGTCCTTATCTCTGGCCCTTTACCCCAGCTAGTCTGTTATTAAAACGTCAGAAACCTAGGCTTTAGGACTCTGAACTTACAGGCTCCAGAGACCCACACGGCTTCTCTGAAGACCCTGGCATGGCCCTGATTACCCATGGCTGTGTCTGGAGACCTGAAGGCAAGGACTGCCATCCCTGGGCTTGTCATATAGCAAGGGGCTTCCATCTTAGTATGAATAGTAGGTCACTTTCCTTTTTAAAATAAATGCCCTTGAGCACTTTGGAATGAGTATAAAGAGGTTAGATTAACAAGGGCAGGGTTTCAGTCTTCTTGGTCGGACCTGTGCTCGGTGGGCTTGCTAAAGAAAGGGGCCAGCCTTCTAAAATGGCCAGGAGCCTGTGGGAGAGGAGAAGTTGCCCTTTTGTTTACAAGTCTCTGGTGTGCCGTGGGTGGGTGGATGGCTAAAAAAGTGGTGGGTGAGGCCAAAGCGGGAGCCTCTCTCTGGGTGTCCTGTTCCTGGGCTCTGTGGTCTGGCCCCTCCACAGTGCAAGGAGCCTGAGGGCATGCATGATGGTGAGTGAGGTTGAAATAGGCAGCTCTGTGGTGTCCTCTTGCTGGCTTCTGTTTCTGTGGTGTTTGTTTCTCCTCAACAGGACTGAATGTGTCAGGACCTAGGGCACATGGTGTTCTTTTTTATTTTCCATTAATATTTCACTGCCCCCTTTCCCATCCCCTGGCCACACACACCTCATGCAGTGCCAACACCCTGAACAATACAAGGAATGACTTGTCCCCTGTCGTGGAAGAAGGCCAAGGACTTCCATACACTCCCTGAAAACCAACACAGTCAAATAGCATTTCTGCTCACATACCTTCCTCACCTCCCCTGCCACTGCCCCCTGCCACCTTGCAGCTTAGCAGATGGCCCATTGGGGTCTGATTGGGAGGCTCTGTGTTTGGACAACATTTCTGTTCTCTCTGCAGTGACGGCCCTGCTGAGCCCCCCTCAGGCTGCAGCTCTTGCCGTCAGATATGCATCCAAGAAGACAGGTGGCAGCTCCAAAAACCTTGGTGGAAAGTCACCAGGCAAACGCTTTGGCCTCAGGAAAATGGAGGGTACGGATGTGCTTTGGCTTTCATTTCCTAACTGTACCCTACCCTCTGCCCTTGGCATTTCTTTGAAGGGCAGGAAAACCATTTAAGTGCCTGTGCTCTGTGCTTAGCTTACCAGAGCATTTAGCTCCAGGTTAAAGAGGCAGATAAGACCTGAGGCAGAGTGGGCGCCTGAGGTGGGGTGGGGGACCTGAGGAAGCGCAAATAGTGTGAACCTTGGGCATGCAACTGGAGAGAGAAGGCTGCTGGGTGGGGGACAGGGGACTGCTTGTGTCAGACTATCTGGGAGTTGATTTTATCCAGGGGCAGGCTTAGAGGTGGGTGTGCCGCATTTGGACCGGGACAGCGAGGGTCATCGTGTTTTCTTAGCAGTTTCCTGTGCTACCCCATGACTGGGGCCTGTGCACTTGTGGACTTCTCTTCTAGGTCACTATGTTCATGCTGGCAACATCATTGCGACTCAGCGCCACTTCCGCTGGCACCCAGGTGCCCATGTGAGTTGTTCTGTGCCCCCTCACCCATTTCTAGGACCACCTCTCCATGCTTCTAAGCACAGTAATAATAATAAAAGTTACATTTATTGGGTGCTGACCAAATGCCAAGCATTAGCCTGGCTCTTTTGAGTCTCTTTCTAACCCCCAGTTTTTTGGGGAAAAGATGCCTAGTGGTTTAAGATATCTTTTGAATCTTGGGAAACTAATTGCAATTTACTCATTTTGCTTTATTTCTAAGAATTCCTCCTTTACATAAAGTTATTCTTAGGTGGCTGAGAAGTAGCTTGAATTTAATACAATAGACTTGAGTGTGTACATCAGAAATTAGTTCCATCCCAGGCAGGAATTTCAGCTCAGCGAGTTGGAATTACTTTCTGAAGTAGGAAAGTTCTTTGTTAACTCAGGTCTATGCTGTACTCTTCACATCATTTTAAATATTAGTTTCCTTTGTAATCAATCTCCCAACACCCTACCCCTTTTTGGGCAATTGTAGTAGGAACAGAAAGACTGATCGTAACCTATAATAATTTCAGAAATGCTACCCTGTATGTGAATTGATTGTGTTAGAGAAGCTTCATCGTTTAGAACTTGAGACATTGGCTATGTGGCTATGTTAACTCTTGGGACTTGCTAAAATTATAATGACAACAATAATAAAAGCTAACACATTTTGAGCTCGGCAGTATTTTTGGTAGTCTAAACTCTTTATGGTTGTTAACTCATTTAATCCTTGAGGTGACCCTCCCTTTATAGTAGTTCACATTCTACCCATTTTGCAGCTGAAAAAACGGAGACAGTGATGTAAAGTAGCTTGTCCAGATCACACAATAGTTAAGGAGTAATGCTGGGATTTGAGCCAGGCATCCTGGCTCCAGAGTCCATTGTTTTAATCAGAGAAATATTGACTAATGCTGGACTGCCTGCGTAAAAATCGCCACACATTCAATCTCAGGTTTTAAAAGAAAAAAAGCTAAAATATATACAGTTAAAAAACCCGTATATACAACACACAGTTTATTTGATCTCCTTGCTCGTCTGAAAAACAGAGTTAGAAATAGTACCTACTAAACAGGGTGAGAATTAAATGAGTTGGTGGATGTAAAAGGGCTTTGTTATTATATATTTGTGTTATAAAAGGGCTTCGAGCTGACGCACGGTGAGCACTAAGTATTATGCAATATCGTTGTTTTATTAGCATACACATTAGCTGTATAGCTTTAGTCTGTACTTTCCTTAGAGCCTAATCTTGATAGATCACTGTATAAATGAAAATGTATGTCAAACTTGTGTTTAGTATGACACCCCAGTGTTTTTAAAATCAAAATGAAGCAAGCTTCCAGGGGCAGTGAGTAGGGGCATTTTCTTAGGCCTGGTTTGGGGAACTGTCTGGTGTGGCTTCTGGCCAGACACGGGTTCAGGTGACAGCCCTTGGGGACTGAGCAACCAACCGGATTGGTGGTGGTTTTCTTTTCCTCCTCTGCCATGGAGTCAGTAAAGTAGCAGGCAAGGCAATACCAAGCAATGGGAAAGGGAATCCGAGATGGGCTCTCTGACTCCTCCCCTTTGGTCCCAGGACCTGACTTCTTGTGAGAAGTCTGTCCTGCAGCCACAGGATGGACCACCTGGGCTTTCCCTGCCGCTGAGCAGGTCTGTGTGTTGCAGGTGGGGCTGGGGAAGAAGAAGTATCTGTACGCTCTGGAGGAGGGGGTCGTCCGCTTCACTAAAGAGGTCTACGTGCCCAACCCCAGCGACTCGGAGGCTGTGGATCTGGTCACCAGGCTGCCCAAGGGTGCTGTGCTCTACAAGACTTTTGTCCACGTGGTTCCTGCCAAGCCTGAGGGCTCCTTCAAGCTGGTAGCTATGCTTTGAGCTCCTGGTGGAGGCCACTGGACAGAGACTGGAGCCGAGGTAACAGGAGCAGGTGGTACCAGAAGTCAGGGGTCGGGGTGATGACAAGGCCTCCTGAGGAAGAAGCCTGCTTCCTGACGACTGCAGGAGGCTCTGAAGTGACTGGCTGGGAAACCCTCTGGGAGATCTGACCTGGGGCCAAAAATAAAGTGAGCTGGAGTCGTGAGTCTGTGCTGTTTGGGGACAAACCTGGAAGGAGCCGCTTACTGATTTGTTGGTCTTTCTGCGTGTTCTCTAGTGCGCACCAAGAAGGAAAGAGGCCTGTCAGAGTGACGAAATGACAAGAGGAGACTCAGAGGAGGGGATTGCTTTAGCACCATCCCCCAGAGGGGACGGAAGGGGAGAGCTGGTGTTTAAGGGCATCGCTGCTGTTTCCCCTCCTGGATCCTACAGAACTTGGGCTGGGCCCTGGGAGGAGTAGGTGGGAAGGGCCAACAGAGAAAGCAATGGGTCATATTCCTTTCCTGGAGCCATATTTGGAGGGAGCTGGGGCAGCAGCCCCAGAAATGACCACGTGGCGGACCCCTCCCTGCCTCTGCAGGTCCCGAGCAGAGAGGTCCCATCTGCCCTGGAACACTGAGCTCCTTCCAGTGATGGGCAGAGTGGGTGACAAATGGGCTTCTTCCCGCTCACCTGGAGAGACACACAAGCTCACGTTCTTTTGTGGTTCTTGGTTTTTCTCAAACCATAAGCAGCAGCAAAAAGTCTGGCTTCAGGAATACTCAGTCTGGGTCTAGAGTGGGCTGGGGCAGGCCTTCATTGTCATCTGACCCATGACCTTTAGAGGCTTGGCTTCCGGTGAAGGGGCCAGGAAAGAAGTCTCAGTTGGCACTCGTGGTTGTCCTGACCGTTGGAGGCAAGTGGTGTTGGCTGTAGCCCCAGAGGGGCCTGTAGAGTCCAGTGGCTTCCTGCCAAGACTGTCCTCTGCCTTGAACTTGTCACCTTGTTCTCTCAGGACCACACGTTCCCCCCTTCCAGCAGGTCCTTGGCTAAGGTGACCCTGGGTTTGTTGAGGTTCACTTTGGCTTCCTTCTCATGAGGTCTCATGTACCAAGGCCCAGCTGGGGGAGACTGTGGGGGCATCACCACAGGCTCAGCAGTGTCCCTGCCAGTCCCCTGGAGAAGTGGGAAGGGACAGGATAGAGGAGGTTGTTTCCTCCTACACCGTGGTGTTTCCCTGGGAAGGACAGGTGGCTGCTTTCTGGGTGGGCGAACAGAGCCATGATTTGGTGGTGCAGGCAGTGACCTTAGGGCATCCTCATAGCTCAGTGACATCTGGAGAGGTGGGAGAGCAAAGGCATTAGATACGCACACACACACCTATACACACATGCCCTTTCTTTGGACTGCGGCTTTCTGTGTCTCCTCTCCCCCAGTGACAGTCCTTCCTGGGAACAAGTTGAGTCCTAGAGCTGCTGGCTCCATGGAAACCCTTTTGTGGGAGCCTGTCCTGCGCCCTAAGGGCAGGCCTCCCTGGGCTGGGTCTGCCGTCTTTCCCTGTACTCAAAAGGGTAGTGTAGGGTCTCCAGCCAAATTCTGGGGCTCTCCATCAGTGGCCCTTTTCCTTGTCCTGGCCCAGTGCTCTAATTGGGCACTGTGTGGAAAAGACTAACAAGAAGAAAAGTTCTCCAGGGCGCCCAGGGCTGGAGGAGCTGAGCACTCACCTCTGCAGGCCCAGAGCCTGAAGCGCTGTGCAGTCAGCGGGTGAATCTGCTTTTGCTGCTGCTGCGCGTCCTTTTATTCCTGAACACTTGTAGCTGGGCAGGCAAGAGAGTTGCTCCAGGGGCAGCTGGTACCTGCTGGGCAGCCCCACATAAGACCTCGCCCGCCCCGCCCCACAGGCAGCCCTGTAACCAAGACAAGACAAGGGAGCCAGGCAGTCCCACATAGCCTTCTCCAGCTTCCAGCTGGAGCCTCTTCCCCAAAGGGAGCCTAAGGTTGGGGTGCTATATGGCCCTCCTCTCCAAAAGTCTCTTCACCCCATCCTTCCTCTTGCCCACTAGGCCCCTGGTCTGGATTCTGGCCCTTGGCACACGTCTCCTCCCATTCCCAGGTGGCAACCCCAAGGGTCCTTCACCTGCATCCCCCAGGACTCTCAGCACCTGTCCACTGTCTAGACCTCAGTGGGGTGTCCCATGGTGCTGACGGAGAGAGGGGGGCAATCATGGGGATTGTGAGGGATGTCTCGAAGTGAAACTCAGGATTTAGGGTCAGCCAGCAAGAGAGCAGAGCCCAAACTTCTGTCCTCATGCCCCTCTCCTCATCCCTTTAGTTCTCTCCGCTGAGCCCGAGGACCAAAGCTCAGATCCCCAGCATCTGAAACGCACTCAAGTGGTAAGAGCTTCCGCTCCTTTCTGGCCACTAGCTCATCCTCTCACAATCTGGCAGCCAGCTCTGATGACGTGTGGAGGGAGAGTCCGAGAAAACCTCCTGCCCCGCTCCATCCCCTTGTCTGGTGCCCAGGTGGGAGGTCAGAGCCCAAGGAGGCTGCAGGTCAGAAGGTTTACTTTGCTTTCTGTACCCAGGATGCCATATGGTGCCCCATCCCTGGGGAGAGGACTGACAGTACTGGAGTCGCCCCCTCCCTCCCCACCGAAGCCAGGACTCTGAGGGCTGGACGGGGGTCCTCCAGTTCCTCTGAGCTGGGAAAAGACCCTTGTCTTCAGCAGCAGCTCCCAGCACTGGGGCCTGCCTAACAGTGGCCAGTGAGGAGGCTTTCTACACTGCTGCCCTGCCTGGCCTGGAGGGTGCCGTCCAGAGAGATTCCAAAGGCCCCTCCACCTGAATGGAAGGCAGGTGCCCTTTTGTTGGCATTGGGGAGGGGGTGTGGAGAGAAGGGGTTGCTTACATATTGGCTGGGTTTCCGGAAGAAGTGGCAGGAGCAGAGGACCTGGCAGCATTGGGACTCACAATGGTACAGCAGCAGCAGGGAGGAAACTACCCTCCCCCTGCCAGAGGCAGAGGCAGAGGCAGGGCTTCAGCCTGGACCCGGCCAACATGGGCCCATCTCACCTCCCAGATCGGGATTCAGCCCCAGAAGTTGGGTAGGAAGGACCTGGCTGTGTCTAGAACCAGCTTGACCTGCTGGGGAAACTGAGGTGCAGGCGGCTCCCTTTCTGGCTGCTGCATCCACTCCCTGTGACAGATTTGTGACGGAGAGCAGAGTAGCTTTACCCTGTCTCTTCAGCCCAGGGAAGGAGTGATATGTGCAAGTGAGTTTACAGAGGGACAGACTTAGGAAGGGGAGGACCTCGTGGCAGGGGCAGACACCCTTAGAAACAGGACCTGAGGAGGCAGGGGAGAGCTCAAGAATCTGAACTGGACTCCTGGTGCCAGCCCCTCTTCCACTGTCTTAGACTGTGCCATCAGAACCGGTGCCAACAGAACAGGGATCTCAGCACAAACCAACACCACGCAGCGTTCTTCCCAGTGGCTGGCTCTAGGTGACCCTGTGGATGAAGAGGCTGGGCTTCTGGCCTATGGTGACAGGGTATCTGCCCCAACCGCAGGACATGGAACAGCGGTAGCTGCTCACCAGCGACTACAACTATGGCTAGGAGGCTGCTGTCCACGGTGACCTCTGCACATGGAGCAGCAGTGGCCGGGGCGCCAAGAAAGGCTGGCCTTTAGCGACCTTGAGGACAGCCAGCAGGGTCACAGAACTGGTTCTCTTCCCCACACTCCCAACCCCCTATCCAAGGCCACCTCCCAACTCAGGAACCCAGGCCCAGAGGAGCAACTTAATTCAAAGTCGGGGCATCTGTGAGCAGCTCTCCAGCTTCTCGACTTCTGCCCATTTGTCCTGGTCCATAGCATACCATGACCTGGTGGCCCATAGATGGCATTCCCCTCTGCAGGCCTGGCAGCCATGAGGGTCCCTCTGCAACCTTCAGGAGAAGGGGTTGGTGGGAACAGGCTTGGCTCCTGCTGAACCAGCCAGCCAGCCGGGGAGGAGCTCCAACTCACCCAGTTCTCTTCCCTTCTCAGTCACAGGTCCCCTCCAGCCCGACTCTGCACCCTCCACTTCCCATTGGCCCAGGTGATTGGGCTCTGGGTGCCAACTGGCTGTCCTCTGGTCTTGGCTGCCACCTCTCATGGAACCAAGCTGTCCATGGTTACCCTGGAAACCAGGCAGAAGGGCCACGAAATACAAAAGCCTTACTGCCCTAGCTGTCCCTCTCCTTCCAAAGGAACTGTGCAGCTCTGGGGCCCCAACCTGCCCCAACCAGCTCCCCACGCCCAGCCTGGCCAGAATCCTGATCTTGACCCCAGAGGCCCAGCCAGGGGAGAATTTCAAAGAAGGCTCAAAAAACCCAAGCCTCTAGGCTGAGCTAACCCTAAAGAAGGATGGGGACACAGTTGGCAAAGCAGCTGCACTCAACACCTGCCTCAGTGACCTGGGCAGGGAAGAGGACAGGAGCAGAGGGCCTCCCTGCCAAGCTTGCCCTCTGACCCCATCAGGAGTCCTGGAGCCTGGTCCCTGGTCTGCAGTGCTTCTCACTCATGGGGCCAAGACGTGCAGCCCGAGCAGTAGGTGTGGGGCTGGACTTGGCGTTGTCGAGGGCCTGCAAATTCGAAGTGGCCTGGGGCAGCTTTGAACCCGTACCATTGTTGGGTTTCTACCTGAGACCCATGAACTCAGAACCCTCAGTCAGGATCGGGATCCAGTGGCTAAAAGTGCAAATGCAAAGTATTCTCAGCAGGTGATGAGAGTGAGGAAGAGCTGGTGTGCCGTGGTGGGCATGGTAGGGGCTGAGCCAGAGTGCATGTGCCCCTGAGTTCAAAAAAACTGAAAAGTGTTGTGCTAGCCTAACAATAGCATAGCCACAGCCCACACGGAGACTGCAGGCTGGTCTGTCAGTGCTTAGCCAGCAGTCTAAATGTTCTGCTTACTGCCTGGGTCTAATGTGCTGAACCTGGTTATTAATTTTTCTTTTATTTGCCTAAGCGTTGATGAAAAAAAAATTCCAGAGAACCAGAGTAGAGTTTCCGACATTCACTAAAATAGGAGCCCCAAAAAAC
The DNA here is from genome assembly GCF_057876585.1 of Rhinolophus sinicus. NCBI lineage: Eukaryota > Metazoa > Chordata > Mammalia > Chiroptera > Rhinolophidae > Rhinolophus > Rhinolophus sinicus. The sequence continues at coordinate 35,653,700 of NC_142512.1, forward strand.
AGTCATCTTAGCCTGTGAACCCAGTTTTCTTGGAGTTCTTGTTAGCGCTTTCCTGGGTCCCTGACCTTACGAGAGCAGAATGGAGTGCCAGGGTCGCGGAGGCCTGCTCCTTCTGAAGCCTGCTGCCACCACCTAACAGCTAGGACTCTGGGCTCACCGTTTCAGTTTGCTGATGTGCTGAGTGAAGAGAAGTTGTGAGGATTAAATGAGATGCTGCGTGCAGGGTCAGCTCAGCAGCTAAACAGAAAACCCCAATGCTGTTATTGGTGGTCAAGGGTGCCCTCTCCTGGCAACTAGGAAAACTTGACATGTGGCAGCCTGAACAGGAACTGGGCCCTTTGTTCTGCAAGCTGAGTTGACCAGGCCAACGTGACTGGCTGATTAAGGTTTGAGAACCCTTCACCCTCACTCCCACGTGAAGTAAGGTGAGAAGGACTGACACGGAGCCTTAGCTGACAATGGCAGGAGAGTCAGAGGGGAAAGAGAGTGGCCAGGGAGCCAAGCCACTGCTGCTCCTGCCCCTAAAGGGACAAGCTCCAAAGGTAACCAGCAGGCTGTGGCTGGGATCACCTCCGTTCTTGAGAGCGCTCCACAACTCAGGGATGGGCGGCAAGCACAGTGAGGAGGGTTTCTGGGATGGGCCCTGGGGACTCCAAAGGCAGAGCAGCTACCATCTGCCTTAGCCTGGCAGCAGGGGAGGAAGTGCTGGGTCAGGACTCGCAAGAACTGAGCTGGTTCTCCTGCTGGCCTACTGGGTAGCAATGGAGAAGTCTCTGAGCCTCTCTGGGCCTCTCTGCCCCTTAGAAAAAGACAGAGCTGGATTAGATCCGTTCTACCATCCCTTCTGGTTCTTGGATGGATTCTAAACTGATGCCGCTCTTGGGAATGAGCCCTCCACCTCGTGGCTGCCAAAGTCCTAGGCAAGACTTTCAGGAGAAGGCCCAACAGTCATGGCTCCCAATACCCAGGAGGAAAAACACAGAGGCTGAGCTTAGAGAGATAGACATATATTTCTTCTGTTGCATATTTCAGACTTCACACTGAGCTTCAGGCACAATGCTGCTCCAAGTTCTTCTGAGAGCCCTGACAGAATCTTCTTCCCACACTGCTCAGGAGGCCTCGCCCCTGCTGCAGTTCTGGGTACCTGGGAGACTCTGCATTGGTCTCAGTAGGCCCTGGTGCCCTGCCTTTCCCATCAAGGGACAGAGTATGCTGGAAAGCCCTAGAGCCAGCCCCACCCCCTCTTCTTCGGTCCCCTGGCTACAAGAGGAGAGGCTGTCCCACTAGAGTCCTGCTCTACAGTGCTCCCCCAAATCACGTGTTCTTGGCCTCAGAGCCTGGCATGGCACTTAGAGACTCAGCCATGAGCACCACAGGCCCAGGCTGGGGAACGAGGCCCTAGAGAGTGAGGCAGCCCCAGCCTCCTCCAGGGCAACGGCAGATGGGCTCGTCAAGGCCCTGCTCCCCGGAGCCATGGCCCACTTCCTGGGGCTGCTCTGAGCCCTATTGCACATCTTTTGTTTCCAGTTCCTCTCCCCACCACCCATTTTCCTTTTAAAAAAAAAGAAAACAAAACTAGAGGGGAAGGTTTGGAAGAGCGGGGTGAGGAAGCTGGAGCCCTTCTCCCCACGTTGCTGCCACCCTCTGGTCCTCAGCGGAGCCAGTAGCAGTAGTAAACACTATGTCCACCTTCCCTGCCGTCTTGCGGGTTCTCGATGGCTGACGCGGGTGTGCTGCCTCGGCCGCTGGTGCTTGCCTGTGGGTGGGGGAACACCCCTCCGTTGTCTGTAAGGTGCGATTCCCCGGGTCCTCCGGAGGTGCTGGCTGGGGCCCTGCTACCTGAGTCGCCCGTCTGTTTTGACAGGCCCCAGCTCCGATTTGGGGTCGGGGAACAGAGAGCTCCAGCTGGTCAGTCTGCAGAGCTCCAGGGAGGGGCAGGTGGAGGAGCCCATGGCACACAGTCCAGCCACGGACCAGAAGCTGCTCAGTTCCCTGTCTGTCCAGGCCTCGAGTTCAGGGCCTGTGAGCTCTGCGTGCAGCCTGGCGGCCTCCTCTGCAGGCTCTGGCTGAGGCAGGTTCAGGATGCCGCTTAGGCCCTGGAAACTCTGTTCCATATACTCGTTGTGGGGGGGCCCGGCATGCAGCCAGCTGGCATCATCTGGGGGTGCAGAGCAGGCAGTCAGCATACCCTGCCCAACTGATCCCATGAAGGCCAGAGCCTAGGAGTCAGGTGTGGGCACCCCAGTGCCTGTCCCAACTCGACCACTGAGTCACATCTTTCTGAGTGACCTACCTGTGACCTCGGGCTAACCGACAGAATTTTCTCTGCCTATAAAACGATTAGTTTTATAAAACCAAGACACTAATCCCATAATTCCCCATTTGAGGATTAAGGAAAACAGTGGGTTCAAGGCACATTAGAAAATAAGGTAACTTTCCCGCAATGGTCTGGTTTGTGTCACCCACGCCCACCTCCAGTGATTCCCAGAGCCCTCCAGTTATGCGGTCCTGTTTGCTTCGCCCAGCCTTCCTCCCAGCCTTCTGCATTTTATTCCCCTCCACCCTCTGTTCACCTCACACACCAGACACCTGCCAACTTGTTTCCTCCGCTTAGGATACCCTTCTCTGTCTATAAAAATCCAGCTCATTCAAGGCTCTGCTCCAATACCCGCCTGCTGTAAAGCAGGCCGCCATTCTTCCCGTCTCCTCCATCAGGCTGAGTCCTGGGAGAGCAGGGGTGCAGCTACCTGCTCTGGATTTGCCACAGCCCTCTCAGTACCCCAGCCTCCTCTGGGTTACCCCATCTAACCAACCTTCTCTGTGATAGGATGTGGCCAGAAAAAGGCAACATCTAGCTACCTACTGAGCAGCCACTGCATACCAGCCTCTTTTACCCACATATTCGGCCTGAATGTCTCCCAAGGGCTAGTTACTTACATTAGGCCCCCTTTCAGGACCCTGCAGCCTACGCCTGTGCTCAGAGTCTGCTCCCTTGGCCTCAGCCAGGTGGGTGGAGGGCCATGTGACCTTGCCCACCCAGCCACACAATGGACTAGGATGGCCAATCAGATTTGCTGTCCCAGGAATGTGGGACTTAGAGACCCAGAGGCCCTCGTCAGTCTCTGTTGCACTGAGGGGACATGTATCATGTATCGAGAAGCCAGAGCCTGAGACTGACAGAGAGGACAGGATGAGGGACAACATGGCCCCAGAGGGTGAAAAAGTACCTCTGGTTCCCAGCGAGACCTTAGACATTTCCTAGGTTCTATGGGACAGAGCCCTTTCATTCTTCCACTAACTTCCTGAGCTAGTTTAAGTGGATTTGTGTTCCACGCACCCAGAAGGCATCCAATAGTTGTATTACTCCTACTTTACATGTAATAAAACTGAGGCTCAGGAAGGTCAAGTAACTTGCCAAGGATGAAAGCCCAATGAAAGCATCAGAGCTACGTTCCAAAGCCAAGTGTGCCTTGCTTCCCTTTCTATCACACCACAGTGCAGGGCCCTGGGACGCTAAGGGTTAAACAATCAAGTTCCCAACCTGCCCTTCTCCTACTCTAGGGATGGGGATCAGCTCTGATGGTCAGCTTCTTGGGGTCACCTGCCTGCCAAATCCCATTCTGTCTGGCTTCTGGGCATCATTTGGGAACGAGATCCTTACCTTTCCTGAGAGGTAGTTTGCGGTTGAAGGTCAAGGGCAGCACGAGGAAGCGGGTCTCACCCAGGGGTTCCCAGAACTGAAGCAATCGAACAGTCCAGGCCCCTGGTCGCAGGGGCCGGCTCAGTGGGGGCTTGTACTGCGTGACCTCAGTTTCCGCGTCTACCACGATGTCATAAGAGGTGGCCACCACATAGGTGGGATCAATCCACACCACGGTGGCTGTGAGGTTGGGGCCCCGGGCCCAGCGCTGCATGGCCACAGGCTCATCCAGTGGCCCCAGCAGCCCCCCAAAGTTCCGGAAAAGACGCTCTTTGGGGTCCCACTCGGTGCCAACCTGTAGGAAGGGAGGTAGCTGGGCAGGAGCCTGGGGGGCAGTCCTCTCTACCCTGATGCTGCCTCCATCTCACTGTGTGACCTTGAGCTAGTCAGTCTTCTTCTGGGTCTCAGTTTCCCCATGTGCAAAATGAAGGGCTCAGACTAGGATCTCTTTAATATTTGTCCCAGCCCTGACATTCATTCTAGCCTTCCGTTTGACCTGCTCTGTAGTGGTGGGGGCAGGAAGGCAGAGATGAGGTTCAAAGTCCTGCCCAGAGACCATCCCCAAACGAAGTCAAGGCCTCTGAGAAAGAGACCGAGGAGAAACTCAAAATCCTAACCTATGTCCTGAATGGAATGTCCAAGTCCCTCTAGACTATCCCTGTAGTTTAGAAGCCGGGGTTGCTTTGTAGTGGAACTACAGTCCCTTCCCTGCTCACTGCATGTCGTGTGTGCACCCCAAGTGAGAGGTGCTCCTCCACGTGTGCATGTGGGGGTGACGCAGGCATGTACACGGGGCATCGCCAAGGCTGCCGTCACTGGGAAAGAAGAGCCCATGAATCCAGTCCTCAAAGGCCTAACCCAGTCCTTACCCCTCCCTTAGTGACCCTTTCTTCCCACTACCCTGAGTCTTGCTGGGGATCAGGAGAAAGCAAGGGGAGGGCCTGTCCCACCTCCAAACTCTGGAGCCGGCTGGCCTGGTCACTGCGCCCCAACAGCTTCAGGGACCCCTGGGGCATCAGCCACATCTCAAGCATCTCTGTCGGCCCCTGGGCTGAGGGCTGCACCGCCTGCGTCACCAGGTAGCCCTGGAAATGGTCGTCATAGAAATACAGGTGCACGCTGGACGGCAAGCCCCTGGGCTCAAACCTAAGGTTCCAGCAGGGAGAAAGGGAGATGCCATCAGCACACCCAACTTGGGCTGGAATCCCAGGGAGGGGGCTCTGGGGAGTCCCATCCCCAAGTACTTCCTTTGCCCCAAATCTCACACCCACAGCACCTACGTGCCTGGCTCTTACTGTCTCTGTTTTATTTGCATTCCCCCCTGCCTCCGACTGGGGGCTCCCTGGGGGCAGGGGCGGTCTCTTTCTGATGGCCCCCCACCAACACCACACCCTGGAGGGCCTGCAATATGTCAGAAGGAGGTCTCACCTGCAGAGTGGGGTGGCCGGCGGAGATGCAGTGGAGGCATGGCGCAGGCTGAGGCGGACAAAGGCGGTGTAAGCAGTGAGCATGACATCACTGAGCCCACTGGGGCCATCGGCCACGTCGTAGGTGTTCTCCCAGTAGGCCTTGAGGGCTGGCGTGCTAGGAGGGTAGCTGCCATAAAGGTGGAAGTCCAGGATTTCCAGAACCTCCTGGTTCACAGTTGACTCAAACTTCCGGGCGAAGAAGGTGGGTCTGGAGACTTGCTGGAGAGGGAGAGGGCAGGAGAATGAAGGGATCTGGAGGTCCCAGAGAGCACGGCAGGGAGAGGCCCCTCCCAGCACTGCCCACAGAGCAGTCTCCAGGGCTTTTCTTGCTGCCACTGCAGCCCGAGAGCCTTGAGGGCTGCTCCAGGTGAAGGCCCCAGATTCTCTGACCCACCCTGAATCCTTTACTAACTCATGAAAGGCCAGGGCGAGGCCCTAGCAAGGGGCAGCGCCTGGGGGTCACGGGGAAGCACCTGCAAGCGTAGGAAGTCCTGCGGCTTGAAGTCGTTGGGGGAGCAGCCGCACCAGTCCACGATGTGCTTGTACTGGCACTTGCAGCCCAGCTTGCGGTTCCAGTTGGTGACTCGAAGGTTGTTGTCCACGAGGCTCTCGCAGGCCGGGCTGTTCTCCAGCACCGTATGGAAGAAGGACTGCAGGTGGCAGGGCAGGGTGGAGGGTGAGCCATGGGCACCCCAGCATGCCCTTGCCCGGCCCGGTGGGGGCCTGCTCACCCACCTCGGCCGGGAGCAGCGTGTAGGTGTAGAACTGGCGCAGCTGAGCCACGAGCGGGTCATCTGTGTAGACAACATACTCCACGAAGCTGCGCGTCAGCACAAACCAGTCGGAGCCGCCGTCCACCACGATGCCTGCCGGGATCTGCCGCTCGCCGAGGCGCCACATGTGCGAGTCACACTCATGGAAGAGCCGGTCTAGGCCCTGTTTCTTGATGAACCTGTGAGGAGCAGACCAGCTACGGCTGAGGGTCATGCAGGGTGGGGTCCCGGCTCTCCCATCTGCATAGGAACCAGCACTCCTCTATCTGTGACTGGTTTGGACGCTTCATAACCCAGGGCCTGGAGCCCCCTGTGTGGGAGGGGTTGTGATGAGACCCCAGGGTCTGGGCCTCCTACCCCACCCCCTCACCTGGAGTTGTCCCTGCCATGCGACTTGAGGAAATTTTTGTCCCGGTTCTTGGACAGGAAAGCCACCAGCTCTTCATTGGTCCTGGAGAGGGAATGGGGTGTGGGCAGCGTGTGTGAGGGGTTGCTCAGTCACTGGCCCAGAGTGGACTCCCTCTAGCACACTTCGCCTCACCCTTTGGCCTCCTGGCTTCCTGGTTTGTGCTCTGGGGGGGTGGACACCTGAGGCCCCTGAGGAAGACCAGCCCCTCCTCCTCCACCTCTTGCTGTCCGACCCAGCGTCCCCATACACACCTCTGGCTCCTCCTCCTCCCTGGCTCCTTCACTCTCAATCCTCACATCATCTTTCACCAACTCCTCCCCTAAAACATGGCTGGGGCCAAGGGACCACGTCTGGGCTGTGTGGATCCCAGAATGAGGCCTTCGGGAGAGGAAGGAGTCTATGAGGACCCTACAAACCCGAGTGCCTACATGGGCCCCCTGCCATCTGGAGGGCTCGGAGCACCACCCCACACCTGGTTGGGTAGTCGGTGGCACTGAGGTTGATGAAGAAGTCCCAGGCCCAGCCAGGCACCTCCAGCAGGTCCTGCATGCTCCGAAGATACATCCTCAGCAGGCTGGCCCCGCCCCAGATGGTGACCATGCGCCAGGGTGTCACCCGCACATTGTCATACTGCCGGGCTAGCTCCACTACCTCCCGGTGCAGGTAGTTGGAGCGCTGGGGGGAGGGGGCAGAGGAGGAGATACTCAGTAGCCGAAGGTGGACCCTCAGCATTACAACCTCCCCACCCCACCCCAAACATGGGACAAAGTACAAGTGACACGGAATGGAGAGAGCACAGGGCAGGGCCATGTCACCTGTGCTGGCTGCTCCCCCATTCTAGGCCTGTTTCCCTAACTCTGGGCGATCTGAGCAGGTCAGAAACCCTGCCTGTCTGTGGCCTTCCGGGCTTCTGCTCACTCAGACCCCCCTGGTCTCCCGGTGACAGTACCTTGTCCACATGGATATAAAAGAAATGCCGCTCGTGGTAGACGGCCTTGATGAGCCGCTTCAGCTGGCGGATGGCACGGCCATGAACCACCAGCATGTAGGCGATTCGTACTGGGGGGCCGTCCACGGGCTGCCGGGCCCGGACCTCATCCCACTGGATGCCGGGGCTCATCTTCCCTGAGAGTGGAAAATGGGCATCAGGGAGGTCCCTCCCCAGGTCAAAGGGTGAAGGTCAGATGCGAAGAGGGGGATGCCTGCCTTCCAAAAGAAGAATCCTAGACTTGGAGCCCAACACTCCTGGCTCCCAGCTCTGCCTCTGCCACTCAGTGCACTTATCATCAACGAGGCAAGGGAGGTGGGCCCCTCTGAGTTTTCTTCCTCTGAGAAACGGGGGTGGGATCCCTGCATGTCACCTCCTGGGACTGCCACCTCTCCACCCAGGCCTGTCTCTTACCAGTCAGCTGGCAGTGCCTGGGCACAGCCTTGGGCATGAGGCTCCCGGCCTGGTGCAGGCATACCACGTTGGCGATCTCCTGCTGGCACTGCTTGGAGCTGGCCCGGGCCAGTGCAGATAGCGCGTCCTTGCCCACAATCTCGCACTTGGGGGTGAAGCCATTGTCCGTGGGCTGGGGGGCGCCCTCCACACTCCCTGTGTCACCATGTGGGGGGAAGCCAGCCGCCCCAACCAGTGCCTCCCCGGCTGCTGCCCCACTCAGGTTCTGGCGGCCGGGGGCGTCTGGGGGTGGGGCGGGTGGGACCCGCCTGCTGGCTCTGTGCCGGCTGGTCACTGCCCGCACCACCTTGGCCACGGGCACGCCCGGGCTCTCAGCACGGCCCCGCCAGCGCCCATGCCTTCTGCTGGCGCTGCCCCGCCGTCCAGCTGAACTATCTGTGTCCTTGGAGCCCTCGCCCGGGTCCAGCGGCCGTGGCTTCCTCTGCCTTCCTTTCTGTAAAAGACAGGCAGACACAGGTCACTGGGACAGTCACTTTCCTCCTGCTCTTGAGCCCCCTGCAACCCTTTACCTAGGGAAGTTCTGTTCACCTGAGGACTCTGCACAAATAGAATATCTGCTGGGAGTTCTCCCCGACCAGCGGGCTGAGAAGCACTGTCCTCCCTCCATGGCACCATCACACCCACATCCCCCTATTCATTATACAGATCGCGGGGCACTGTGTCTCCTTTGTGCTTTGGACTCAGCACCAAATTGTTTTCAGCAGATGTGAAAAATGAATGTCCACATGTCACAAGAAAAGGGTACGGAGACCCTGCAGAGGACACAAGAGTGTCCATCCAGCATTCCCACCCCACCCTGGTTGGGAAGAGACAGAAGGAAAGCATTCTGCCACCCACAGCAATTCCATGTGGCAGCACCACTGAAGCCACAAAGGAGAGAAGGGGAAAGTCTGGTGGGGAGGATAGAGGTGAAACCTGAGAACCCAATATTGGTGGGTGCTCTGGGGAGCCAAGAGCAAGACAGAGTCAGAGTGCAAGATTTTCATTGGGGTAACACCTGTCGATGATGGGGTACAGGAGTCAGCAGGCAGCTTTCAGACTGCCAAGCAGGGCTGTGCAAGGAGAGGAGGGAGGAAGAGCTTCAGATACAGTACAACTCGGGGAGAGCCTCAGCCAACTAACGGAGACTCCAGTGCACAGATGGCCTGTAGACGTGAGCCCTGGTACCACTGCCACACAAGCAATGGCTGGGCTGTCCGGGAAGCGCCCAGCCAGGCCTAGAAGACCGAGGCAGAGCCTGAAGGCACCAGCAGCTGAAGGCTGGCAACTGACCACTTATCGAAGCAGGTTCTGTCGAAGGGAAATGTGGGCCTTCACCGCTGCCACACCCTGCATCCTGGTTCCTGCTGCCTCTTGTCAAACACTGGCCCTTCCCTAGGTGGCCAGGTCACACTTCCCTAGGTGGCCAGGTCACACTTGGAGCCCAACACTCCTGGTTCCCAGCTCTACCTCTTGAAAGGCATATACACCCACACTCTTCCCCAGCTCTCTGTCCTCCTCCCTTGAACCCCTTCCCTGCCTGACCAAATCCCATCCAACCTTCAAGATCTAGCTTCAAGTCCCCTCATGGGAAGCCACTCCATTTGCCCCAGAGTGGGAAGGTCCTTTAGCAGACTGAGCTCCTGGGGGAGAGACTGTCACGTCAGCCCTATCTGCCCAGTGCCCACTGGAGTAGATGGCACACGGGATGTCTGATTGGTGTCTGGTGCATGAGCTGTGGAAGGGACAGAGGAGCACCAGGCCCTTATGTGACTACTCTGGAGTCCCCAGGGCTCCACGCCTAGCACGGCCGCTCCCCTGCAGTCACCTGCCTTCTTTGAGCATGTCCCCTCAGATGTAAAATACAGGAGGGAAGTGTGTCACACGAGGAAATGCAGGTAGAAAGAGCTGTCACTGTCAGCACTTCCCGTTCCTTTCTCGCCATTCTCGTCAACCCACTCCACAAGGGCCACAAGTTCTTTCTGGCCTGGCCTTTCAGCAGCAGGACGGCCCGGACCTCAGCCTCTTCTTGAAGCACCCTCCTCACCTAGTTTCCGGGATTCCCTCCCGGGGTCTCCACTGCCTGTGGCCACTCATCAGCATTTTTGGTTCAGCCTTCCTTATCTCGTAAGGCTACCCCGGGCCTTGCCGTGTCCTAGCTCTCCAGGTGATCTGCTTCAGTCTCTAACTCCATCCACTCGCAGGTTTCTCCATCTGGCCAGGATTGCTCCCTTGAGCCTTCAAGTGTTTAACTGCCTGACCCCTTGACAGCTCCCTTGCTCGCCCTCTCAAGCCCACAAGTCCAAAAGTGAACTCCTGGCTTTCCTCCCTAACCTGCTCCTACGTCAGTCCTCACCATCGCAGCTAACGGCAACTCGATCCTTCAAGTTGCTCAGACCAAAACCTTTGGGGAGTCATCTTTTGACTCATTCCCTCACATCCCACATTCAATCCATCATCAGTAAATCCTGTTGGAGTTCCCTTCACACTACAACCAGAATTGGATGACTTCTCACCGCCTCCATCACGGTCACCCCTGCCTGTCCCCTGCACCTGGAATGCTCTTCCCCAGATGTCCCTACAGCTCATTCTTGACCCCTTCAATTCGGTGCTCAGATGGCATCTTCTCAATAAGGCTCACTGTGACACTGCATTTAAAACTCCAGGCCTCCCTCATCCGCTGCTTTAATTTCCCCATAGCACTTAATGCCTTCTCTCATCCCACAATGTATTTATATTGTGTTATTCTGTGTCTCTCCCCTTACAAGAATGTAAGCTCCATGAGGACAGGGCTTTTTGGTTTTTCAGGGTTTTTTTGTTTTTTTTTTTTAAGTTTTGATAAGAGTTTATTTGAGCCAAAACTGAAGACAATTGCTGAGAAGCAAGACCTCAAATGCTCCAGATTTTTGTTGTTTTGTTCACTGATATATTCCAAGAGCCCAGAAGAATGTCTGACAATGGTAGACATTCAATAAGTACTTGTTGAATGAATGAATGAATGAATGAATGAATATAAAGCTCTTGGCATAGGTTCAGCATTCAATAAATGCTGCCAGCCCTATTCTTATTACTGGAAAGGGAGTAGGAACCAGTCAAATGTGAAATCAGGAGAGGGCCCTCAAACACTTTGGACTCTGTTGGGTTGAGTTTTCTCTGTCCCTCACCTCCCTAGGAACTTCCTTCACTTTCTCTCCCATCAGAACGCGGCAGGTACCTTACATCAGGCTGTCAGCCACCGTAGGGCTATAGCCCCACCCCTCCACCCTAGCACCCATGCCCTCTGTGCCTGGCACCCAGCCACCCCTCTGATCTCTTGAGAGACATCCAAGGAAGCTGGGCGTGTCTATCCCCATTTGAGAAGAGACACCTGCAATAGGGAGGGCAGGGTGGGGAGGAGGCAGCAGACTCCATTCTGTGCCCATGTTGGAGAGGGCACTCTGGACTGGGCAGCTCCCAGGACAGGTGAATGTCGCTCCACTGGTGATGTCTGATCTGGCCACACAGCCAGCAGAGAAAGACATTCCCAAGCTTCGGTGGGGAGAGATGGCAGAGGAGCTGTGGGCTTTCAGGTGGAAGCCAGTATAAGTGAGTCAGGAAGCTGGTCAGGAGGGCAGGGTCCGGGGCACAGGGCCAGGCTGGCTGCGGTGGGGGACAGGATGTGGGAGGAGACGGGCCTATTGGTGCCCTGCACTGCAGCAGGGAGCTGGCTGACCCTGAGAAGGACAATCCCAGAGGAGGCTGGGGAACCAGGAGGCAGCAGTGAGGAATGGGTGATGGGGGAGGGTCCTTGGTGGGCAGCCAGCCCTCAGCCCTGCCCCCTCCCAGGTATGTTCATATGGGCAAAGCAGAGCCCCATGTTCGTGCCCCTGGAGGAGCTGCCCTCAGTAGTCCCTGAGGTCAGAATCCCCTCTGATTACGGAGGGTGAGGACTGGCCCTCTGACCTCTGGTCTGGATGTGTTCTGGCCTCCAAGGTCCCCTCCTCCCCACTGAGGAGGCCTTTGAAGGCCTATGTCACTTCTGGCCCTGCAGCAACTCCGAGGAGCCCTCTGAGCCGAGGAGACAGAACACAGCACCACACCCCACCTCCTCCGGACTTCTCAGACTGCCTTTAAAGTAAACGGTGAGACGGTGTTTGTGAAAGCTTTGAAAATGATAGAGTGGCTCTGGGGCTGTTAATGATCGTCCCTGGTCTCCACTCCAGCCCCTCCACAGATGGGTGGAGTGCCTCTTAGATGTATCTCTGGTCCCATCACTACATAACCCCCTTAGGTAATCTCCCACTGCACTTAGAATAAAACCCTCGCCCCTCACTGTGGATCTAGGATGTGCCTTGGGCTAACTCATGAACCTTTTTCCAGGGAACACACAACACCCTCTGTTCCGTTTCTCAAAGGAATCCAGCTGAGCCCATTCTCCTCAGGGCCTTCTGCCGAAATTCTGCCCACCTCTTCCCCAGGCGGGCTGGCTCCTTCAGCTCACACACTACTTCCTGCAGAAGCCTTCACCGACCACCTGACCTAAACCAGACCCCTTGTAACTCTACTGAGTTTCCTTTACGCTGTCTCTCCCTGCAGACTGTCTGCCTGTGAGGGTTGAGACCCTATTTTATTTCCTTCTGTATCCCCAGTATTAGCACGGTGCCTGGTACCAAGTAGGACTTAATAAATATTTGTTTGACTGAATGAATGAATCTCTATTCCCAATGTGTAGTGCTGAGACGATAATACGAGTTATTTACTGACGGCTTAGCATGTGCCAGGAGTTCCTGCAAATACTTCCCGGTCATCATTTTCGTTTAATCTTTACAATCACCCAACAAGAGAGGTGCTATTATTGTCCCCGCCATGAGGGGGGATACGGAAGAGGACACAGAAAGCGGTCAGGTGATTTGCCAGTGGTCACACTGCTACTTAGGAGCAGTGCCGGAATAGGACATGAAGGTGAAGTGGGGCGGTCCAACTTCAGCGCCCACCTTCCTAAGCACTGTTTGCTGCCTAGCAACCCTGAGGTCTGGTGAGGTGGCTGCTGAGGTGGTCTAAGCACTGATGGCTGCTTGGATCACACAATCTTTAGGTCATCAGGGATTATTTTCCATTCCAGTCCAGGGATTCCCCTATCAGCTTCTGTTAGGAGGAAATGGGAAGATGGGATTCCAACCACTCTACTGCCCCAGGTCTCCATGCCGGGCTGTGGGCAGGGACCTTGAAGCCTGGACAATCTCTCTGCCCATACACAGTCTAGGGCCATTTGTTTCTCAGAAGTCTCAAATGTTTTGCCATGCCCCTCCCCAGAGGTCACTAGCCTCTGCTCACATACTCCAGGGTCGTACTCCCTAACTGCCTCGGCAGCCCATGACATCTTAGACTGTCTCATCTGCCCAAAGAGTCTTCTTACACTGAACCTGAAGCACTCTCTTCCTCCTACTTATTGGTCCACGCAGACCAAGCTCACTCCCTTCAGATGTCACAGAGCCATCCTCTCACACACACCCTTCTCAGCTCCTTTAGGAGTTATAGTCTCACGTGACTATGTTCCAGCTCCCCTCACCACCCTAGCCTCTTGGTTCTCCCAAAAAAGGCAAGGGCAGCTCTCCCAGTCTCCACACCAGGCCTTCCAGGCTGCCTAGACGCAGGAAGGGGAAGTGGGCATTAGGGTTCCCTTGGCCTTCACCCTGCCAGGTGGAGAGCCATGAGAGGATATGACAAGCAAAGCATCTGACTCAGAACCCTAGAGGCACCAGAACCCAGGGGGTGGGGTGGGTGCAGGGAAGCCCTGCCTCTGGCCCACAGCTTAGGGCCAGGGTTTGGCCTATCCTTCCCCACTTTCCAGGATGGCCTCAGACCCCATTGGACCCTTCCTGACCACACTGGGGAGGACATATCTGGGCCTCCAGCTGAATCCTCGATCAGCCAAGAGTGACTAAGACCCTCAGGGGCAGGGACCTGGGGACTGAGCAGGACGGGTCCGCCCCAGCTCCAGGGCCTCGGGCTCTGCTAAACCAGCTGCTGCTGTCCCCATTCCCTTAGAGTCAGAGGGGAACCCTCTCCCCAATTTCCTAATGTTCTGAGGCCAACTCACCGGCTTACTTCCCCTTACCATCTCCTCTTGAAGACCCATACAGGGTCTTCAGACACCTGGAGTGGCTTGGCTGAGGAAGCCACGCCTCAGGGACACTCCAGGTTTTTCCTTCGGGGTCACTCCCTGTTCCCTCAGTTGGCGGACTGTGTTCCACCCCGAGGCTCCACTTCCCCACCGGCCGCTGCCGGTCAGGAGCAGCTGGACGCATACGCCCGGGGTCCCTCCACCCATAGAGCGCACACCCCCGCCCCCTCCCAACTTCAGAAAGTTTGGCCTGAGGCTCCCCTCCCCAAAGCAGGTTCAGGCCCAGCCCCACCTCCTGGCCCCGCTCTCCGCGCCTGACCTTCATTGCTCCCCGAGCCGGAGACCACCCCACCAAGAGCAGCTTCTGCTGCTCCGGTCCCCTGCCTGCCCGCGGCCCGGGCCTCCGGGTCACGCACCGACCCGCGCGCAGTCCCCGACACTCGTCTGGGAAGAAGGGGCGCCAGGGGTCGGACGCCCAGCTCCAAGAGGCTGCCCGCGCGCCCCGAAAGCACGCGGCCCACGCCCCACTTCCCCAGCTTGGGCCGCCCGCAGCCCCGCCAGGACCCCGCGCGCCCCCGTGACCGGCCTGCCCGCCTGCTCGCCCAGCCGTCAGAGCACCTCGCCCGGCTCTTCCTCCTCCAGGCCGCTGAAGCTCCACACTACCAGGCCCTGCAGCAGCAGGATGGCCAGCGCTGTGGCGATCGCCAGTTTGTAGCGCCGCACCAGCTTCTGCACCCGCGCGCTCGCCACCATCTTCCTGCCCTGGACGCGGGGCGCGCGCCCAGCCCTGCAACCCGGCCGCGGGCGCGCGCAGGGGCGCGGGCCGAGTCGGCTCCCCCTACGGGAGGCGGGCCGGGCGCGCGCGGGGCCGGGGGCGGGGCCGGGGCGGGGCCTATCGGCCTGAATCGCCGCGCCCCGCAGGCCAAGGGGCGGGGCCTAGGTCCTCTGAGCCTCCCGCGGGGAGGCGGTGGGCGTGGGGCGAGGCGTCGGCCTCCAGTGCCCAGACCGTTCGGTGCAGCGCCTATCCTGTCTCGGCCGGTACCCGAGCTTCTGCGTGTGCTCACCTCCTCCTGGACGGCAAACCCATGGCTCCACGGTGCGGTGAGGTCTGCGGCCTGACCTCTCTCCTGCCCACCGCCTGGTGTTTGGGGTAGGGGGAGGAACTCAGCCCCTCGCGGATAAGCCCTCGGCCCCAAGGGTGCACAGAGAATGCCAGAGCTCCCAGAAACGCCGATTTGGGAGAGACTGTATAAGTGCCACAGCCCCTGCTTTTGTGGCGACTCTGGAGACAACACCCATGGGGCAAAGTCTTAACTCTCTTGACTGGCCGCAGAGGTCCTCACAAAGCCTCATTTCCTTTCTCCTAGTTCCTGTCATGTAACGATCCTCTCAGGTCCCTATTAGAGCAGTGGTTATCAAATTCTAGGATGCGTCAGAATCACCTGGATGACTTTATAAAACATTGCTGGGTTCCACCCCCAGAGTTTTTGCTTTGGTAGGTTGGGAGTGGGGCCTGAGAATTAGAATTTTCAGCAAGTACCCAGGTATATATATATATATTTAAAGATTTATTGGGGAACAATTTGTATCTCCAGGGCTCATCAAGGTATTGTTGATGTTGCTTTTCTAGGACCACACTTGGAGAACCACTCAACCTTTGCATCTGCTATTCCCTTTGCCAAGTCCTAGCAGGTGTTCCCACCCCTACCCATCCACTCCCCCATGCCCTCCAACCCCCATCCCCCTGCCTTCCCTACTAATGGCATTCTCCTTAAGTGCTTCCCCAGTGTTCAGTAGAGCACTGATCGCGTATCTCGTGATTTCCCCAGGATCATGCCTTATTCACTGTTGAAACCTTAGCCTGGCATTGGGCACCCAGCAATGCTCAATAAATGTTCTGAAAGAAAGAGCAGGTGAAGTCCAACTTCCTGTGTAATCAGCTGACCCCAACAATTTTTGAGAGTCATGTTCAAATTCAGCATAGACAAGATCTGAACACCTGCAGCCCTCCCCTGAACCTGGCAGGTGCCTGGAGAGAGGCAGGAGGAGAAGAAGGAAAGCAGTGCCCACCAAAAGCAAGGTGCACAGACAGCCAGGGGAATCCAAGCTGCGTGAGAAGGAAGTAATAAAAAGCAACACCAAGATTGAAGATTTAAAATGAAGACTTTAAGAACCACTACAGAGAGGTCGGGGTGGGGGTTGGGAGAATGGTTTTTTAAAAAAAAGGTTTGAAAGCAATGATAAAGGGGCTTGGAAGTTGACAGGAGAAGGAATCCTAAACTGTGATGAGTACAGGAGATCCAGTTATTTGATGGCACTTAAATAAAACCTCCTTTAATGTCTCCTGCCCCTTTGGTATTTGTAATCATTCCATTCTTCAGTTTTTGTTAAATGGGAGGATTGTAAACAATGTTTCAGACGACAGTTTGGCTACTTAAGAGAACCTACGCTTCAAGGATTTTGGAAAACATCAGTTGACATGCCAGCAATTGATATGTTAATTAAATATCGATCTTCTGTGCTCATTAAATCAAGTCTCCTAGGGACCTCTACCTGCCAATACCCCTGCCCCCATGAAAATAGCTTTGTTTCCCACCGATTATATAAATAATATATACTCATTATATAACATTTAAGACATAGAAAAAAATATAAAAAAGTAAGTCACCTGTAATCCCACCCCATGAGATAATCATCATTAATATTCTGGTGACCATCCTTTTCCCCATCTCTATATGTTCGCACCAATGAGGTCACATTACACACATGGTTTTTAAATATTTCCCATTCCCCTTCATGTTAACAGCCTGGCTAGCTTGCTGTTTCCTTCCTTTCTAACTTCTTTCCACCTTTCTCTGTAACAATTAACACACACACACAGGTTTTTTTGGGGGGGAGGATGAGTATCATTATACTTAAAAAGAATCATATTACATACACTACCTTGCATCTTGCTTTTCTTCCTTAACCATGAATACATAGCAAATATTCTCCCAAGTTGGATGGTGCACATCTAACTCATTTTTAATGGCTGCATAATATTCTACTCCCTTGTTGAATGGGCATTCACTTGGTTTTCAGTTTTGCCACTACCACAAGGCCATAGTAAACGTGGTTCTACCCACATTGCTATGAACCGATGCCTTTATTTCTATGGTAGAGTTTCCCAGGAATGGGATTACTGGGGAGAAGAGAATGTTTTAATAGTTTATTGCCAGGTTGCTTTCCCAAAATGCTGTGACAATTCACATTTCCAAGAGCAACGTTTGAAAGTATTGTTTTCCTACATCCCTTCCATCAGCAGGTGTTATCGCTGTTTTTAATTTTTGCTCATCTGATAGGTGAGAAGTGACCTCCTTGGTTTTTTAATTTGCAGTTTCTCTGCTGGGGAGTGTTTGTTAATGGGTTTCTCGACTGAATTGGCTCCTACCAGAACTGCCTCTTCACAATCTTCCCGAGTTTATCTACTGCTATTGCATTATTTGTTTCTTTCTTATCAATTTTGAAAGTTTTTCATCCTTTTAAACTTTGTCTCAACTTAATCACTGCGCTTTGACTTAAGACTTTACTCAATTTTTTAACATTTTTTGGAATAAATATTTTCCTCTTGTTTTATGGTTTCTCATTCGTTCAGTAGATCTCTGGATCTTGGATGAGGTACATAGTCTCATATATTTTCTCCTACAATTTTTGTTTTACAATTTTACATTTAAGTCTGTAATCTATCTGGAATTTATTTTTGTATACGGTATGAAGTAGAGTTGTGGAAGTCTTTATATAGCGTTCATTCCCAGTTACTCTATCAGTATCCATTTAGATTTAATGGTTTAAAACAAATTTGTTCTTGAGGTATAACGTGAATAGATTGATTTAGATTTGACCACATAAAATCCAAGTTTCATTGCTCTTCGCTGTCTCCTATTCAGTTTCCCCTGTAATTTTTACTGTGGTTTCCCCCCTTTCATTGTAGTAAGTATTGAAAATACAAAATGGCTCCTCAGAAAATCAGAACAGAAAGCATTTTTTTTTTCAGTTTTAAGTGGGCAGCTTTGTATGATATATCCTTTCTCTAAGGTATTGTCTTTAGAGTCTTAGCTTTAAGAGCTACTTTATGAGGCATGGATGCTAAATGTTTTCAAATGCATTTTCAGCAGCTAGAGTTCAAACTTGGCTCTGGACCAGAGGACATGGAGGCCTCCTGCAGTAAAGCCCCAAGTCTGTGCCTCCAAGCATCTCCCGGGCTCTGCCTTCTTGCCTTTATCTGGTTTCTGCTTCTTGCCCAGTTTCTTGGAGTAACACTTCACTGGGCTGTCACCTAGGCCTGGTGCTGACTTCACCCCTAGATGCTACCTTTGGGACACCCTCTGCCAGTCTACACCCAACCCGGCTCTGGATCCCAGGGCCTCTGCTTGTCAGGAAGTAAGTTCCAACATCTACTGAAATGATCAGATGGGTTTTTCTAATGGGACCTACTGAGATGATAGATTATTTAAAAAATAATTTTCCTATATTAAAACATTTGTGCCACCCTTAGAGTAACTGTATCTGGTCATAGATTTTTTTAAATGTAGTGTAGGTTGAATTGGACTTGCTAGTATTTTACTTAGAATTTTTACATCTATGTTTATAAAGAGATCGAACTATACCACAGGCTGCACACTGGTGACTCATAGGACTTGTTTATTTGACCAGCCCAGAGGTTTAAAGTGATTTTGAATTCCTGGTGAAGGGGTACACACTCTCCAGTTCCTGAAGCTCCCACTATTCCCTGTCATTTCTCACCCAGTCAACTTCATACCTTTATATTACTTTCTGGCTCTGATAGACACCTGTGTTTACAAAATCTGGTCTATAGTTTTCTTTGCTCATTTTTTTTTTTTTTTTTTTTTTGGTACATTTGAGAATTAGAGTTATAACAGTTTACGATCCAAATTGAGGGCATTCTTTCTTAATGCTGTGTTTTGAAATATCAACAATAGACACTGCTGCTCCTTCAACATTAGAAAAAGCTTTGCCAGCAAAAGCATCTAACCCTGGAGTTAATTTTTTGGAAACTTCTTTTCTTTCCCCCCTCTTGGTTATTGGTCTGTTCAGAATTGTGTGCTTCTTTTTTGGGTCAATATTGAAATTTATGAATCTTTTTCTGGAGAAGAATTTAAACACTTGTCTACATCGCTCTTATTTTTCTTTCTCAGTTATTTTGTTTATATTGTGTGTCAACACTATGAATTGTTCCAAAACCAAAAGGGTCATATCTTGTTTATTTTTCTATTTAGCCAGCTAAGAGCCCTTATGCAGTATTAGCTTTCTCTTTGGTCCTCTGAGTTGTCTAAAAAGCCTGAGGTTGGCTGGTGAAGCTAGCTCATAAAGGGGGTCAGTTGGGCTTCCAAGTGGACTGCAGAGAGCTCTGCGGGTGGAACATTCTGCTCCTGCAAATCATCTTACTACCACATGGGGTCAGTATAGGAAGCTTGTGCATAATTAGAAGTTGCCCAGATGGGCTTTTACTGGTCTGGTTCACATCCCTGCCCAACCCACTAAGTTCAGACAAAATGCCCAATACTTGAACTCCCAGTGTTTCAGTCTCAGTGCTCAGCTCTTTCACCCCCAAATTCTATTTGCTAGTGTATTTCCACTGTGAGAAGTTGAAACTCCATCCCCAAGTGACTTAAATGCTAAGGAAAGGAAGGTTGCTACACCCTCTATGCTCCAAACACATAACAGTGAGAGAAAAAGTTTTAGAAGGCATTAATAAGACCTAAACAAGCTTAAAAAAAAAAAACACAAACAGGATAAACTTCTCAGTGGACTAGAAAGAGAACTGAGAAGCAAAGTGGTGAGTAGGGCCAAAGCCAAGGGCCCATGGGGGTAGTGGGAGCTAAAATGTTGCACATGGAATAGAGGTTAGAGCCAGACTCTCTGGCTGAATCCAGGGACTGGAGTGAAGCTCCCTCATTTGTGAAAGAAGGCTGAAAAAATGGCAACTGACCAGCTCTTAGGAGCTATGGCCAAAACTGGGACTGAAGGAAGCAACAGAGCAAAGACAGCCTCACAATCAAGAACTGGGTCAAGGCATTTTCTAACCTTGTGACTAGGTCTGCAAGACCCCCAAATCAGTGAAGAGCACAAGTTCACAGCTGCCATCACAAGACCAGTTCTGGACTAGGGCACGGTGGATGCAACCACAAAACTTAATCCACCAGCCAAGAAAGGGGAAAGAGAAAAACAGAGCACAATGCAAAAGCAAAAACTCTCAGCCATAATGAGCCTGTAATCCAAAATTCTAAAGCACATGAAGAAATCAAGTGCTAAAAAAGATGACCAACCAACTCAACAACTGAGATACAAACTCACATTTGAAATTAGTTTTTTTGGTCTACTCTGATAAACACTTGAAAGTAAGGAAGCTCAAAGAGATAAAGGAAGACATCGTTTGACAAACAAGAAATTCTGAAACAATGGAGAGCATATAGCTATGAAATATAAACACTATATGTATTGGTGCAAGAAGCATCCTAGTTCATGTATCTTTAGACACTGGTGTCTTTATTTTTGTACGATAGATTCCTAAGAGTGAGATGCATATGTACATTTCAATTTTTAAAACATATTGCCAAACGATTGCAAAAAAGATCCTAGCAATTCACATTTTTTTGAGAATATATGAAAGCGTTCCTTTCTCTAAACCTCTAAGTAGGTGCTTCAAGCTGGATTGTTTTTCTCATTCTTGAGTTTTTGTATCTTACTTTTCCTATGTCCTAACAGACATTTTTAAGTGATTTGTTCAAGAGTACTTGAGAGGGATTATTTTGTTAAACATCATCCACACCTGACAAGGCCTTTTTGTTGCCTTCATCCATGAATGACAACATGGCTTTTCCTTTAAGTTTTTCTAGATCAGTGCATTGCAGAATGCAAGTTACAACCCACTTAATTTAATTAAAGATTGTGCGTGCATTAAAAAAAATTAGTGATATAGACAAGAATAGAAAATATTAAAGTGCATTGAATGTAATAACGAAAATGATTACATCATGCCCGAAGATCTAAGTAAGAGGGAGATTTAAATTTTTGTAACCTTTGTCCTGTTTAAATATATATAAATGGGTTACAAAGTAAACTATAATTATTTCTAACAATGAGTTGAAGTGAAAAAAAAAAATGGACATTTACGTCTCTAGATGTTGTAAGAAGTCTGAAATCATTTTATTTTAGGTTGTTCTTTTTCCTATTGCCTGTAAAATCCTTATTTATCACCTCTCCCTCCCTCCAATTTAAGCTTGTTTTAAAAATTACAAAGAAATAAATGTGCATGGTGTTTTTAAAAAAACAACGGAACAAAGGATATAAAGAAAGGTAAAATCTCTTTCCCCTTTCAGTTCCCTGTTTCGTGTGTGTGTGTGTGTGTGTGTGTGTGTGTGTTCCAGACATTTTAACTCCTTTTACTTTGAGAATTCCACTATAGTGTGTCTAAATATGGTCCTCTTTTCATGAACTTTGCTTGGTACTCAGAAGAATACACATGTACTCTCAGTTTCCAATCAGGTTCCTTCTGTGTACCAGACAAGCTTTCTCCTTCCATGTGCTTGATTAGTGCTTTTGCTGTATCTATTCTTTTCTCTTCGGAATTCCTATTATTCCCAGGTTATAACCCTGTGCCTGACCACCTGCCTTTTTCCTTTGCATCTTTTTATCATTTTTTACCCTTGACCATGCTAATTTTACTTTCTCCCGTGTCTTGTCTGCTATTTACAGCCAGCGTCATGGGTTTTAACCCAGCTATTGTGGTTTTTGTCTCCGTTACACTTTCTGCTCTCAGACTTCTGCCTCTTTATTATGATCTTTTCTAGTTTTTAGATCTTTTTCAGAGCCCACTATAATCTTATTGTGAATTCGAATCAGATATTCAGATGAAAAAAAAACAAAAAACTTGTGTTGCAGTAAATCTACCCCCTTGCCCCCCACAGAGGCAGCTTCCTCAGAAGATTCAGGGGACGTTTAGCTTTTGAGCTGCAGCATCTTTCCAGAGGAAAGCCTAAGTCAGCCCTGGGTGGCTGTTGGGGTAGAATCTTTATTTCCCTGATTTCATTTTTCTATGTGGGGGTGAGATTGAGGGTGGTGCCGACTTAGGCCACAGAAATATTAATACTCACGGCCTCTCTGTCGCCCACTTCTCAGAGGAATGTCTTGTCTGATTTATGAACGTGGCTCAGCTCCTGCTCAGAGTGTTTTCTGGGCTGCTTTTTGCCTGGCCAGGCAAATAATTGGCACTATAGGGGGCAGTATATCAGGGGCTGATGGCAAACTCTGTAGTTCAAGAACCACTAGGGAGGCTATTTGTCTAAGGAACTAACGCCACATTCTCTAGTTCCCTTTGTCAGTGATAAACCTGACATGTTCATCTCCAGTTGCCCAATTCCTGTGACCTATTTCTCAAATGACCCTGCACTTAGTGGGGGAAGAAAAGGAAACCATGTTTTGCTGATCCAACAACGACTCAAGTCAAGAAGGAAGGGGGAGCCCCGTACAGTGAGAGGTGGTAAGCATTCCTGCCCGAATCTATTTCAGTCATTCAGGTTCAGACCAAAGGACTCAAGAAAATTGACAGAGAACACAGCAGGGAACAATCACTCAGGCATCATCCACAGCCCAGGAGGAGTGGGAGAAAGCAGGAGCTGAGCAACCACTGCTGGGAGATTTAGTGCCTCCTCCATGGATGAAATTTAGAAGAAAAAAAAAAAATGGAGTTGTATGATTTTTAAATTCTCAAGAAGACATGATCATCGCAAATAAGTTACTAAAAGGTTTGGGGGACATTCCTGGCAGGATGGTGGCTGCGTGTCTGCTTCATGGAGGCGACAGCTGCGTCTCAGGGCTTCTTGGTGGCTGTGTACAGTTGTAACCCGCCAGGCACCCAGAGTGCACTTGGGGTGATATGAAAGCTGCAGGTATGCAGAGGTGGGAGGGAAGCTACGGGTGCACTCCCACCCCATCCTGCCCTTGCCTGCTGAGTGAAGGGCGCTCTCCTTGGGTGGGCTGAAATCCTGGCCAGCGCCTTCTGGTGTAATCTGAAACCGGCCCCTCGGTAGGTGGAGGGCAGAGAGAGACCTAAGAAAGAGGCAGCCCACTCCAGATTGGTAGGTGGCAGGTTTAATAAGCAACAGACCTTACTTATGAGGCTTATCACCACATTATTATCTCACGGGTGTGACTCTGGCACCTTCTGGCAGTGGGGAAGGCAAGGAAAGCACACATTCCAAAGACAGGGAGGGGGTGGGGAGCCTCTGATTGCCTGGGGCCAGCTTGCAGATCAAACCAGCAGTTGTGTCTTTTATTTTTTTATCACATCTTTTTTTCTTTTTAAAGTTACAGTGTTAAATGTTTATCAAGCTAAATTTCTGCAGCTTTTGTCTCATCTTCTTGATGACCATCTCCATCACCTGGGTAGCCAGTGTGTCCTACTTTATCCGGAACATGCGACCCCTATCTGCCTTCTCTCATGGATGTCTTCTGTTTGGTCCTACGGGGTGCAGTCTGGCAGAAGGTCCTCCAGTTTCCTTGCTGTGGATGGCTAGTTTCTGGTACGCATGCAAGTGTTCCCTGTTTCTGATGGCCATTTTGGGGGTGTTTTATTGGGACAGGAGGGAAGGTAGGCCGAGCACAAAAGATCCAGAGAGTAGGGTCTATGCCATGGTCCTGCCAGGAATTCCCAGCTAAGATTTGCTCATTTAGTCACAATTCTTATGACTGCTTGAACATATGAAAACAAGAAAACTCATGTTTTTTCCTACTCAACATTCTACATTCCAGACTTTTAGGATCATTTCTTTCCCCCAAGTACCACGATACGGTTTTCTGATGATTAAAGGCTAAAGACAGGCTTCTGCCTGAAAATAGTGTCAGATGGGAGACACAGGCCTGGATAACCTCTGACCCGCTCACCAGCTATTGCCTGGTGAGTACTACCTCGTCTTTAAATGCAGCTGAAAGTACCCTCTCAGTCCCCCTCCTCCTGGGTGGGCCCCCCCTTCTCTCCAGGCAGAAATAACCACGTGAGTCCCCCACACTCCCCCTGCACTTACCCACCTCCCACCAGTGTGCTTTCAGGCATTGCTCGCGCACGTGTTCTACTCTGGCTCTATTGAGGTTTTAAAAGGTTTCCTCCTCCCCTTTGATTTCTGATTGTGAAAACACTTAAAGAAATCATCTTCCATGCTTTTAACATTTAAAAATGATCATAGAGAGGCTGAAACAGCTGGAGCCATTCCCAGTTAATCAAGCCTCCCTGGGTGTTTGTGCAGCAGAGGAGATAACGCAGGTGAAAAGCACTTGGCAGACAGGAAGGCTCAGGCAGTGCTGCCGTGGGGTGTCATGGGGGGCCTGGAGGCCTTTTGAAACTCCCTGTATGTCTGTGTGTTGTTCAACACTCAAGGATCAGGAGCGCGGAGGCTCTGAAAAAGCTCGCACAGGCCTGACCCTGTCTTCACTCTGACTGACTAAAAAGAAATGGCCTGAAACTGATAAAAAGAAACTGTCTAAAAAGAAATTTGGCAGGGCTGAATTTCGACCAGGCCACTGATGCCGTTGCAGAGTGGTCTTCCCTAAATGCTCATCACTGGGAAAAGTCCTGATGTTGGGGAATTCTGTCAGGGTTGGTTGTGGCTGAGGACTAGACTGTACCCTTGTGTGTGTGTGTGTGGGGGGGGGGGGAGGTTCCTGATGGGGGCTGACAGTTCCACCAGCAGACAGGCTGGAAGAGCTGGGTCCCTATAGAATACCAGAGCCTCAGAGGTGGACCTAACGCTGGGAGGAGGGAACCCTCTCCCCTCTCTGGGACTCCAAGTAGGGAGGATATTCAACATTCAACAGCCAGTGGATTTTAATTGAGCACCTACCATGTGCCAGGCACATTCTAAGCATTGGGATACAGTGGTAAGCAGAACAAAGTCCTTGCTCGCATGGGGCTTGCAGTCTACTGAAGAGAGATGATAAATAAGAGAGCAAATATAAATGAATAAGAGTGATTCAGATAGTGATAGAGGATGCTATGAGGACCATAAAACAGGCAGAGGTGACAGCGAGGGGCTGGGTGGCTATTGTAGAACCGGAACGCACGTGCCTTGTGCCCATTTTGCAGGTCCAGGCTGAGGCCAGGGCATGCTGACAACATGACTATGACAACAGAGTCCTCACATAGCTGGGTGTCCTGGCTGAGCCTAGCTGAGCTATAGAATTGGTGGACTGGGGACCCTGAGGGTTCTCTTTGTCTGAAACAATACACACAGCAGCATGGGGTTTTGTGCCAAAGAAGGAAGCAGTAGTATTTCTTGGATTCGTTAAATTTTTTCCATTCATTCTACAAAATTTCTTGAACACCTACAATGTGCTAGGCATGTTCTGGGCACTAAACATACAACGGTGAATAAAATGGACAAAAAATCCCTGCCATCAGGAAGCTTACATTCGTGTATATATGTGTACATGCATACACACACACATGCGCACACACCCACACAATAGCACAGAGGAAAATCCAGGAGGGGAGGAAGTGAGAAGAGAGGGAATGCAGTGGCCCATGCCTCCCAGCCCCGCCTGAGGAACTGGTTTAGAACCTTGATGAAGACGGGTGCAGGGCCAGAGGCTGAAGGGTGGGGGAGATTAAACACCCCTCTGCCCCTTTGAAGTCCAGGCGACAGGAGGACGCTGTATGGAGCTGCAGAGGGGCCATTCTCCCTCTGTTCCTCCACCTCCAGTCTCCACAGAATTCGGCAGTTTTCACAGCCTAAGGGCCCTGAGTGCCACCAGCAAAAACCCAATGGCCCAGTAGCATCAGGAGAAGCCTTGGTCACTGCACAGCGCCAGAAGCAGTGGTCCTGCTGGGCCTGTCTTTGAGGAGGCATGTGGGCAGTGGCTGATGGGGGAGAAGGCTCAGACAGGGAAGCTTGTCCTTGGGAGCAGAGAGGCACCCTTTGCAGAGAGGCTGGGGAAGGTGTGGCCTGAGGTCCTGCAGGCCAGAGCAAAGAGCTTTTGTGATTTGGGCATTAATGACAATGTAGCCTCATTTGTTCCCATAGGCTTAGGCCAGAGGCCTGGTGGACTGAGAGATGTGGGTGCCCCTTTAAGCCAACTTTCTCTAAACACTTGTTAATAGTAGATGGAGGAACAGATAATAAAATCTGTACATACATTCCTTTATACTAAACATGAGGGATTTGTTGCATGTCTTTGTTGCATGTTCTTTTCTGAGCCCTTCAGACGATTTATTGGGAGGCATATTAAGCTGTTTAAATATTAGACAATAAAATAAATCTCTCCTTCTGGGTCAGCAGTCTTCCCCTTGTGTGACTTCGTTTCATAATTTCAGCTGACTGCAGCTGCCGTCTTCAGGGAAGCATATCAGAGCTGCTGGCTGGTTTTAGAGTTGGTGTCGTGCCCACGGCTACACCTCCTGATTTTCATGTTGGTGGAAATACTCAACAGAAATTGTTTGGGGCTGATGAGCAGTCTTATGAAATTTGCACCCAAAGGCATTGCCCACTCTGGCAACAGTGGGGGTAATTCACATCTTGCTCCTTATATAAGAAGTCACTTGTGAAAACCTGAGTTAAACCTGCACCACCTTTCTGATTAACGCCAAGGATGGTCTCCAGGCAACTGCCATGCTGGTCTTCCTCTTAATCTGGCTCTACCAAAACACATTTGGGTTCTAATCAGAAAGAATTCGTGCTGGTTTAAGCTAGAGGAAAGTATAACCTTTCAGATTTGAAAGGATGAGAAGGTAAAACCTTATTATTAGACAACCTACAGTACAGCCAGAGCCTCCAGAATGGTATAGAAAAGTTGACTCCTTTTTCAAATGGACTCAACCCAGTGGGCATCCAAAAGCTCCCTCTCTGGTTTCTCCTCGTTCTCTTCCTCTCCCCAAGCCCCTGCCTCCAACCAGTCTCTGGGTCATTTTATCCCTTTGCTTCCCTGTCCTAGGCTCCCAGACAAATAGTTATGGGGTTTTTTTTCAATGAAAGTTGAGGTGGTTTGTATATGAGGGAGGTTTTAGTTCCCTCTCAGTGAAACATTCACCAGTCAAACAATTGTTTCTCTTACTAAAATGGGTCATTTCCTGCAGCATCACTTCACTGGCTTAGTCTGCTAACAAAGTATCTATCCCTTCTCTTACCAAAGTATTTTCTTCTATATTCTAGCTTGACCGGGAGCCTAAAGATGGAGGAGGCGCAAGGGCACTTCCTTGGAGGGTAGGAAGAGAAAATCTGCACCTGCTACATAAGGAAACACAGCTGAATGAGTGCAACTGTCCTAACGAAAAACAAGTTGCCTGAGAGGTAATGAACATCTTGTTTGAAAATGTTCAAATGGAGGATGGCTAATTACCTTTTCAGTGAGAACCGGGCTGAAATGATCTCTCAACTCCATCTTAGAAGTAAGAATCTAGGGAAATTTTTCTTGGCTACTTGTCCTCAAAGTAAACTTGTCACTGTCGTTTGGCATCTGCTGTTTCTGCCTCCCAGCACCCTTTATCCCTTCTCTCTGGCCTGGATGGTTCTCATGGATCACATTAACATGTAATACAAAAGTTTCACACTTCGTGCCCATTCCCATGGGCCCATCCACATGCCTTTTCTGCAGATGTCCTTTTTCTTCATCTTGAAATGTTTCTTCTTCTGGGTCCCTGACCAACCAGCCAAGCCATTGCCACTACCACTGAGTCCATGAACATTTTTACTTCAGATTACTTCTCTGTACACAAAGCAAATGACCAGATATGCCACCTGGAAGAGGATTCTCCTGCCTGTTCTTTCCCCATCCCCATAGAGCTATGGTTTAGCAGTAGTCTGTGGTCACCCACATACCAAGCCAACTCAGCCATGAACAAAACTTTCATAAGTTTGTTATCAGTCCCCCACCCTCCACCCCAAGGTGGTTATAAATGGGGAACTAAATGGGAGAACGTACGGAGACTATCCTTTAGGTCTTTGAGGATGGTACTAATCGCTGCCATTCCCTCAGGATGAGATGTGGCTTTTGGTTGGCTGGGGTGGGAGGCATTTCAGAGGCTTCCGTTTCTCCTGCCTCACTATGATGGCCCTTACCCCACACACCGAGGAACCAATGCGAGGATTCTGTCAACTCTCAGCTATGTCTATTCTAGTTATGTATTACGAGACCAGAAAAATGACGACCAGGTGGGTCCGTGGACCTAGAGGATCCACTGTCAAGCTGGCCATGGGCTAGGACTACATTTATTACCTGACCCCATATGTCCCTCTAACAAAGGGCCATGATGATGCTTCAGATCCCTGGGGTATCAGTGTCAGCTTGAACTTTGTGTCCAACAGCTCTCAAAATGTCTGCGTAGTCCTCTTTCTCCATTGTATGATTACTCAAGTAATCGACCAAGTTCTCCCTTCGGAAGGGCTCGGGAACCTTACCCTATGCATTCGCCAGGGGATACAGGGTCCTTCTTTATTCAGTAGGTTCTAGGTCTTACCTTAGGTTGGAAATTGGTCAAGAGATTATGGGGGTGGCTGATTTTTTTTAAATTTTATTTTATTGGGGAACAGGGTGTACTTCTAGGACTTTCTTCCAAGTCAAGTTGTTGTCCTTTCAGTCTTAGTTGTGGAGGGCGCAGCTTAGCTCCAGGTCCAGTTGCCGTTGCTAGTTGCAGGGGGTGCTGTCCACCATCCCTTGCCGGACTCGAGAAGTTGAACTGGCAACCTTGTGGTTGAGAGCCCACTGGCCCATGTGGGAATTGAACCGGCAGCCTTCAGAGTTAGGAGCATGGAGAGCTCTAACTGCCTGAACCACCGGGCCGGCCCCTGATTTGTTTTTTAAAGGTAAGCAATGCTCTTTCTGGCTGCCCATCTATCTTGCCGCTAGGAATACTATGTCCTATTAACCATTTTCATGGCTCTCTGAGAGTCAGGCCCTCTGGCTGCTCGCTTCTCTGACCTCACTGCTCATTATGAGAATCGTGGCCAGTTTCTGACAGTTAGGTGTACCACCTGGCCTCTATTATGCTAGGCTCCTCTTATCCCCATGACCATGTTTCCCTGAAAAGAAGACCTACCCGGAAAATAAGCCCTAGCATGATTTTGCAGGATGCCCGTAATATAAAACAAGCCCTAATGTGTCTTTTGGAGCAAAAATTGATATAAGATCCAGTCTTATTTTTGGGGAAATACGGTAGGGCTTATTTTATATTACGAGCATCCTGAAAAATCATGCTAGGGCTTATTTTCCGGTTAGGTCTTCTTTTCGGGGAAACACGGTACTATCATCATCTCCCACCCTCGGCCCTGGCTTATATCCTTATATAACCAACAATGAACTCGCACTGCTGCAGGGGATCCCTCCTTCTACTACCTGCCACAGCCGTTTGGGTTTTTCTACTTCATTAAGTTTGGGTCATTGCTCTTTCCAGGCTTCTGAGAGCCATCCTAGCACCATCTCCTTGTCAGGGAGTGAAATCCTGTGTCACAGGAGACTGCTCCCATATTAATAAATTCTCTCTTATCACACTTTATGTTCTGCCCCCTTGGTCTTCAGCCTTAGGATCCAGTCTCAGATCTACTTCCCTGACTCCTGCCAGACACATTGGCAAGTTCTTGAGCTCCATCAGGGGATAGTACAGGCTTATTCCTTCCTTAGCAGCAGGCCCAGCACTTCCCTGGCTTGGTTTAGTTGTGACTTTACTCTAGGTCTTTGTCAGCTGGTCAGGAGAAGGGTGCATACCGTCTTGCAAAGTAGAGGACCCTGCCTCATCTTCCAGGAAAAGGGAAAGGGAACTTTAAACCTTAACAAGGAGGAGGGAGCACTTCTGCAGGGGCAGAGGGTTCAGTGGAGCCAGGAGACTCAAGCCTTTCCAGTGCATTGACCCGATGCTCCCATCCTGTCTCTGAGTCCTGACCCTTCTCTATCATGGCATGATCTTGACAGAGCAGACTTATCTTGGTTGAGAATTTGACTTTCTCTGGAACTCTATTACTCCTTTTCTTTTCCTGGTGTCAGTTTTCACATTTTTACAGGGGGCCACAGAGAGGGCCTCCTCCCAGCTCACGGTTTCTTCAGCCACTCCAAGCTTGGGCCCTGGGGTTCCTGGGGGTAGCTGGGCAGGTCAGGCATGTTCCCATCATCTTGGAGGGGCACTGGGTAGTGGAGGGTGTGGCCTGGATGATTGCAATGGCCCACTTGGTGTAGGGGCTGAGTGGGGTCAGAATTATAGTGAGGGCCCCAGTGCCGAAGGATAAGACCAGCACTGGCTCCGTGGCCCAGGCACTCTTGAGGAAGGCGGGCCGTCCTGGAGGGGTGGGCGAGGAGAACGTCTTGTTTCGCTGCCATCTTGTCTCTGCTGCGGCTGCTCCATTCCTCTTACAGTTCAGTCCCAGACCTGATCCTCAGCGTTTTCTGCTCTCCAGCTGCAGACAATGAAACTCTCCCTTTACATGCTGCCCAGGAGACTTCACATTTTGCCTTAAATTGATGATGAAGGACCCTCAAATGTTCATTGTCTGTCTTTAAACATTGATAGCCTCCACCTATGTGATTCTGCGGTCCTTCCAGTCCTGCTTCCCTCAAACCTCTCAAATGCCTGAGAATTGGCCTCCACCAGTGCCTTCCCGTCCATCAGTCTCTCATCCCAGTACCTCCCTGAGCAAGTTCTAACAGTTGCACCACTTCAGCTTGCCAGCAGTTTTTGGTGCTCCACCCGCCAGCTCCAAACTCCTGTTTCTAGAGTTTGCTCCCTAAAATCACTCCGAGCCCCAACTGTCACAGGTCTGGGCCTCTGGAAACAGATTCTGTGGTGGAGATTTCCAACCCAGAAATGTATTGGGGAGTGATCTTGGAAATGGTAGTAGTGATGTTGGCAGACGGTAAGAGGGTAAATGAAGCAGGACGAGCAGAGGGAAAAGATGAACAGTGACGCAGTTGTACCAGAGGCCTCAGCTGGCCCTACGGGGAGCTCTGCAGTGAGGTGGCCCTTTAGAGTTGTCCCACATATAGGCAAGAGAACCCTGACTTTGTACCCGTGCACTGACAAGTTGTTAGGAGGCCACATAACCTTGGGCGAGGCAGAGGATAGTGTTTGGGTGGGAATAAATAAAGCCTGAGCATTTACTAATATGAAACAATGCCTGGAGGAATCAGCTGTGAGCCCTCAACAACCAATCCTCGCTACAGCTGGGGGAATGAGAGCTGCGGTCCTAAAGGGGATAGAGAGGTGGTGCTCGCAGTATGCACGACCCTGAGGAAGAGGATGACCCAACAGAGGTCAGAGAGGAGCAGCAGAAAGACACCATGTTCTTGGTGGTATCCTTTCAGCTGCTGGATGAAACCTTGCCTGAAGCCACATTTCCTTTGTACTTTTCATTTAAGCCTGCAAGCAAATTCTCCTCTCGCCAGGTGAGTTGGGCTTTCTATCACCTGCAACATAAAGATTACCTGTGATCTATGAATCCAAGTGCAAACATTAATGGTCTATTGCCTTTTTAAAAATCAGAAGCTAACGTTAAATTTGTGAATTGGAAAATTTATTAGTAAAAAGGATTTCTGTATAAATTAATGATTTTTTTTTTTTTGGACTGCAATGCTACCTGACTTTGGAGTGGGAATTGCTTACAGAAATATTTACAAGCTTATACTGCAGTATAATTGGTGCTTGTTTGAGCACTTCATTAATATTTAATTTTACTTCATTTCTTGAACTAATTTATTGGCACATTTTCAGCATTCCACTGAGAGACTTAACATACATCACATTAATAATAAATGGCAGCTTTTTATATTTCTCTTCTGAGCTATCATTTAAAGATAATTTTCTATGACAGGGCCTTCTAAATGTACTACTGAAGATAAGGCTTGCTTAACGCCTGCTTCAGCGACCAACAGGAAATACAATGTGATTTTAATTATATTCATGTCTTGGATTTTGACACAGTGCTTTCTGTTATTAACTCTTGTGAAGCGTACCTCTTCATAAAGTGTTTTCAGTCACCCATGACAAAACAGGCGTGCTCAGACAAGTACTTGAAACTTAAATGAAACTATAGAAGCAAGGTCACCCGGTGAAGCAAGAAATTTCCTTGTGGGAACTGGGGCAGGACAAGTTTGTTGGAGTAGCAAGGACCTAACTTCAGGTGGTCAATATTTCTGTTGTCAGGCTATCATGCCCCATCCATCTCCTGAAAAACCACGAAATTAACTCTTTCAACAAGTCACATTTGCCAATAAATAATTCAAAAGTTTTATGTGGAAGAGAGAAAATATGATAAACCACTGAAGCATATCTTTAAATGCATGTCAAATTAAGAATTAACCCACAGAATTTCAAAACAAATAAACCTTAAAATAGTTTAAAATTAAAAACAAAACGTTTTTAGCAAAGCACATGGCTATTAAAAATAAATGCAAAAATGAGCCCCTTACCCTGCAATGCTTCTATAACAGTCAAGATTCTTTTGATTGAAAATGACAGAAATCCAGCATAGAGGGCAATGTGGATTAAAATAACTAGAAATGTTTGTTTTGTTACAAAGCAAGACGGGGAATTTTTCCTCCCTTGCCCCGTATCTTATTCCCACTCCCAAGGGGACCCTCAAGGGCTGGGGTAACTATTGGTGTGTGAGCCCATCAGCCTTCTCCTGGTAACAGCACTCTTTTCTAATGGCAGATGCACCCAACTCCCTGTAGTCCTGGTGGGGGTGCTGTCAATCATACTGCCCATCCCACTCCTGCCACTAGGGTGGGCGTGTAACTCAGACCGGACCTAACTGAGCAGCACATCCTCCCGAACCCAGTGATTGTTCTAAGAGGTGGACATGTGAAAAAGATGGGCCAATCAGAGGCCTTCCCTCAGAAGGCCTAAAGGCTGGTCCTGGGAAGTGGGGTTTCCTGAGCAATGTGATGGGAAGTGGAGTGTGCAGGGTTGTGATTAGAGCCCAGAGAGAAGCCAGACCATTCCACAAAAGGAAGGAAGCAACGGAGGGAGGTCCAGGGGAGAGTCAGGACCAAGGAAGCAGAACTGGTGGCCTGAACACTACCAGGGCCTGCCTGCGGAGGGTCAGAGGAGAATCCTGGAGACCCCCCCAACGCGGGACTGGGAAGAAGGTGGAAGAAGATCTGAAGAGTTTGCTCTGGAGCAAATGAGTGATATAAACACCTCCTGCTCCGTTTTCTCCACAAAATATTCAGTAAAATCCACATTGCTCACTAATGCCAGAGAAGGCAAGATTGTCACGGGGCAACAACAGAAATGACATCCAAGGACAGCTAGCATTGACGCAGTAACCTCCAACACTCACACAATAAGAACAGAAGGCTCCTTCTTTCACATTCGAAATCTCATTCACTTGAAAACTATTGCCAAGACCATATTTAAAAGGGATATTTTCACTGTTATGATTTAACATGGCTCTGGAAGTTCTATCCTTTGTCCTTAAGGAGGGTGACACAGTTTGCAGAGTTGGGAAGCCTCAAGCCCCAGCCCCTTCTGGGGAGGGTCTGCCTTTCGTCTCCATGCTTGTACCCACCAGGGAGACTAGTGGGAAGGGCACTGGCTGCCAAGTTAATCTGAACCTTATTGGGAAAAATTATCGCCACTGGTTCCATCATTTTGACTTATTCTACTTTTCTCCTTCCCTTGGGGGCTTAGAGAAGAGTATTGCAGTGGGAATCAATAAAGCCTGAGCATTTACTCATATGAAACATTAGATAGAACAGTCTGGTTTTAATCTAGAGGGGGCTAGATTAGAAGGGTCTGGCCACTAAGCTCTGCCCCTGAACGGGGACCAGGAGGAAGGTGCACTTGTGAGCCTTCCCCTCTGAGACTTGGGCGAGAGGCAGGAGGCCATGGCACGCGGCCATCGTGGTAGGGCTGACCCCTGAAGCAATCTGTGCTAACTGGGTCTCCAGAGGAGTGGCTTGGGCCACATCCATTCTGTGGTGTCCCAGCACCTGGCTCAGGACTAATGCAGAGTGATGCCTAGTAAATTAAAATCCACTGTACGAGGCGTGACCTAAAAATTCAGGGACTTTAAATTTAAAAAACATATTGCAATAAAAGACACATTGCCATTAATCCCCCTCACGACACTCCCCGCTCACTTTGAACACACTTATCCCATCGTTCTTGCCACTTTCTGAAGTAGTTCTGGAAGTCCTCTTTCGTGAGTGTCTTTACTTCATCCTCCATCATGACAACACTTGTGTCACACATCGCTTCTGGTACGGCAATTGCTATCAAATAAAGACGTTACAGTGTGTCCTCATCCACCTTATTCACCAGATCTGGCACTGTGTGACTTCTGGCTCTTCCCCAAAGTCAAAATGACCACGAAAGGTAAATATTTTGAATCGATTCAGGACATCGAGGCAGCCACGACAGTCCAACTAAAGATACTCATGAAAGAGGACTTCCAGAATTGCTTCAGAAAGTGGCAAGAATGATGGGATAAGTGTGTTCAAAGTGAGGGAGGAGTATTTTGAGGGGGATTAATGACAATGTGTCTTTTACTGTAATAATTTTTTTTAAATTTAAACATTCACCATATTTTGTTATCACAGCTCATATCTATCATGTGTCTCCTAGAAGGACACAAAGCCCCAGTGGCAGCCAGCCATGCATAAGAAAATAGCCATGTGCGTCAACAAAACCAGTTCACCCTGGATGAGCTAATAGTGGCTGAGCCCAAAACTACCCAATCGGCAGCCTCTGTATTGGATGCTGATGGACCCACCAAGTGAAACCCTCTCTCCTTGGGAAGGTTGAAGGTGAGAAGCAGAGATACAAGAAGAGGGTGCTTGGGAAGGCTGTGAGAGACCTGGGAAGGAGTCTAGACCCCTGCCTCTGCTTTCCTATTCTGACAATGGCTGCTACCCAGTGCCCACCATATTTCTTACGTTTGTGGAGTCACAACTGCTCCTGCAGCCAGAAAGAGTGGAACCCACACATCCCGTGGTCTCTCAGCCCCTCTCAGAAGAAGGCAGCAGCTTAGCTTGGCAGGGCTCGTCTTAGGAGCCTCTCGAGCTCCAAGGGCTCACTGGGCTTGCTTCTAAATGTGCACCCACCATCTGTTGGATGATTCACGCCTGGCTGGATGCAAAGCTGGGGCTCCATTTGGGTCTTTGGACTTGAATTCATTCCAAAATCAAAGGTGTCAAGTTTAGTGGCCTTAAAATTCTAGAATCCTTTTGGGAAATAGGAACCTTATACAATCTCTTGACATGTCTTACTGTTTTCATAAAAATGGGAAGAAGATTCTGAGAAGCCCCTGAGATGACTCCTTTCCCCTACCGACAGAGGCCCCTCTGGACTAGAGACTGGGCACTAATGGTCAGGTCGTGCTCACACTCTCATCCTCACCTGGACCAGCTTTCTTCCCTCCTTCCTCCCTCTTTTCATTCCCTCCCATCCTTGTTTTCAACTTCTGGTGCATAAATTTGCATTAATCATAATATGCTGTAGTTCATGGCACTCCAGCATCTGTAGTCCACACAGGGCCCCTCTTGTTTGTAATATTCTCTTTTATCCACACCCCCCTTTGCTGTTCTCCACCCCTTCCCCACCATAGGCAAAGATTCTAGTAAGTGAATCTTTTGTTTGTAGGTATTCTTATAAAAAGAGAAGTGCTGTTTTGTATTTCGTTTTCTATTTATGCATACATTTTAAATGTTCACCAATGGGTTTGGGTTGTATTTCTCATCCTGATTCTCATTTGTCTCGCTTGGTATTATGTTTTTGAGATCTGGCCATGTGGCTCTGTATGCATCTAACCCATTGCTTCTAACCCTGCAAAGTTCTCTAGGCACTCTCCACTTGCCCCTCAGACCTGCTTTCCACCATGGTCTGTGCTCTGGGAAGCTGAACTCTATGGACTGTATCTACCTGCTTCCTTTTCCCTTCCACCTTCCAGTTAGTTTTGGCCTTTGGAAGGTGCCCTCAGGAGATCACAGGGTGAGGTCACATGTTTATCTGGCCTGTTGGGCTGGGGAAGCAGTGGCTGCATTCCTCTACCAACGCCCAAAGGCCACAGCTCAAGTCCAGAGGCCTCCCTGCCCTCGTCCCTTCAGGCACACAGGCTTCTCTGTCCCTTGTCAGTATCTCGAGTGCTGCCCACGCCTTGCACATGATTCCAGCATTGAACTCGCCTCAGCCGCCCTGTTGAACCAGCACCCTGCTTGATTCTGCAGGTACTCACCACATTTGTTCCTCTTTGCTCGCCCAGCGGTGGACTCCTGCATCGCCTCCAATTCCTCGCCACCACAAATGTCTCTGGAATAGACCTCCTCACTCTTTCTTTTCGCCTCTGGTCCTTTGCTTTCCAATTTCAGTGCATTCCCCTAGCTCCTGAAGCTGGAACAGCGAGGATAGTAGTTCTTCCTTGTCTTTCTGACCTGTTAACACAGCCGTTCTTAACCTGGGGTGATTTCACCCCCAGAGGACATTTGGCAATGTCTGGAGACATTTTTGGTGGTCACGATTAGAGGTGAGGTGCTAGGGATATTGTAAGTAAATGTCCTTCCATGCACAGGACACCCCCACACACACACACAACAAAGAACTGTCTGGTCTGGGAAGATCCAGGATGACAGAATGGTCATGGCGATGTAATAGACAGCGCAGGGAATAGTCAATACTATTGTGATAGCGTGGTACGGTGTCAGAGGGTTGCTGGACTTATCATGGTGATCGCTTCTTTAGGTATATAAGTGTTGAATAACTATGGTATACTCCTGGAACTAATATAATATTGTATGTTAGCTATATTTTAATAAAAATATTAAAAAACAAGAAAAAGAATTATCTGTTCTGGAATGTCAGTAGTGCAGAGGTTAAGAAAATCTGAGTTAACATAACCCCACTTTAGATAGTGACTTACTCTTTTCTTGGGGTATTATTTGTTCTGGGGGCCGTAGTGGGAAAGCTCCTCCCATCTTGGCACTTCCTTGTGAAAGGAGCTTTGATGGATTGACCTCCTGGCCTCCATCCTCTCCCTCACTCTCCTCAAGGGAGGAGGCGGCACCCAGGGGAAATGCACCATTGGTTTAGTTCCTCCAGACCCTACACTAAGGTGGCTGGCTCTGCCCCTCGCTGGGGAGGACCATGTCCAGCACTGCCTATGATGGGGCGGGGGGCGGGGGGAAGTTGGCCTGATTCTGGGGTGCAGTATTAGGAAATTGTTGCCGTTGCTTACCTCAGCATGTGCTCCTCCAGCTGCCACAGTAATAAAACTAATGTTTTCGGGACCATCTGCCTAACCTCTGTGCCAATCTCTCATTTGGTTCATTCAGAACTGGGGGAGGGAGGGTGGTGGAGTGTAATTTAGTGGGACCCTTCAAATCCCAACCGTCGCTTTCATGTGACTGGAGCTCCCGTCTCTGCTTCAGGCCAGTCCAGGCAAACCCCCAGTAGGCTGATGGGATTGTGGACACCGGCCCTCTGTTAGGACCTCAGGATTCTTCCTGTGTACGTGGTAGTGGAAAACATCACTCAGTTGGGTTTAGATGGAGAGGAAGAGTATGGGCTCGTTATCTGGTGAGTGTAGGTGGAGCTGAGCACCGGGGCGCGGGGGCTGTGGTGGGAGACCAGTGGAGGGGACCAATGGCTGTCCTCCCATAGCTAGACTTCTCTCTTCTGTGTGGACCAGACTCTCCGGCAAGCCCTTCCAGTGGCCACCGGCAGCAACCAGACTCTGCATTGCAAGTTCAAACCCTTCTGAAAATAGCGGTTTTGTCCAGCATCCCCAGTAGTGTCTGATTCTGTGACCTTGGACACCTCTGTTGCCTGAACCAATGATTGACGTCTCTGGGGAGTGCACTTTTCTGGTCACGTGCCCCTCCCCTTATAGAGTATTAGGGGCCATCATAGTGACATCTTTTACATTCCTACGGGGTCCACCCCATTGCCACTTGGAATTAAGGTGCCAAATATTTCCTGGCCTCTTTCGAGGTTGTCAGTGAAGAAAGATTTTGACTGGCTTCCTGGAATGGGGGGTGGACATGGGGAGGGGACACAATACAGCTTCTACTTTCCAGAAGAAAGTGGAGGGGAAAAAATCACTTAAACCTAAAATCTTCCTTTAAAAAAACTATTCATAATAGGTGGATCACAGGGGATTTTTAGAGCAGTGAAACTATTCTGTATGATACCGTAATGGTAGACCCATGTCATTACATATTTGTCCAAAGCCATAGAATGTACAACACAAATAGTGAACCCTAATGTAAACTATGGATTTTAGTTAATAATAATGCATCAATATTAGCTCAATTGTAACAAATACGCCACCCCAATGCAAGATATTAATAATAGGGAAGCTGCGGGTGTGGGGGTGATGGGGGTGGGGGGATGGGAACTTCCTGTACTTTGCAGTCAATGTTTCTGTAAAACTAAAACTGCTCTAAAAAGTAGTCTATTAACTAAAGCAAAACAAAACAAATCTATTAATACAAGTTCATATTTCTAGTCTCTTCCAGTTAAAAATCAGAGTGCATGACTACATCCGTATTTTCTGCAAAGAAAACCATTCAACACACAGAAAAAAATGAGGTAAGCCCCAACTCTATCACGATTAAAATCAGTTATATATACACGAGCTGTAAGTGACAGAGACCTTCCCAGATTTACACGCTAAGGTTCTTCCAAAGTTTGCACAAGTGCTTGTTTTCACAATTTCAACAACTATTTATCTTAGAAAAATACCAGAGCCTTGGACAAACAAGCCATATCAAGAGCTCGGAGAAATGAATTCACCTACATGTTCCTGTCTCAGTCTCCTTCCACAAGACACCATTCTTTGCCAAATAAGTCCTGATTCCAACTTGGCAGTGGGGAAGTTTATAAACACACATAGACAGGCAGACACACAAACGCTTCCTGCAACCATACAGTTCACCAGTTAATAAGTCTGGGGTGCTTCCTACCATTCCCAGATCTCTACCCGAGTTGCTTCACCCCACTCTTTTCCCCATTTGTCTCCAGTCCACATTCCAGGGCCCCCTCCTCCAGGCAGGCAGCTGGGGTCCTGTTGCAAGAAGTGGCAGCCTATTCTTTTGTCAGCGTGCCTGTGCCTCTCACAGCGTGGATTGGTGACTTGTCCTGTGTCCTCCTGGGGGAGTCTCCTGCTCCCAGCCATCACACAGCCCAAACCCCATCATCCTTTCTTTCATGTAACATTTTGTTCTAACAGCCACTGTTTCAGCTCTGTCCATACTTGGCTAGCTGGCTCTCTGCCATTCATTTGGGGCCTTCACAATTCTGCTGCTGCTAAAATAGCCCTCTTCCAGCTCTGCAAAGGGGCAGAGGGGGGTACTTGGCTTATAAGAAAGGTCTGAACAGCTGCATCACCACTTCCCCAAGAAGTTCTTCCTTTTTAGAACCTCTACTGTTAGGCCCCTGCCCCAGGTATCACATATTGAGGTCCCAGTGCTGCCTCACGTGTGCCCGCGCCTAACCCACAGATACCTTCCGTCCACCAAGGTCCAGGAGACCATAGGGCATCTTGGTTCCCCTCATGGGCTCTAGGGCCAGGCAACCTGGGTCCTGATCCTGGATGTTTCCAGGTATAGCTGAGTGATTTGGGCAAATCACAGAACCTCTCTGAGCCTCGCGTTCTGATCTCTAAGGTAAGGGAAAAGAGCCACACCTGCCACCTACGCTTAAGGAACGGGCTTGCTCAGCACAAGGCCTGGCTCCTGCCAATAACTGGCAGTGACAGTAATGCCATTAGAATCTGACTTGACGGTGAGAGGCTCCCCTCCCTATGTCACCTTGCTGGGCTGAGGGCTGCCCCTTCATTGACATTCCCTCTCCGTTAGCTTAAACACTGTATGCTGCCCTGCAATTTCTGTGCTTTACAGGTGTCTTTCTGAGCACCAAAAGGCTGCCTCTTCTCACCGTCAAGATGGGCCGCCCAGCCAGTGAGCCAAGGGTGCCTGTAGATGGGCTTCATCCGGGATAACTGCTGTGTTGTACCCATGTTTTGCCCTTGTTCTCATGGCAGGGGTGTGGGGAGGCATGGTAGGACCACAGCTGTCTGGTCCTGTGCTCTGTGGACCCTGAGGCTGAGCTCAGACCCTCAAGAACATGGCCACACATCTCCATTGGTAACACCCTCTCCTTGGCCCACCAGTGCGTTTTGAAGACAGAGCAGGTGGTTGCAGCTTCTTTTGGAACTTAATAAAGACCACCTGAACACATCCCACCTTGCACCTTGGGCTCTTCACAGCTATGGCTCCCTCTGTCTCAGACACACACACACACACACACACACACACACACACACACACACACACACACACAGCCTGGACTTAATAAAACGACTCCGTTCTTCAATTCTTACCTAAAAAGCCAGTGTCTGGCAAGTAGTTGGCTCTGACCTGCTTTCCCTTGACATGTCCTGGGGTGTTAATATCTTCCTGACCTGTTAGGAAGGTGGTGAGTATCATGAGGAAAACGTAGGCTAAGAATACCACGCCCGCACTGCCGCTGTACCTGGTCTTGCCCACTTACGTAACTCCCTCAGTTTCCATCAAGGTCTTCAACTTCCTGTTCCCTCTACTCTGAATTCCTGACACTTGGGTCCTTGCCAAGCACCTGCTCTCCTTCTAAAACCTGTGGAATTTTCTGTACATAAGGCAACAGAAAACTCCCCAAAGAAAGACAGACTGATATGGCTACATCAACATGTAAAACTTCTGAAGTTTAAAGAAACAATGAACAAAGGTGAAAGCAAACTACAATCCAGGGAAAATATTTGCTCTAACATGAGGGATGAAAGATAGTATGTTCAACAAATATTTATTCAGGGCCTCCCCTTCCCTGGGCACTGGGAAAGGGAAATGAAGGCTGGAGTAGTTTATTTAGTGTCATGTGTTCACATGCACACTCGTGTACATGCGTGAGGTGAAAGTGTCTGGGTGGAGTTCCGTCAGAGGGAACCGTACTTGTGAAGAACTCCACCTGGGATAGAGTTTGGCACACAGGAGGGGCTGAGAGAAGGATGGCGTGTTTGAACCACAGAGAACAAGGTGGAGAGGGACCATCAGCAGGGGCCGGGCCCGTAGTCCTTTTCTTGTTCTATACTTTATTCTAAGAGCCATGGGAAACCACAGGTAGATTTTAATCAGGGGCCACAGGGTTGAATTTGCCTTTTTCTATGCTCATGCTGGCTGGTAAATGGGTGCGTGGTTGAGAGGAGGGTAAGGATAGATGAGGGGGAGGCCTGATAGGACAAATAGCTCTTGTGAGGTCAAGCGAGAGATGGTGATGGCTTAGTGTAGGAGGTGACACAGATGACCACACCTAGTCAATAGCTTGACTGTGATGTCGTGAAAGACTCTGAGCCAGAAGCACCTGTCTAAGCCACTCCCAGTTTCTGACCCTCAGCAACAGTGTGAGATAATAAATATTTGGTGTGTTTTTTTAATTGCTAAGTTTCAGGATAATTTGTGACGCAGTGATAAGTAACTAATATGCCCAGGACCATTATTTTACTCAGGTTTTTTATTTAGCAAATGTTCATGGAGCAACTACTATTTCAAAAGAGAAATTATCCATAAGAATCTTAAAAAGCAAAGGCTACAAGATAATGTGAAGAACACAATCTGATTTTTGTGAAAATGTGTGTGCACACATAGGAAATGTTTAGAAAGATATTTAGACATCACAAAGTTGATTGTTTTCAGCTCTAAATTTTCCCATATTGTCTGAATTTCTTTACAGTGAGAATTTGTAGAACCTTTCTAAGCAGGAAAAAACAACGTTGTGATTTTTCACTTGGGGAAATACTGTAAAAGCATCTTAATGAGCCTTCCTGGGGAAAGTTGAAAGGCAGTGTGTACAAAATCAGTGCTTCACAAGCTCTGACACACCTACCAATTTCCCGGGGATCTGTTAAAATGCTGGGCCTGATTCAGGAGGTTTCCAGGAGGCCTGAGATCCTGCATTTTTCTAACGCGCTCCCAGGTGACATGGAGGCCATTGGTCCAAGGACTACACTATGAGTAGCCAGGCTGTAAAGCAACCCTGCATTTAGAGCTCAGGGCTCCGGGTTCAAATCCTGACTCTGTCCCTAAGGTGTAGTTCAGCCTTGGGAAAAACACGCAACTACCGTGGTCTTGGTTTCCTCTTTTGTTGAAGGAGGTGAGACTAGATGTGTCATGGTCAGAACTCCCTCTTTTGATACTGGGCCTACTCAGGGTGCTGAAATTGGCCTGGAAAGCAGCTTTGCACATCATACCACCTGCCTCTTCAGGGGAGGTGCACTGCTGTCCTCTCAGCAGCTAAGCCCATGTCTCCTACTCAACGGGAAGGGGTCTGAGTGAGTCCTTGCTGCTCCGCCTTCCATGGGTCTCTGCCCCTTCGTGTCCCCGCACTCCCTCTTCTCTCCAGGAGATGGCAGCAGAGGAAAAGGAATCTCTGAGGGGTGGCCTCCTGCCAACTAGGGTGACAAGTGGGCATTTGAAATGTTTTTTCATGTCCTTTCAAATGGTTACAAGATGAACCGAGCCAGTTCAAATTCATATTTTTATTTGTTTAGGATTTAGGCTCCAGTCCCCCCCCCCCAAGAAGGTTTGAAGCATTACATAAAATGGGAGAATTCCAAATTAAAATTAGAACAGAACCCATGCAGAGCTTTTACTGGCACCTGAGCTGAACCTCAAGTTCGAAAGTTAGTCTTGAGTTTCAAGGCGAGTGAGGTCCAAGGAGAAGGGCGTGGACATTCAGGGTCAGGAAAAGAGGGGCGACCGTGTAATGAGCTGGCCTGGGCGCCAGGCTCGCTGTGGGCTGGAGGTTTATTCTTGCTTTCTAGCTGCACCATCCTGGGGGTTATTACCCCATTTTACAAAGTGGAAACAATTCAGTGAGGCCAGCACGGTGGCCACTGTCTGTCAGCTTAAGTGGCAGAGCTGGGACCTGTTCCCTACATCTCTCTGTCTCCCTTGGGTGACACGATTTTCATTTTCTGGCCCAGCTGCCATCCCCCTCCTTGCAGAGAGGCTTTTCTTTCTTTCCTTGAGATTAAACCCATCAGAGTGTAAAGTGACCTGGGACCACAATGGGCAATGGTTTCCAGGACCGTTGTTCAGGCCCAGACTCTGTGTCACAGATTGGTATGCACTAAACCACATCGAAGGCAGAGGAAAACAGGAAACATTGAATCCATGGCGACTGAGAGAAACTAGTTCAGTTCTATTGTTTTGCCACAATTTCCTCCACTGCAGCCACACTGGCCTTCTTGGCATTCCTCCAGCACACCAGACACGCTCCTATCTTTGAGCTTTGCACCTGGTCTTCCCTAGAAGATATTTCCTTGACATCATCAAAGCTCATTTAATTGCCTCCTTAAGGCTTTGCTCAAATGACTTTTCAAGGGGCCTACCCAGACCTCCTTATTTACAGTTGAATTGAATCTGCTCCACAGCCCTCATCCGCCTTACTTTTCCCTAATTCTTCCATAGCGCTCATCGTCACTTTCTAGCATACTATGTAATTTATTTATGTATTAGGCTTATTGATTTATATGCTTACTATTTATTATTACATTGAATAATAACAGTCAATTGAATATTAAATTATTATTATTGTGTGTATTGTCTTGCCACCGCGAAGGCAGGGCTTTTTGTTTGTTCACTGTTGTATCCACAGAGCCTAAAATAGTGAC
Organism: Rhinolophus sinicus; assembly: GCF_057876585.1. Taxonomy (NCBI): domain Eukaryota; kingdom Metazoa; phylum Chordata; class Mammalia; order Chiroptera; family Rhinolophidae; genus Rhinolophus; species Rhinolophus sinicus. The sequence continues at coordinate 35,697,270 of NC_142512.1, forward strand.
TGCCACAATGTAAGCACTCGAGAATGAATGAATGAATGAATGAATGAATACATGGGTTACCCTGATGATTACATGTCAAACACGTACTGGACCTATGAGGGAAATATTACTCAACAGACAAGTGACTTACATGTGAAATGACATGTGGACATCCAGTGGACATGTGGAGGGCATGTGACCCCACATGGCACACACTGAACCAGAACGTGACAGAGCCTTGAAAGGAATGTGCATTGCATGTATAGACACATGTAAACCAAGTGACAGGATGTAACAGACATGAGATGGGAATGCGACAGCACGGACTGATTGCACTGAGGGACAAGACGGATCAGGCAGTACAGGTGGCAAGCACATGGAAAGGGAGGCTTGTCACAACCCTGTAGGAATGCTATTGCCTGGACCGCCTAGGTCTTCTTCATTACAATGCAGAGGTCTCTTTGCATAAACGGAAACCCCTCTCAAACAAACAACTTTTGCTTTTCCAAAAAAACAACAACAAAAAAAACACAGAATTTTCCCCAGAAATACCCTTATGCCTTTCCCCAGAGTTCAGAAATACTTAATTTTCAATATTATTAGTTTTCTGAAATCTGCAGGGACTTTCTCAGAATAATGCATCAATGTACTTTAAATATATAAACTAAAAGACATTGGAGCAAAGGAAACAAACTATTTTAAAATGCAATCCTCAAAATATTTGGGAAAATTGTGATAAAATAATGCACATGCTTCCTTAGAAAAATACTAAATAATGAGGTCTAGAAGTGACTCTAATAACTGAATTTTAATATAGTTATAAGTGATACTTCAAGATACTTGCAATGACTGTAGGGTGATAAACAATACCTGTGGTTTCTATGTGACAAATCCAGAGGTACTGCTATACTAACATTGCCGTGGCTTGTTGCCCACATTCATACTAAAAGAAATGTCAAACTTCAGTTAGAGGATTGTGAACATCAAAATGGAATGCCTTTCCCATTTCAGTTCGCAGACTCCCTGAATTCTGTCCAGGAATTCTGTCCATTGGAGGTTCATGGACCTCCAGCCACACCACAGAACTGCAGGCAGCTTTAAAAAATGGTCTCTCCTGGTTGCAGAAATTCAGCCTTAAGACTCTTTTCTATCAAGGAGGTAGATGTCTAAATCTTAGTGAAAAGGAACAGCGGATTGGCAAGGCTCGATTTGGGTTGGATTGGGAAGGAGAAAGAAACAGACGGTCTTCTCCTGTCAGGCATTTTGTCACCTGCTCATGGGCTGTCTGGACACTGCTCATTACAGGAGGACAGAGCCAGCCTGGGGTGTCCTACCGTTCGTGGCCAGGACTGGAAAGGGCCCCCAAGTGGAGACTGAGCTGGCGTCCTCCTGAGCCTTGTAGGTCTAGCCCAGAGGGCCTGGTGGACCTGACACCAAATAGGAGCTAAAGAGGAAGGAAGCCCCAAAGAGGAGCGTGGGCTGCCACACAGGTTGTGTCTCTGAGGAACCTGGTTGGGACAGATCGTTGTCATTGAAGAGTGCTGAAAGCCTGCTAAAAACTCTTGAAACTAAACTCATCTGATTCTCAAGGCTTATTCTTAGGATGCTAAAGGCTCCTTCTCCTACAACTGAGACACGAAGAAGCTACCCTGGGGAGTCCTGATGTTTCCCAGGTAAAGGAGAGCCAAGGAATAGATCCAATTCAGGCGTGAGTGGCGGATATATGGAAATTAGACTTGATGTCAGTACATCCTGGATTCTCTAGGATAGTTCTGATCTCAAAGGTTCTGTGCCATTATAGGAATATATGTCCCAATTTTGAGTCTGGGTCATAGAGTAACCATACACATGGGGCAGGTTAATGTTCTGGAGATGGGGGGACATTTTTTGCTATTTGAAAACTTCTGCTAGGATTTCTGAATTGCACGCGTTGTTCCAGAATCAGGCAGAATTGTTATTAGAGAGACTATTACTATTCAGATTAGAAAAAGAATCTTGAGGAACATGTCTGTTCATGGAAGGCAAGACCACAGAGGAATGGAAAGTCTTCGATAAAAAGAGTTAAAATGCTTTTCAGAGTGGGCTGCAGGCTGGAGTTTGGGGTTCTTCTGGGAACACAAGCAGAGGAAGAGAAACTGAGCTATAGGCTGAGGAGGGAGGGCTGCAATCTTGCGGTCAGGGATGACTATTACACATCATGTATGTGTTTGTGATGCAACCCTCTGGGCAGGTTGTGCAGAGGGTGGGGCTTGGGGCTACTCAGGAGTTGCCCTCTGCCCTGAGAATCTACCAAAGTATTGTTTAACTGGGGGAGGATCTGAGGGTACCAGACGAGAGTGAGCTGGGAGATGGCAGTGTTGTGGCTTCTTGGGTCCCGCCGGGCTCCTGGATGGTGGCCCAGGGGTTCTGCCTGTCCTGGGTAAAGTTCTTCCATGTCCTAGGGTTCACCAAGCTATTTGTTCCCCCGCCACTTCTTCCTGAAACTTTGTCGTCATTGCCTCCCAGGGTTGTAAAAAGCTGCTTTTCATGAGGCAGGTCACTGGGATCCATCTAATTCTGTGGTTCTGGAGACAAGTTCTTGCTCGGCACTTCCAGTCCAGGCTCTTGAGTCATCTATTTGGAAGTGACCACTCTGTTACCCGCATATGTCACATGGCCCAGGAGGAACCCAAACTCCTGCAGACCTGCCAGGGCCCATCACCCCTCTCTGTTACCCCAAACCTTCAAGGAAAGTCAGAAACATACAACTTTGTCAGCAGTGCCTGGGAGGGGGGAGTCAGGGAGGAGGGGTGTATGTAAGGTGGGGTGAGGGAACAGGAGGAGATTGTCAGCTGCAGGACACTTAACTGCACAACTATGCAGAGGGCATCTGGACCCCCCTTTGAGCCATCTTATTTCATAATAAAGGTAAAGGTGACGTCAGTAGGCTTGGGGATCCATGGGCAGCTGACACCGGAGTGGGTCTGTAATCTCCCTTTAGCCATGGTTAGGAGGATATTTATTGGCTCAGTTTAATCCTGATTCCTGCCTAAGAGTTTTGCTAAGGGGTGAAGATCTCCTTTGATCCTGTCTTCCTCGTGTGAGAGCTCAGCCACAAATAGTATGGTGTCCTTTTGGTTTTTACCTCTAACAAGTCTGACTTTGTTCTTCCTATTCTCAATTTCCTGTGCCAACCCCCCATGTCCCAGGTCTCCAGTTACGTTTTGATGATCTTCTGTTTTTATCCTTCCTCTTTGTTTTGTAGATAGGAGGACGTATGGATGCACTCCCTCCAGCGAAGGACTCTGGGAATCTCCGACAGGCTTTGGACATGTCACTTGGCATTGCAGGAACACCTGGGGCCTACAATCAGGAAACTTGAGATTTAATTCTAGCCAAGCCACTCACCATCCTCACAGCCTTAGGGAGGACATAGCCTTTCTCAGAATCTGTTTCTGCATCTGTAAAGTGAGGGAGTTTGTCTAGTATGCTGTTCTGGGCTCTTTTGTTGCAAGTGACAATAAACCAACTCACACTGTCTTGAGTAAAATAGGGGATGTATTAGCTTTTGGTTGCCAAAAAAGGGTGGCGTAGCCAAGCTATGGGAAAGGCAGCTGGGCCTCTGGAACAAATGGAGTCAGGCATTTGATGGTCATCAGTACTTTCTCTCTGTCTCCTGTCTTCACTTTCCTCTGAATATTGGCTTCTTTCCTTCTCATTCACCCAGGTGTCTTCATGTAGTGGCTAGCATGGGCCCCAGTGGCTCCAGGCTCTCCATCTAACAGCCTTGCTACCTGAGTAATGTAGAGAATAGATAGAGTCACTGAGTTCCTAATCCAGAATTCTCATGGAAGGACTCTGATTGGCCCACATTTGATCAGTGCCCACGGCTGAACCAGTCAACTGTGGCCAGAGAGGCAGAGCTACTTTGTGAAAAATGGCTGCATCCCACTCCCACAGCCACTATGTGGATGGGAGGTGGGAAGCAGGTAGAGACAATTCCAAGAAAACTCAGGGGGCTGGGCATATGGGAAAATGTGCAGTATAACAAATTTGGAGTTTAATTGTTGGTGAAAGTTCTGCTATTGCTATGTCAAATCGTGAAATTGTCTTCTTGCACTTCCGATCAAAGTTCTTAACATCCTTTGTTCTGAGAAAATGTTGGCAGGGAGCTAAAGCAAGTTTTTTAATAAATTATTGGTCAAATCTCAGCTAGTATAACTGAATTTTCTCAAACAAATATAATTAAAATATAACCCTGCTGAGAGGATTCTGGGGAGATGATGGAATAAGAAGCACCAGGAATCTGTCTCCCTACCTAGACAACAATTGCACTGGCAGAATCTGTCTGATATAACTGTTTTGGAACTCTGGAGTCTATTAAAGGCTTGCAACTTCCAGGGAAAGGTTTGGACAGTAAACTGCAGTTAATTTCAGCTCTTACCCATTCCCCACCCACAGCCAGGTGGCAAGCAGCTGTGCACATGTTCCTGGAGCAGCTTGCACACAGCTTACGGGGACCAGAATGGACAAAAAGGATGTTGTCCTCCAAATATCAGGGATCTGTGCTCTGATTGCTGCTTCTGTTCTCAGAGGTGCAGACAAAGAGGAAGGGAGCCATTATTGTTACCTTCTCCCCTGCCCCTTGAAGTGACTTTCAGGGGATTTAAAGGGCTAGTACCCCTTTCCCACCTTGTCATTTTTCTTTTTTTCCCCTTTTGAGAGCCAGAAATTAAAGACTAGGACATTCAAAAGCAATTGCATATACAGGGGAAATAAGAAGAGACCACACATACCCAAGGAAAGACACAGACTCAGGAAAGACCTGAGAAGACCTTAAGTTTACACCTCAGTCTGATGCTTGGCACATAAACAGCCTATACTAATCAAAAAACCAAAATAATAACAAAAAATAGCAAACTTTGGGGAGGGGAAGAATCTGATTTCCAGAGTTAACACATTATTAGATTCAAATATGCAATTTTCAACAAAATAATCACAAGGAATACAAAAAAACAGGAAAGTATGGTCCATTCAAAGGGGAAAAAAATAAACAGAAACTGTTCATGAAAAAGACCTACTAGACAGATCTGGGCAGATCTGCTAGACAAAGACTTTAAGACAATTGTCTTAAAGATGCTCAAAGAACTAAAGGAAAATGTGGAGAAAATCAAGAAAATTAGATGTAAACACAATGGAAATAACAATAAATAGACAAAACCTAAAAAGAAACCAAAATGAAATTCTAGAACTGAAAACTACAATAGTTGAAATGAAAATTTCACTAAAGGGATTCAAAGACAGATTTGAGCAGGCAGAAGAAAGAATCAGTGAGCTTAAAGACAGGACAGTGGAAATTATCAAGTCTGAAGAACAGAAAGGAAAAGATTGACTAAAAGTGAACAGAGCACACACATTATGCTGTTGCTGTTGGGTAGAGTGTTCCCTACATTTCTGTTAGATCTAGTTGGTTTATTGTGTTGTTTAAGTCCTGTTTCCTTATTTATCAATAGCATACACATTATTCTCAAGTGTACATGGGAAATCATTCAAGATAGACCATTTGTTATTAATGAATTACAAATTAAGTCTCAATAGATTTCAAAAGACAGATATACAAAGCATCTTTTCCAACTACAATGAAATAAAGTTAGAAATCAATAACAGAAACAAGCTGGATAACTCACAAATTTGTGGGAATTAAACAACAGATTCTTAAACAACCAATGGATCAAAGAAGAAATCACAAGAGAAATTAGAAAATACTTAGAGATGAATGAAAATGAAAACACAACATATAAAAACTTATGGCATGCAGCAAAAGCAGCGGTAAGGGAGAAATTTATGGCTAAAAACACATTAAAAAGCAAGAAAGATCTCAAATTAACAGCCTAACTTTACAACTTAAGGAACTAGAAAAATAAGAATAAACTTAGCTCAAAGCTAGCAGAAGGAAGGAAATAATAAAGATTAGAGCAGAGGTAAATTAAATAGAGAACAGAAAAACAATTGAAAAATATCAATGAAATAAAAATTTGGCTCTTTGAAAAGATAAACAAAATTGACAAATATTTAACTAGATGGACTAAGAAAATAAGAGAGAAGACTCAAATTACTAAAATTGGAAATGGAAGTGGGAACATTATTACCAGTTCCACAGAAATAAAAGGATTATAAGAGAGTGCTGTGAACAATTGTATGCCGACAAATTGGATAACCTCGAGGAAATGAACAAATTCCCCAAAACACAAAACTTACCAAGACTAAATCATGAAGAAATAGAAATTTTGAATAGACTTATGACTAATAAGGAAATTGAATCAGTAATTAAAAATCTACTGACAAAGAAAAGCCCTGGGCTTGATGGTTTCATTGGTGAATTCCATGAAATATTTCAATAAGAACAATACCAAGCCTCAAAATTTTTTAAAAAACTGAAGAGGAGGGAACACTTCCTAAGTCATTCTAAGAAACCAGCATTACCCTGATATCAACACAGAGAGACACTACAAGAAAACTTCAAACAAGTATCTCTTATGAACATTGATGCAAAAATCCTCAATACTAGCCAACCAAAATAGAGCAGCATATCAGAAGGATTATGCATAACGACCATGTGGGATTTATTCCAGGAAAACAAGGATGCTTCAACATACAAACATCAATTAATGTAATACATCACATTAAAAGAATGAAGAGAAAAAAATACATGATTATCTTTATTGATGCTGAAAAAGAATTTGACAACATTCAAAACACTTTCATGATAAAAACACTCAACAAACTAGGAAAGAAGGAAACTACCTCAATACAATAAAAGCTATGTATTAAAAGCCCCCAGGGAAACATTAGATTCTATGGTAAAAGACTGAAACTTTTCCTCTAAGATCAGGAATAACACAAGGATGCCTGCTTTTGCCACTTTCATTCAATGTAGTACTGTAAGTTCTAGCCAGAGCAAGTAGGCAAGAAACAGAAATAAAAGACACAGAAACTGGAAAAAAAGAAGTAAAATTATTTGTTTGCAGGTGATATAATCTCACATATAGAAAACCCTAAAGATTCCACACACACAAAAACAACTGTTAGGATCAATAAATGAATTCAGTAACATAGCAAGACACAAGTCAACCTACTAAAATTAATTGCATTCCTTCCTACACAATGAATAGTCTGAAAAGGAAACTATGAAAATAATTTCATTTACAATAGTATCAAAAAGAATAGTTAGGAATTTACCAAGGAGGTAAAAGGCTGGTACAATGCAAACTACAAAACATTGTGGAGAGAAATTAAAGAAGACAAAATAAATGCAAACACATCTCATGTTCATGTTCATGTTCATGGATTGGAAGCCTCGATATTGTTAAGATGTTACTACTAGTGAACGTGATCTACAGATTCAATGCAAACCCTATTGAAATGCCAATGATGTTTTTTGCAGAAATAGAAAAACTCATCTTAAAATTCATATGGAATCTCAAGGTACTCCAAATAGCCAAAACAATCTTGAAAAAGATCAAAACTGGAGGACTCACTCTTCCTGATATCAAAACTTATTGCAAAGCCATAATAATCAAAAGAGTATGATATTGACATAAAGACAGACACATAGACCAATGGAATAGAAGAGAGAGCCCGGAAATAAACCCTTGCTTATATGGTCAAATGATTTTTGACAAGGGAGCCGAGACCATTCAATGGGTGGAAAGGACAGTCTTTCAACAGATGATGCTAGGAAAACTGGATGTCCACATGCAAAAGAATGAAGCAGACCCTTACTTAACATTATGTACAAAAATTAACTTTAAATGGATCGAAGACCTAAAAGTAAGACTTAAAACTATAAAACTCTTAGAAGTAAACATAGTAGGGCAAAAGCTTCACGACATTGGATTTGACAATGATTTCTTGGATATGACACCAAAGGTATAAGTAACAACAAAAAAATAAACAAAATAAACTTCATGAAAATTTAAAAATTTTGTGCGTAAAAAGACAATATCAATAAAGTCAAAAGGCAACACACTGAATGGGAGAAAATATTTGCAAATTCTATATCTGACAAAGGATTAATATACAGAATATATAGAAAGCTCCTAAAAGTCAACAAAAAAACAAGCAACATGATTGAAAAATGGGCAAAGGATCTAAACTGACATTTCTCCAAAGAAATACAAATGGCCAATAAGCACATGAAAACAAGCTCAACATCGCTAATCATTAGAGAATTGAAAATCAAAACCACAATGAGATACCACCTCACACTCATTAGCATGGCTACCATCAAACAACCACAGAAACAAGTGTTGGTGAGGAGGTGGAGAAATTGAAGCCCTTGTGTACTGTTGGTGGGAATGTACAATGGTGCAGCTGCTGTGGAATACAGTATGGTGGTTCCTTCAAAACTAAAAATAGAATTACCTGAAGATCCAGCAATTCCACTTGTGGGTATATACCTAAAAGTACTGAAAGCAGGGTCTTAAAGAGCTATGTGTATACCTATGTTCATAGCAGCATTATTTATAATAGCTAAAATGTGGAATCAACCCAAGTATACAGATGAATGGATAAGCAATATGTGATATACACATACAATGGAATATTATTATTATTCAGCTTTGAAAAGGAAGGAAATTCTGACAAATACTGTAACATGGATGAACCTTGAGGACATTATGCTAATTGAAATAAGCCAGACCTAAAAAACAATACTGTTATGTTTCTGCTTATGTGAGGTACTTAGAGTAGTCAAAATCATAGAGACAGAAAGCAGAACGGTGATTTCCAGTAGCTGGGGGAAAGGGAGAGAGAATGGAGAATTGTTATTTAATAGGTACAGTTTTACAAGGCTCAAAGGGTTATGGAAATGGATGGTGGTGATGGTTGCAAAAATCATGAATGTATTTGATACCACTGAACTGCACACTTAAAAATGGTTAAGATGGTAAATTTTATGTTATGCGTATTTGACCACAATAAATAATTGGGGGGGAAAAAGGGAAAACAAAACAGAAACCAACTGCACAAGCAAGCTGGGTAGGCAATAAATAAGATTTATTTATATGTTTTAGTTCAGAAGTCGACAAACTAAGGCTCCTGAGCCAAATTCAGCCAGTTGCCTGTTTTTGTAAATAAAGTTTACATTTTTTCAAATATATAAATATATAATCCTGCACCACGGAGGTACATCTAGAGAACTAAGACACTCTCATCTCAGAAGCCGAGGTCCTCGTCTTGTCTGTATGTCTGTATGAGAGCAGGACCACACACTTAGCTGCAAAACAGTCATGGTCAGGTGTGAAGGAGGGAGAAGATCCATCCAACTTTGCATTCACCACTGCAACAGAACGTGTGCAAATTACAGCCCTCGACACCCAAATTACTGCAGTTTAAATAATGTGCAAATTATAAAAAGCAATAAACTGTTTTGTACTGGGCCCTGGGCACATAAATGGAACCTATATTTGATCTAATGAATTTTAACTATGAAAAGAACCTCTTGAACCTGGAGGCAGGAAACTGATTTTTTTTTAATCTTTTTGTTTTGAAGTCATTATAGATTGAAGTACAAAGAGGTCCCAAGTTCCCTTTGTCCACTTCCTCCCAATGGTGGCATCTCCTGTAATGTAACTATTGGGCATTACATAAGATGCCACCATTGGGAGAAACAGTATCAAAATCAGAAAACTGACGTTGGTACAATGTGGGTGTAGAGTTCTATGTCGTTTTACCACCTGTGTGGATCCCTCTAACCACTCTTGCAATCAAGATACAGAACTGCTCCATCACCACAAAGTTCTCCCTCCTGCTACGTTACAGTCACCCGCTCCCTCCCCCACATCATCCCTAACCCTTGGCACTCACTAATTTGTTCGTCATTATCATCTTGAAGAGACTGAGTTTTAAATCTAACTTCTGACCCTGCCAGCTGTGTGACCTTGGATGAGTCACTTCTCTTTTCTGGACCTTTAACATCTCATTTATAATAAGATAAAGTGGGACTACAGCAGCATTTCTCTCAAATTTCCACAGAATGATAGGCTCTCAAAATTCCACAGCGATTATGAGAAGGAAAGCGCGTTTTATGGCGAAATAAACTAGGGAAATGCTGCTGTTAAGGAATAAGGTGGTTTCTTTTCTGTCAGTTTTGAGCCCTCTAATATGCTAAGCAGGGGTGTCCAAACTGCGGCCCGCGGGCCAACTGCGGCCTGTGGGCCATTTTTTATTGGCCTGCAACAAATTCCAAAACTATATTTAGTTTACTTAAATAAACCAGGTGAGGCAATGCGTACTTCACCTCGAGTGAGTGGCCTGGCTGTTTGTGTATTTTACCGCATATGACCCCTTGGTGAAAACGTTGAAAAAAGTTTGGACACCCCTGTGCTAAAGGGAGTTGCGAATCTTCCAGTGTGCGATGTATATGTAGCAGTTTCCAAATTTATTTGAACACAGAATGCCACTCTCCCCTTTTCAAATGTATGTTCTAGAACTAGTTGTTTAGGAATTATACTTTGAGATCTGCTGTTTCAGAGGCTCTCTGAGGTGCCGTCCGGATGAGAGTATCTAGGGCTGTATCCTCTGTAGTGGGTTGAGTTGTGTCTTCCAAAAGATACGTCCACCCAGAACCTGAGAATGGGACCTTATTTGGTGTAAGGGCCTTTGCAGATGTAATTAAGGGTCAGGATCTTGAGGTGAGATCATCCAGCATTAGGGTGAGAGCTAAATCCAATGAGTGTCCTTAGAACACACATAGACAGGGAGAAAACGCCCTGTGTGCAGATGGAGGCAGAGATTGGAGGACAGCCAGGAGCCAAGGAACACCAGGGGTCGCTGGCAGCCCCCAGAAGCAATAAGAAGGCAGGGAACGGATTCTCCCTGGGAGCCTCCAGAAGGAACTCAACCTGCCAACACCTTGATTTCAGACTTCTGGCCTCCAAAACTGTGTGAAAACAAATTTCTGTTGTTTTAAGCCACCCAGCTTGTGGTTATTTGTTATGACAGCCCTAGGAAATGAATACAACCTTGTGAAGAAACTTGGGGATTTTGAAGCAAGGAGGGGTCTCCTGCGCCACTAAGCTCTTTCCCTATTCCGGCCCTTTGCACATGCCGGCCCCTCTGCCATGAACCCTCTTCTCCATGCTCTTTCACATCTGTCTACTTCTCTTCCTTCTGGAATTAGTGCAATGTCACCTCCTTAGAGAGATCATATATGACCACCCGATCTGAAGCAGTCCTCTGCCCACCATGGTTCTCCAATATGACATGTGTACTTTTTCTCCCTTCTTAGCCCATGGTGTAACCACAGATTCACTTGCTCGATCATTTAATTGGTGTCTGTTTTCCATGAGGGCAGGAATGGTGTCTGTTTTGTGGGCCTCCCTTCCCAGGCCCTGGAATAGCGCCTGACACATAAAAGGTGCTCACTAAGTATTCAGTGAAAAAAAGAAAGGAAGGGAGGGAGGAAAAGAAGGAGAGAGGGAAGGAGGGAGGGAGGGAGGGAGGGAGGGAGGGAGGGAGGGAGGGACGGAGGGAGGAAGGTAGGAAGGAAAAGAATGAACACAATAACTCCTTTTGGATGGAGGGCCTAACATCAACAGAAGGCACTGAGGGGTGTTTGCAGGGCTGGAGAAACTCCTTTCCTGGGCGTTTCTCTTACAGGAATTTTCGGGCTTTGCTTTCGAGGTGGTCATGACCACTGTGGCTGCTGGGAATGAGTCAACAAAGAGTGACACCTCCCATGTGCTAGGCATTGTTCTTGATTCTGGACAGGACAGTGAACATGGAAAATCCCTGTCCCTAAGGAGCGTGGGTCCAGAGAAGGAAAACAGACTATGAATACATAAGCCCTGGGACGTGCTGTGGAGAAAATAAAATTGTGAAATAGAGTGGGACTGGAGGGGCTGCTTTATGCAGGGTGGTCAGGGTAGGCTTCTTTGAGGAGGTGACAGCTGCAACCAGAATGATGGAAAGATGGCAGCCATGTGAAGACAGGGAGAGAAGTTGGGCGTGGGGGTGGGATTCCAAGCAGAAAAGCCCCCAAAGGCCCTGAGCCAGACTGCTCTGGGACAGTTACAGCTCAGAGAAGGCCACTGGGACTGAGATGCAGTGAGGGAGGGGACAGGAAGCGTACACCTTGCAAGTCCTGCAGGCCAGTTCGCGCGTTGGAGTTCAATTGAAGTGCAATGGGCAACCATTAGAAGTCTCCAAGCCGGGGAGTGACACGTCTTATTCATGCTTTAGGAAGACCTGCCTGGCCACAGTGTGTAGGATGAACTGCAGGGGGCAAGATGAGACAAGAGTAGAGGCAGAAAACCAGTCAGGATGTCATTAGGATGCCCTTGGCTAGACAATGGTGACTTGGTCTAGAGTTATAGCAGTGAAATGGTGAAAAGCGGACATTGGGTCTATTTTGGAGGCAGGATAAGGGAGTGAGGGGAAGAGAGAAATGAGAATCACTGAGTTTTTTGGCTTGAACAACTGGCTGGCTGGTGGTGTCATATATTTATGATGTGACAACTTGGGAAGGACTGGATTTGGGGTAAGGTGGGGTGACATTGGAGGCTAGTTTGGGCTGTGAAATGCTCATTAGGCATCCAGGTGGAGGTGATCGGTAGTTTAATATGTAAGTCTGGAGATCAAGGGACAAGTCTTGGCCAGAGATTAAGATTTGAGAATCAAACAACAGATGGTCTGTCTGAAGCCACACAATTGGATGAGACCCACTATGGGAGTGAATGAAGGTAAAGACGGGGTCCAAAGACGAAACCTGTGGGTCAACTATCATTTACAGATGCTGGAGGAGGAGGGAAAACAGAAAGAGGCTGAGAAGGAGCAGCCCACGAGTAGGAGGAAAACCAGGGAAGGTGGCCTCAGAGAAGTCCATAAAAGAAAGTTTTTCACGAAGGAGGCAGCGGCCAAGTATGTCAGATGCCATGACAGACTGAGTCAATGAGTCTAGAGAGTTGAACTTTGGCTTCAGAAAGATGTAGGTCACTGGTGATGTGGCCTGAGCCAATTGACAAGAGCCAATTTATGTAATGATGGGGACAAAGGGCTGATTAGAGCCAGATGGAATGAGAGTGGGGAGGAGGAAAGAAATAGCAGCCACAAGAGGAACTGAGTGTCAAGGGAGTGTTTTCTCTAAGATGGGTGATGAGGCATATTTGTGCCCAGGTGATAGGATAAAGGTCCAATAATGAGGGAGAAATTGCTGAAGCAGGAAGAGCTGCAGGAACAAGGTCCTCAGAAACCCCACAGGGGTGGACTCGAGTTAGAAGTGTGGGATGCGGCTTCCACTGTAACCAAAGGTGGGGATGGGGGTTGGTGGTTCTCATGATGGCATCTGTTTTTTTCCTCTAAAGTATGTGGTGCCATCACCAGTTGAAATTGAGGTGGGGAGTGTGGGAGACTCAAAGAGAGGGGGAAGTTATGTGTTAGTCATCTCGAGTGAAGAAGTGAAGCTTCTAAGTCATGGTGGAGGAGTTGGGGGCCTGCTTGAGATTTAGTTTTGATTTTGAATTGAGTCCAACTGCACAGGTTGTGCTGGTTCTTGAGCAAAAGCTGGTTCCGACCAGAGTCTGGGGTTTTGCCCGGTGAGTATGATGGATGGAGAAAGGGTAAACCAGTTACATGCAGAACAGTGATTCTCAGGGTGGGTCAAGGATCCCAAGCTGGACAAGGAGGGCAGAGAGGACCTGACTGAGGGCGCTGCAGAAGGGCTGAGGCCAATGGGTTGGACGTGTCCGTGGGCTCAGGGAATTGCTGGCACGCGGTGAATACAGTACCTGAGCGGGAAGAATAGGAGGTGATATTCAGGGTGTGGGAAGTTGGAGGTTACCGGGGTGACAGGTATATCCATTTGAATGTGTGGCTGAGGTGGGGTGGAGAAAAGGCCATAGGAGTCAAGGTTCTCTGAACGCTCTTACCTCCTTAGTCCCGCCCAACCTGGGAGACAGAGAGCGACATCCTACCAGAGCTGGAAGGGGCAAACCTCTTCATTGTACAAACGGAGAAACTGAGACCTGGAGATGTCGGGGGCAGACACTGCAGTGTTGGAAGCTGGAGTTCTCAATCGCAGTGCCCGGGCTGAGGTTCTTGTTGCTGTCACCCTGCTCCCCACTTCCCACTGCAGCAGAGCTGTCTCCTCCTCCTCACTCGGTCCCTGGACCATGAGGTTCCCCCCCCCCCCCCGGCCCAGCATGCCCCCTGCCTCACGGTGTTTCCTGCATTCTCCAGCCGTCTGGGGAGTCCTCTGCAGATAGAAGTTCATGTCCACAGGCACAAGGAGTGCCTTCTTGTTAACGAAGTTGTGTCTTTACACATGTCTGGCGGCAGGCCTTCACATTTGTTCATTCATTCACTCTCACTCACTCATTCATTCATTCACTCATTCAAGTCCATCTTTCATTATTCATTCTTTGGGTTTGAGCTGCTACACCAAGCAAAAGGGATGAATTCTCAGTCACTTTGAAAGTATTTATCCACCCAACCAACCAGCCAGCCATCTTATATACACCGTCAGTCACAGTCGTGCATAGGTTTGACATACGGGCATTACATGTCCTCACATGTCTGGCGGGCGTCTAGGCTTTCCCATGTCCATCAAGTAGCCATTCCCTGGGTCGCATACACGTCATGTGTATATACCACAAGTCTTGAGTCATCTAGCCTGGTCCGCATAGCAGGGCCGATAACACATGAACTGTCATCGATCAAAGTTCCCAAGATGAGTCTTCTAAAGCTTCTAAAGCGGCTGTATTTTCCATTAAATAAATCTTTTTCATTTTTTATTTTATTTTTATTTTGTAAAGAAACCTTTTTTACATTTGCCAAAGCCATGCTAGCTTGTGGTAAAACAAAAAAAATACAAACAATGACAAACCATACAAAATAAAAAACTTCCTTACAACTGGCTACTGCCATCCCTCCACCCCACAGTGCCAACCACTGTTGAAAGTATAGTGTTAAAAAAAAAAAAAAGTGGTTTGTGTGGTTTGGGTCATATCCTTCTAGATCTTGTCTATACACTTGCAAAGGGAAAAATATACACACATACATACATATACATATTTATATACATTATGTATGATGTGGTCTATATTTATAAACTGAGATCATAGGCTATTGTTCTGCCACTTGCCTTTTCTCTATAATAATAAATGATGGACACTGTGCCAGGTCGGTGTTTCAGATTCAACTCCATTCTTTCTAGAGGCTGTGCAGTGTTCACAATATGGATGGACCTGGTATAGTTAACAGGTTCCTGTCAATGGACATTTAGGGTGTTTTCATTTACCCTCAGCTAGAAGGCTGCAATGGACGTCTCTTTGAGCTCTTTTGCATGAGCATTTATGAACAATATTCCTAAAAGTGGAATGGCTGCGTCACGTGCATTTTAAATTTTAATGGCTGCCCAGTGCCAGGCATGGTGCCAGAAACATAGTAGGATCTTTGTAAATACCTGCGGCATGAATGGCTACTGCGCGTGTGCCCTCGAGGAAGCTTACACTATGTCCACTCCCTCCAACAGTGAACACAGAGCCACAGAACTAGCCATTTCTGCCACCAGGTCCCAGCAACACTTGGCTTTGCAATGATCCCTTTCCTCCAGGCCACTCTGCTGCTGCTGGGAAGATTTAAAGGCCCCATGTCCTCTTTGATGAAAGGAAGGCAGCGTCCAGGCTGAGGGTGGCCTCCTCCTCCAGGTCTGCAAAGCTCACTGCTTAACATGCTCCCTGGGGTGGGCGTATACCCGAGAGGGTGATACCAGCTCTGGGGCTTCTCATTGGAGCGAGCCAGGTTTACAAAAGCACCCACACATCTTCCTTCTGCTCCTTCCCTTATCAATTCCTGAGATGGAAGGGAAACTTCCTATGGCTGGGCTCATTCTACTGCCAACTCTGGCACTATGTGGTCGGTAACCAATGTTTTCCCTCTGGGGTCCTGTCTGCAGCAGGAACTCTCAGCCAGACAGCCAGGTTCCTGAAATCTTTGGGGCTGGCTGTGCCATCCCCTGCACCCCTGGCCCTGACACCTGCCTGGGTCTTGATACCCCAAGGCTAGGTGTTACTGAGAGGCTTGGAGGTGCCATCCTGGCCAGCATACCAGGGCCAGTGTTATCTCTAATCCTCCCAGGAGCTTTGGCCAGCGTTGCTGCTGTGTCCTCTATCTGGGGAGGAAGGCCAGCATTCATGGCTGCAGGGGAACAGTGCAAAGGCAGGGAGGGGGTCAGAGCACAAAGAAGCCCAGCTCTGCCTGACCCCCGAGACACTGGCTTGGGAGGGTCTCTCTCACCCTGCATGCCCCATGCCAGGCTCTCAGCTCCATGCTCTGCTGCAGGCTCCCATGGGACTGATTCCCTGGGAAGACGCTGTGCTGCAATGGTGAATGCTTCTTTCCTCTTAGGGGTTAGCAGATGGGGCTGAGGTGGTGGTGCCCCAGAATCACACAAGACGGGAAGAAAAACTTGGATCTGTCCTCACCTCTCCTCCCTCCAGGAGAATCCAAGGTGGGGCTGATCAAGGTCCCCAGAGGCCCTGCCCGACAGATGGCTATGTTCCCCACTCCCCTCCCCCATGGTGAGAGTAAGGGAGCTGAGCGCTGTCTATCCCCGACAGCAATGGGAGGATGGGGTGGGGAAGACGCAACAGTCACTCCTACCCCATGCCATCTCTCTGTCCAGGCTTTACCACCCAGAGATCTCAAGGGAGTGGAGGTGAAAGCATCTGTAAAGATCCTCTCCCAGAGGGTGGTCCAGGAATGTACTGTCCCCTTATGCTCATTGTCAACACACTGTCAGCCCAAAGGACTCACCAATGGTGGGCACAGTGACGACCCCCCTCCCTTCTAGTCCCCCATGGACTCACCTCCCCACACAGCCAGAGGCAGACTCTCAGCAACAATCAGCTAAAATTTGGTGAGTGTCGGAGGGCAGAAGAAGGTAGGTGAAGGTCAAATGGGGTCTTCTCTATTTGGGCAAAAGCAAAGGGGGCTCAGAGCTCAGGGAAATCACAGGCTATTGCTCTGCCACGTGCCTTTTCTCTGTAATAATAAATGATGGACTTGCAGTCCGATCTTCCGTGGTATAGCAGTACCCTTCATCTCAGAATTGGCTGTTCAGTGAAGCTTTGCATGCCTCCATAAACGGTCCTCAGAGTACCCCATTCTATTCTCCAGCACCTCCAACTGTTGACATTTTCCTATTGTCAGCCTCAGACTTGGACTGTGGGTGGCGAGGGAATGGATGGACACTGCTGCTCCAGCCCAGCCCTTGGGGCAAGAGAGACGGCGGGGGTGGAACGGGGGCAGGAAAAGCAATAAGTTAAAGCCAAGAATGGCCAGAGATGTGACAGGATAGGTGGGGGCATGCTAGAGACCCCAGGTGTCTCTGGCTTGATCCAGGAGGTGTTGAGGAGGTGGTGGCTGAGGCAGGATTCCACGCAGGAGGGGGCTTAGAAGGCTGGGTTGTCTACGGCCCTGTGGACTCCAGAATATTCTTCAGGCCTGAAGCTGTAGGGAGGGGGTGGCTCGGTGGGAGGCAGACTCAGGACGGGCTTCAGAATAATCTGCAGGGAAAGGAGGGGACACAGAGGTTTCTTAGGACCTAGCACTGGCCATCACCAGCACCAGGGACAGAAGTGACGTAATGCTGGCTGCAGAGCCCTCCCTGAGGTAAGGAGGCCCTCCACTGTCCCTGTGGCTCTAAAAATTGGGACAATAGGGAGGTACAGACAGAAGGCCAAGTAGAGCAGGAATTGGAATTGATACCCACCTCGCTGTAGGAGGGTGGGGGTTCAGGGGTGGGTCCCGTGACTCTCTCTGCGGGGGCAATGGAGGGCCATTCCGGGGGCCCTTCATGATCCATCGGGGGGTCCTGTTCCTGCTCTCTGCACTTGCGACAGAAGCGCTTAGTCAGGCCGCAGATGCACAAGATGGGCATGACGATCAGGAAGACGATGAGAAAGATCCTGGGGTGAGAACCACGTCAGGCTGACAGGCCAGGCCATTCCCACAGCATCTCTCTCCCTCCCATGACCTACACCAACCCCCAGGGCAGGAAGTCCAGTCCCGGCCTGTGTGGACCAGGCCCCTTGGGGGGCTCACCTCAAGAGGCCAGAGAAGAGCTCGTACTCCTGGCAGCACCTGTCACCGCAGCATTTGAATCCTTTGGGGCAGTTACTGGGGATGGAGGCAGAGAGGCTGTTGGTACCACAGTGGGGAGGCAGAAGGATGCCAGCCTCCCCAAAACGCACCCATATATTCAGGGCATAAGCCATAGCCCTAGCGAGTTGAGGATAGGGGACACCTCTGGGCTCAGTGGGATGAACCTGGGGCCGGGATCAGAACCTGAGTTCCAGGCCCACCTCACTAGTGGCTTGTGCACTTGTACCAAGTTATGTTCCTACTGGGCTTCACTTTTCTCATCTATAAAATGGGTATGACGAATGTCATGTCAGCCTCACTGGACAGGTGTGGGGATTGAGTGTTGTAGTGGCTACATCACCCTATGGGGCACTGGAGAGTATCCAGGAGCTAACACGAGGAGGAGCGAGTCCTTGCTGGTACCCACAGCACAGAGTAGGACAGGGGAAGGAGAGGGTGTTCCCAGCACATCCAATGCTGACTTGGCAGAAATACTCTTCTTCCCAGAGAAGCATGCCCCTGAGCCCCCCACCCCATATTGTGCTCAGGCTTTCTGGTATTGATATATTAACGTCGTACACTGTTCCCCACCTCCCAGGGGTCTCCTCAGAGGGGAGATGGCCTGACTACATATAGTAAGAAGGAGGGGGTTTAGGCTTCACATGGCCCAGAAGTATAAAACTGCCCTTGGGGTGGCTGGTGGGGAGAGGAAGCAGCAGAGACTCCTTCTCTGGGTGGGGGAGTGGGGGGGATGGTTTCTGGCTAGAAGGAGAGTCGGTGAGGATGATGGATGAGGTGCCCCCTTTCCATGAAGGCAGGCAGGGAAGGATTTGGGGTGTCTCCTCCCCAGATTGCAAATTATAGCCCAAACCCCAGACTTACAGGAAGAGGCCACATCTGGCTGCAGTCTGTGGAAGAACAGAGGCAGAGGTTAGGGGTCATAAGTTGGGGGTGGTCTCCACCCAGATGCTGCCTAGATGCCGACAGGTCCCCAGTAGATCAGCATCTTCCCCAAGCCTGCTCTCCACCTCACTCCACCATGTTCCCCAAGTCAGTACTAGGAGCCCCAGCTGCCACCTGGAGGCCCCCAGCCCTCCTGCTTCTCCTTACCACACCCCTCCGTACACCACAGTCTGTCCTCCCCAGGTCTGTAAACCTTCTGTCAACTACATTCCAGGATGCCAGCAAATCCCGTCCTGCCCTCCCGGGTCACCCCCTGCACTGCAGGCAAGTTCCTACTCCATGTGTCTGGTCACTAGCAACCTTGCTGGGAACCCCCTTCAGGCCCCCTGGATCCCAGACCCCCAGCAACCAGCCTTAGCACCTCTCCCGTCGCCCTCTTGCACACACACCCACTGGGAGTTCCCTGAACACACCTGGCTGTTACACCTGCGTGCAGGGGCAGGCCCTCTTCCCCATGTTTCATGGTCTGCTGAACCCCATTTCATCCTTCAGATCCCTCCCTGGGGGGATCCTCGCTCTGTGAAGCTGCCTGGATCCTCCTCTCTGGAACTTGCTCCTCCCTCCCCACCTCTTCTGCACTAGGTCTGAGGGGCACCTGTCAAGAATTTAATCAAATCAACAGGTAGCAGTTCCGTGTATAAGCCCTGCTCAGAACATGCTTCCCCCAGGTATCTGCAAGGCTAGCTCCAGCACCTCCCTCTCTGACCATCATATTTAAAAATTACATCTACTGCCTCAAAGCACTCCCCTTCCCCTCACTGCGCTTAATTTTTCTGCCTAGCTTTTATCAACATCTAACCCATGACATAGTTCCCATTATCTTGTTAATCATCTGTCTCCAAGAATGTAAACTCCACAGGGGAGGGATTCTGGTCTGTTTCATCACTGTTGAGAACCAAACAGTCACAGTATTGGCAGACTGAATGAAAGAGCATTCATTGGTTACTTAGTTTCATTTCTTCCGGACCTCTCCCAGACTGTGTGTGTGGGGGTGGGGGGTGGGGGAGGAGAAATGCGGGGGTGGGAACACAGTGGGGAATGGGAGGGTATCTGTCATCCAGCCTCCTGGGGGCAAACAACCAGGACTCGAGTAAGAAGCCAATTTTGGTGAGACTACCCACTCTTTATACCTTTTCTGAAAATAATGCAGTAACATTTCAATTGCTAATGACAACAACAAACAGTAAAGCTAGGAATACCAATGACAGGCAATAGCTGTTACACTGATTTCCCCTTTCCGTGTTCAGCCCCATATGAGTACCTGCTTCTCACAAGGCGTGCCCCGTGGGGACTGGAGCAGCAAGTTGGGGACTGGAGTTGGCCCTCTCTGGACCAACCTTCGGGGCAGGTTGGCTCAGAGAATGTGAGGGCCACACAGCATAGAGGGGCCACTGCAGAGTTGGGGACAGACCAAGGGGTCCAG
This sequence comes from Rhinolophus sinicus, assembly GCF_057876585.1. Taxonomy (NCBI): domain Eukaryota; kingdom Metazoa; phylum Chordata; class Mammalia; order Chiroptera; family Rhinolophidae; genus Rhinolophus; species Rhinolophus sinicus. The sequence goes on from NC_142512.1 coordinate 35,717,758, forward strand.
GCACTCAGCGGCCACCCCTTTTCCCTCAGATCCCAGACCCTGTCCCTCCTCCCTCTCCTCACCCCCAGCTAAGCAGGACAGAAATGAACAAGTTGAATAAGTTAGTATTGAGTTCCTGTTTGGAAGGGTTAGCAGATCTTCTCCTAGATTCTCTTTCCCCATCACGCCAAGGGGGCAGTCTTGTCTGAGCTGGTCCAGAGCCTGAGTGTTTCCAACTGTCAGGATGATCTTGGGGAACCTCAGCTTACAGGCACGACAGGCACGTGCTGCATAACCACATTTTGCTCAACAATAGACAGCATATGCAGCGCCATAAGATTATAATGGAGCTGAACTATCCCTATCATCTAGTGAGGTTATAGCCATCACAACGCTATGTTGCAAAGCAGTACTCACGCGTTTGTGGTGATGCTACACTGCCAGCCGTATGAAAGTACAGCACATATTATTTACAGTATGTAATAATTGATAATGATAATAAATGACTATGTTACTGGTATTTATTATACTATACTTTTTATCATTATTTTAGAGCGACTCTTTCTACTTATAATAAAAAGTTTGCTGTAAAACAGTAGCCGTATTATGCCAGAGCAGTCTCATACATCTCATGTTTACCGTGTCTCTTGACTGCATTTTCTCTTGTGCTTGATTTAATCTTTTGTTGTTTTATAAATCGAGTGTCACCTAAGTGTACAGTGTTTATGAAAGTCTAAAATAGTGGACAGTTAAGGCCTTCACAGTCACTCATCACTCACTCACGCTGAGTAATTTCCCATCCTGCAAGCTCCATTCACGATAAGTGCCCCATACAGGTATACCCTTTTTTTAAATCTTTTATACCATATTTACACTGCACCTTTTCTATGTTTAGATACACAAACACTTACCATTGTGTTATAGTTGCCTACAGGGTTTAGTACAGTACCCCTCTAGTAACCCTGCTGTCCAGCCTTGTAGCCTAGGAGCAACAGACGACACCATCCGGCCTAGGTGTGCAGTAGGCAACACCATTTAGGTTTGTGTAAGTGCTCTCCACGTTCGCACACGAAATCACCTAATGAGGCATTTCTCAGAAAGCACCCCCATTGTTAAGTGGTGCATGACTGTACTTCGGGTGAATTGGGGATATCAGCAGCGCCTGCCCCCTGGACTTGTGGGGAGGAATCAACAAGAGGACGCTCAGCCTAGTGCTGCCACAAACTGACGGGCGAGTGACTGAGAAGAACTAGGGCTTCAGGAGCAGAGCCACGCTGAACGTCAGCACAGTCGTGTGAACATGGGGAGCCAGCCTGGGGAGGTCCTCCCCTAGATCTAGGACCTCCCCTAGATCTTAAACAGAAGTTTAAAACTCTGTGTTCAAGACTCACGTCCGGTTCCAGGATAATCTTCCACTTTGGGACTGGATAGAACTGCCCCATCACTGGGGGAGGGAGAAAAGAGGGCATGCCTGCCCACTGTCAGAATCACCAATTTCAGAGGTCACCCCAGCCAGATCAAATCCTACCCCCCCTACTAGAAAGGGACTGAGGAGCCTCCTCGCCCCTAGGGCACAAGTAAATAAACACAGTCCAGAGAGGGCCAGGCCTTCCCCAAGGTCACCAGCACTGGAGGAACAGAACTGGGAAGACAAGCTGGCCAGGCGTCCAGACCTCAGTCTCAAATAGTCCCCACTTTCTGACGCAGCGGGAAGGAGTGGGAAGGACTAGTCAAAGCTAACGTGAGGGTCGAAGTCCCCACTTACAGAGAGACACTAGGTGTCAGATGGTGGTGGGCGAGAGCCAGTGTCATTACACAGTCCCCCCAGGCTAAAGGAACTTTGGCCTTTTCAGGGCCTCCCTCCGCTGCCCACCCCCCTCCATCTCCCCAGCAAAATGAGAAAGGAAGTTGCTAATAGCGTGTGGTCACGAGGAAATCCTAACAATGGAAGGTGGCGACCCGGCTCCAGAAGCAGGCCCCTGACCCACACGGGGAGGGCTCTGAAAGTTCTACAGCTTTACCTCCCGAGCGCTCACCTGTTGGAGACCGGCCAGAAGGCCGAGCAGCAAGGTGGTTACCAGGCGGAGGACCCAGGCATCGGACATCCTTGCTTGGGGGCCACTGAGCTTCCGTGTGTAAGGAGAGGAGGGGAGAGGCGGGGCCGCAACCTTTCCCACAGCTCTCCACCTATGGGGCCCGCCTCAGGATGGGGGCGGAGCTTATGCACCGGGATGGGCCGGACTTGGAGTAGCGAGGAGGAGGGAAAAGGACGGTAAGAGGTCGGGGTTGGGTTTCGGAAATTGGGAAGTAGCATAGATTAATTGATAAAAATTGTGGGGTCAGTTCTAGACTGCTAAGCTACCCCTTCCCAACCCCCAACTACTACTCCACCCCTAAGTGGTCCCAGGTTTAAGGGAGGGAGTGCTGTGCCGGGCGGAGGGAGAGAGGATGCAGGCAGAGGGAGCCGGACCACTGGAAGTAGCTTCCCCCTTAATCTTCTTGGGGGCAGAGGTTGAGGGAGAGGGGAAGCGAAGGTCTTCAGGTGAACTGAGGAGTTTGCATGGGGGGAGGTGTCACACACACCCACAATTTTTGTTTGTTTTTTGTTTTTTGGCCAAGAAGAGAGGGAGGGGAGGCCTGGCTGATTTCTTGATAAGGAGAACCGGACCACAGCACGGGTACATTCGTGTACCTCCGCACCCCACCCCCCACCGCCTCCCTTGAAATGCTGGGAAGAGGTGTTGGTACACTTCCTCTTTTTGACTACAGTGGCAATTAAGGCCCCAGGGTTCAGAGACTTGCCCCGGTGTCCGAAGTGGGGCACGGCGGCAGCCAGGCGAGTTTCCGCGCGGTCGAGGAGGCCCCTCCGGATTCCTGGAAAGACCCCGCGGAGGCGATTCCAGCCGGGAGGGGCTGGATTCCGACCTTCAGCGGCCGCGCCCCTGCCCTCGAGGCGCGCTGTACTTCCAGAGTTCCGCCGGCAGGTGGCAGCATCGCCCAACGCGGGATTCCTCTGGAGCGAGGGGCGCAGGGCTGGGACCTTGGGCTGGGTCTCCCCAAGCTTTCTCTTGGGGAAGCTGCCTGGTGGGCGGGGTGGGAGGCCCTCTCGGAGGGTGATAGGCTCAGGATGAGAGCCAGACGCCCAAACACGGATGAGACATGTGGAAGCCGTGCCGGAGTTGGAGAGATGGAGCCGGGATGCCTGGGGAGGGGGCGCAATGGAGATGGTGGGTGGGGTGCTACTTCCTGGCCTGAGGAAAGAGGGAGGGCTCCCCGAGATGCTCAGTTCTTAGGTTGTCCGACGTCTCCTGCTGTGTCTCAAATCTGACTTTGCCACTGAAAAACATCCACCAGTTAGCATGACAGGACAGCGGTCTCCTCTGGCTCCTTTTCCTCGTTCTCACCGCTTTCTCTTTATTCCCGTTTCTCATTTCCCCCAGTACTGTTATCTCTGTCTTACGTTTAGCCTCTCCTTATCTTCGCATTTCTCTGTCTGTCTTCCTGTTTCAGTTTCTCCCCATGTCTTCCTCCACGCGGTTTATCTCCATGTTTCTGTGTGCCCCTCTGTTTCTCGTTTCTTCCTTAATCTGTTTGTCTCAGTCGAGGAGTCTGGTTTTCTCTCTGTTTCCATTTCCCTGTCTCTGGTTTGGTCCTGTGTCTTCCTGCCTCTATGTGTTTTAGTCACTGACTTCTTGATCTCTCTCTCCTGGTATATCTCTCCCTGGTCTCTCTCCCCCCCTTCCTTTCCCTCCCTCTGTTTCTCATTATCTCTTGGCCCTTTTCAGCCCCTAAGGACAGAATCTTCCAGTCTCCTGATCCAAGTGGAATTGGGGTCTGGCCCTAGAGAATGCCCTCTCTGTTCGCATTTCCTGGTGAAATGTGAATGTGCGTGGGGTAGGGACACCTTTTCCCTCCTCTCCTGCTGTTGAAGAAGGGAATGTGCGTGGGGTAGGGACACCTTTTCACTCCTCTCCTGCTTGTTGGCTGTGAACTCGGCCTGCCCCTCTGCTAAGGGGGACCTAACCCAGACAGTGCTGGAGCCTTCTCCCAGCAGTGCCCATTCTGCTGACTCCTTAGTGAAGTGATTGCTAACTTGGGCTTCTAGGGCCCTCCTGCCCCTGCCCTGGCCTCACTGCCTGGGGAATCTCTACTGTACCCCCTGCTACTCTGCCCAGGCCTGGAGCCCTACAGAGGTGTGATCTTTAGGGGAGAGGAAGATGGGTGAGCTTAGAGGAGGAGGGTATCCTGGGGAGTGAAATGGGGGTGCTGAGGAGGGCATGGAGAGGCTTAAGGGGTAGGAACTAGAGACTGGGAGGGCTGAGGAAAAGGGACCAGGCAGGCACCAGTGCTTTGAGGATGGGCAGGAGGAGGCAGGAGGCCGGCATCAGTCCCCTCTGGCTCTCTGGCACCCACCTGACACTTACCTAGGTTTGCCAGGTAAAATACACGACACCCAGTTATATTTGAATTTCACATAAACAATGGATAATATTTTTAGCATGAATATGTCTCATGCAATATTTGGGGCATACTTATACTAAAATTTATTTGTTGTTTATCTGAAATTCAAATTTAACTAGGTGTCCTGTATTTTTATTTGTTTAACCTGACAACACTATCCACATCCCTAAAACGTCATAGGAACAGACATTTGAGAACAGCTACTCCACCCACTGGCCCACATCTGCCCAATGGGAAAGTAAGGCTCATGGGGCAGAGTCCAGAGAGCCTCTGGGACCTGCCTCTGGGACCCCAGTTTTTTTCATGACACCAAACTGCCCTTCTATGTTCCTTCCTGCAGATGGGGATGGGGTGAGAGGCCTGGAGGTGGGGGGTCCCTGCCCAGGCCAAGAACTCTAAACCCTGTTAGCATCCATCATGGTTCCCAGGTCCCCAGCATCTTTGGTGGGTGAGGATGGGTGGGTGGGTGGATGGGGAGCAAAATGGGGTGCTAGACTGAGCAGACAGGGGACTATCCTTGTGTAGAGGCAGGACTTCAACCGTCCACGTAAGGGAAGTGTGTGCATGTATGCGCATGTGTGTGCTCAGGCATGCAGGGGGCAGGGAGGCCCTGAGACCTCAGGCAGTTAGTGGGTCCTTCTAGATTCCACACCAAATTCCATCTGGGGTTTCCCAAGAGCAGCAAAGTCCAAATGTCTTCATACTCACTCGCCACCTCCCGGCCCTTTCACTAAAGAACAAACTGATTGTCTGTGCATCCCACAGGGGCCCAGCTGGAAGGTTCCTGGGAGGTCAGCTGGTCTACCCGCCCCTTCATAGAGGAGCCAACTGGAGCTCAGAGGGGTGGGAAGGCCAAGTCACACGAGACATTGGAGCTGAGTCAGGACAAGAACCATGCAGGTCTCCAGACCCCACACCCAGAGGCAGCCTCAGAGGAGGGAGCGACTGCTCTGGGTGGAGGAATCCTCACTGAGGGCTGGGGTGGGAGTCCTCGTGCAGCCTGGCTTAGTCCAGCCCAAGGGGCCAGGCCCTGGGTGAGGGGGAAGAGCCAGGCTAAGTCCTATTCCTCTCAGCCCTCCCCCTCTACCCCTACCGTACTGTGGTGGACCCTGATACCCATAATGGCTTATGGCTCTGGGCTGAGAGCTTTCTTTTCAAAGCCAACAGAATGTTCTGCGTTAGCCCAGCTCTGCCTGAAGGGACAGTATTGTGTCATGTGGGTAAGTGTGCCGCTAACTGTGGAGTGCTGTGTGGCCAGTCAAGAAACGAAACTTCTCTGTGCCTCTCTAAACTCATCTGTGAAGGGTGGGGTGGAAGCTTCTTTATCACATAGGGTCATTATGAGGATGAAATAAGCCACTCGGGATTTGGAATACAGTGATGGTAAATAAATGTTAGTTTAATTGATAATAAAATGCAATAAATGTTTCATTCCTGCCAGAAGAAAGGGGCCCAGAGCTGCTCTCCATTTCACATAGAGGCGGAGTGAGATGATAAGGAATTAAGGGTCTTGCTTCCCTCTGAGAACTGCTGTCCCTCTCTGGATGGGCAGTGAAGTCCAGCTTCAGTTCCCCTAGAACCCCAGCTCACTAGCTCCCTCTACTGTCCATTAAGGGCTCCGGGCTCCACCCAAGATCTAGGTCAGAGAGGGCTGGTTTGGTGACCTACCTCAGGGTGACCTGGTATTGACCATTCCTCCTACAGGGCCACAGGGGACTGATGTGACAGTGGTGCTGGGACCGGACATTTGAGCAATTCCGTCTATTCCTGGTTTGTACCCTCCTTCAGGCCCCGCGCTGTTCGCTGAGCACTCCCTGTGTCGGCCTCATGGTGGGTGCCCACCTCTCCCTCAGGCTGAATGCCCAGGGAGACTGGGGACTGTGCTTATCACAGGTGTCCCCACTGCCACTGCCTCCACAACCATCTTTGTAAGGCCTCCAGCCTAGTCTACCCATTGCCCATGGTGGGGCATGTCACTCTCTTGCTCCCTAACTTCCAGAGACTCCCCACATCTGCCTGAATAAAGTCCCGTCTCAGGAAGACCTATGGGGCCCTTCCTGACCTGGATTTGCAATGTGCTTTCCCTGTACCGCCCACACATTCTCCAGCCACACACCGACCCTTTCTGTTTCCCTCCTTTCCTCAGCTCGGCAAGCTCTCTCCACTTAGAACATCTGTCTCCAGACCCCTCCCTGAGACCTAACAAATTCTCACTCATCCTTCAAGGTTCAGCTCAAATACCACCCTCCTCCACAAAGGCTTCCAGGGCTTGGATCTTCCTGCAAGAAGTGACTGTCCCTTCCTGCTCACCCTCACCCAGGCTTTCTCTCTGGGCTTCAATCCCTAGATGTGTGTACATGTCCTAATGTTCCCACCAGGCTGCGGGGGCTGGCCCAGTTCTGATTCAGCTTTCATTTCCCCATGGTGCTTTGTTCCAAGTAAACACTGGCTCTGTTGTCACTGAATTGAAGCTGGTTGGAGGCCTCCTGGGGTCAGAGACCAGATTTCTCCACAAGGATTGGGAATGAATTCCCAAAGTCCTTGGTGGGGGGCTCTCGTTGTGGGGGGGGTTCCTGACTGACCTGTCTCCCCATCTCCACTGGCTGTGTGGTTTGGGGAATCCACCTCTTCTATTTCCTGCCCCTCCTGAGTGTACAATATCCCCTAAGTGAGTTAGATGGCTCCCTAGAGATCAAGCAACTCCTAGGGGGCATGCTGCAAGGAATGCTTAGCTCACTGTCCACCTTCTAGGAGGAGGGATGCATGTTGGGTTGCCAATAGGAATTCTCGGTCGTGGTACCGGGGTCTGAGTTTCCTAAACATTTCTTTGGAAATTGAAGTCCACCAGCCTCTCACTCATTCTCAGGGTGAGGGGCATGAGGATGGGGAGATGACTTCTGGAGGTGACTCCAGGTCTAAGCCACCAAACTGTGGGCCAGGAGGGTGGAGGGAGGTGGTCCACCTGCCAATTAACGGTGCAGGGAGCTTATTATCCTAATGAGTGGGTTGGAGGAACTCAACTAATGCTCACCTTCCCCGAGGCTTAGCAGAGACAAAAACGGCATTTGGGAGCCATTATCCTTCCAAAGTGTAGGTTTCCGGGGCATGGCCAGTGGTAGAAAGGGAAACACCTCCAAGAAGCTGTGGGTAGAGTCAGGGGGCAGGTTGGGCTAGTGCTTATGGCTGTCTGGGGCAGCAGATGGAGCAGAGCCACTAAGACTCAGGAGGGAGGGGCTAGCCAAGGCCAGCTTAAGGGTCTTGAGAGCCCCCAGCCCGGGACCCCTCCCTCTAGGGCTCCTCTCCGAGGCTGCCCCTCTCCCTCTCTGCAGCCCCAATTCCCACCCTCACTGTGACTCTTCTAGATAGGACCCTGTAGCCAGAGAGAAGAAGTGGGTTGGGGATCCCCTAGGACTCCCACTTTCCAGCTCTGCTCTTGTTGGCCCCTTAAGAGGGGGCTCAACTATACACTGCTGTGAATTCCTGTCTCAGATCCAAATGTTACAGGCAACTGTGGTTAGACTTCAGAAGAACTTCCCAGTCCCAAATAAGCTGGGAGTTCAGGGCAGCCAGTGGAAAGAGTGGCCCCCCTGGGGGCAGGGCATACTGAGAGGAGAGCCTCTAAAGGGTCTGAGGGACTCAGACTAAAGTGACAAAGGTACACTTTGGGACATCCCTGACGCTGATCACTTAGGGGCCTGGGAGTCAGGCAAAGAATGAGTGTGAGGAGAGGGGCGGGAGAAGTGAGGTAGGCAGAGATCACATTATTCCACAAATCATAGCTCCCCTAAGCAGCCACATCATCTGGCCCCCAGCCGAGGACAGACTTGGCTTCAGTTGTGTGCACGCATACATGTGTGGGTGTGTGCAATGTGTCTGCATGTGTGTACATACATGTGCACGTGTGTATGCACACAACCCAGCCTCTTGTGCTGATGTGGCAGCCCACACTCACCGCCCCCACCCCCAGCTTCCTTATCGCCAGGCCAGCTTTTACCAGGCTGGATCCAGGATCCCCCTCACCCCAGTGGCCCTGTTAGCACCTCCTCCTTCCCTTGTTAGCGCTTCACAGCCCCTCTTCCTCCTCCGGCCCCTGCTGTCCCCAGAGAGAGGCCCCGTGGCTTGCAGCCCAGTTCTCCTCTTCCGACTCCACTTCAGCTTCTATTAGTTTCTAAAGTTTTGTTCCCCCCACCCCAAAGCCCCTTATCCTCTTCACCCCTCCCTCGTCCACATGGGGAGGTCCTTTGCTGAACAAGGGAGCCTGGGGGATGAAGTTGGTGCCTCTACAATTTAGCGTACACTCCCCTTCCAGGCTGGGGCACAAAGTGACACCCCCCCCCCAGCCTCTGCTGCCTACAAGGTGGGAGGTGGCAAGTTTGGGAGCCCTGGATTGGGGGCCACAGGTAAGTCCTGGTGCCAGCTGTGCCACTCTAATCAGGGCAAATGGCCACCTTCTCTGCAGCACTGGAGGGGTGGGGGCCAGGGATGGGTAGGAGATTCCTCTTTTGCCCACCCCCTCCAGGACTGCTGTGCCCAACCTGAGCCTCTGCTGCCGAGTGGGACAGGGTGGTCCTCTGCCGGAGCCAGGCTGTCAGGCTGCCAGGACTGCAGGTTTCCTCTACTGAAGGGCCCCTTCCCTGCCGCTTTGATGTGTCTGCAAGGTTAGAGGAGGATGTTTGGCTTCAGGGCCAGGTGCCAGGATAAACTCGCTCTGCCTGCTGGGCCAAACCACTGCCTCCTCAGCGCCTGGCTTGCCTGCCTGCCTCCAGTCCGGGGCCTGGCCTCCCCCAAGGCCAGCACTGCCATGCCCACCCAGTGGGGTGGGCACTGAGGGGCCGCAGTTACTGCTACTGGGGAGAGGGTCCTGTGGCCAATGGATGTCCTGTCACAGAGTCTGTCACTGGGACGCCTGCCTGCCTACTAGCTGACTAAGGGTCTGGCCTAGGTGGGAGTTGAGGTACCAGATCTCAGCTGCTAATGAGGGTGGGGGTGATATGCGCTATGGGGGAGGGGTGTCCACGTGGAGCTGTCTGCACAGGCCTCAGCTCTTCCAGATGTGCAGAGGCTCCAGATGTGGGGATGACTCAGCCTGGAATGGGGAGGGGTGGGAGGTCCAGGTCCATGGTAGGGATAGTGAGCAGTGGGAAGTAAAGTCCTGAGCAACTGCCAGCTGCTGTTCCCCTTCCTCTGGGCCCCCCAGTGCCTTCAAACCTGTGAGCCAGTGGAGTGGTAGTTGCCAGGAGCTGCCCAGATGTGCAGCCCTCAAGGTTCCTACCATGTGCAGATGTGGAGAGGAGAGAATGAGACATCAGGGCAAGGGACCCAGCTAAGAGGTTGCCCAGAGACTGGAGAAAGAGGCAGAAGGTGGGGGGCAGCCAATGGGGAGAGGGGCAGGCAGAGGAGATAGGAGGTAGGACGGAGACAGAACGGCAGGTAGAAGCTCAGGACTGAAATGTTAGACCCCCTGTCAGGCTCCCTTTGAGGGTGTGATGCTGGGAGGAGGGTGCAAGGGTGCAGAAGACTCTGTGTGCCCATGGGTGTGGCATTGTGCGTCTGACACGTCTAAGATTATGTGCATGTTGGGTGTGGCGACGGGGGGGGGTATGATCTCTATGGTCTGTTGGTAGAGAAAGAATATGGAGACAGCAACTGTACAGTGATTGGTTCTGGGTGGGGGCCTGTGATTGGCTCACATGTGACTTTGGGTGCTGAACGCAGGTCCCTTGGACATGGGGAGGCATTCAGGCACACAGGCCTGGACTCCAGAGTTCTGGAGTTTCCTCCATCTCCAACCTCCCTGCTTCCTGGAAGGGGGTCTGAGGGGGTGCTTCTGGAACACTTAGAGCTGCCTCAGGCCCATGTGATTTCCTCTTGCAGGGCAGCCGAGGGGCTGCTGAGCTTTGGGAGATCGTGCCCTGTGGGCTGCAGTGTGAGGGCCAGGTGTGCAGCTGGCTCCATGCCCCTCCGTGCACCTCTCCCCCAGCTCAGCACAGCCTCTGTCCTGGCCTCCTCTTTGGCCTCCAGGTGGGTCTGCTGGCCAGGCCTCAGGCCGCTCCCTGGAGAGCCCCACCTGTGCCAGCCGCCCATGCCAGGGTAAACAGGGCACTAAGTATCTGGGCTGGTGCCTGCCAAGAGCTGGGCACTGCTTCTCCATAGAGGCTTGGCTCCGGCCTGTGGCTTGGGTTGCCTCCTCTAGTTAAATGACAGGTTTTATGCCCCAGGCCCCATAAACAGTGTTTTCTGGGCAGGTGGGGGTCCCGGGGACCCAGTAAGCAGGCAGATAATCAAGTTTAATCAGGAGACAATATGTCGCCAACTCTAAGGGGAGGATGTTGTGACTTGACACCCCCCCCCCCCATGCTGCAGAGGTCCTTGCCTCTCTCAGGCAGCACCAGTGGAATCCTCTATCCCCACCCCCCACACAGCAACCTCTCCTCCAGGTTTCCAACACAGTTCTTGGCACCTAGAACTGTGAGTACAAATATGTCTCCTCAGTGGTGGCTGGACCTGGTCAGCTCATCTCTTGCTGTCCTAGTTCCTCTTTTCAGTCTGTGGGTGGAGCCCCGAGGGGCTGAGCCCTATGCCCTAAATCAGCTGCATGAGATATGAGCTTGGATGTGTCCATGGTCCTCCAGACAAAGCAATACCACCACCCACCTGCCACCCCATCCCTGGCCATCTTCGTCCCTCCTTCTGGGACGCAGGCCTGAAGTCCTGCTCCTTCTCAGGCTCTCCCAGCCTCTCTACCCCTTCCACTCCCTCCCCTGCCCCTTTTAGCTCCTCTCTCCAACCCTCCCCTGGGCTGAGTCCAAGTGAGAGGAGGGCAATTATTTATCTGTCCCTTTGGATTCGCAGCTGACCCCCATAGGGCAACCAAGCTGGAGGAGGACCCTCGGCCCCCGTGAAGCTTCCCTGAGGGGCAGGTGGTGGCCAGGCCTCTGGGGGAGTAGAGCAGGCTCCTGGGGCAGGGGGAGGAGCACTGAGCGGGGCAGAGCACCGGGGAGCAGGGGCCTCTTTCTTACTCCAGGGGAGGGCTGGAGGCCCTTCACCCACACTCCCAGAGGACAGGGAGAGGGGCCGAGGAGCCAGTGGGTAGTAGGCAGGCATCCAGGCCCACAGGTGCCACACGGTAGAGACAGAGTAATGCCAGGCCTGGGGCTCTGGAAGCACCTCCTCGTCCTTTCCTCCCCCCACCCCACTCCGTCATTGTCCATCGCTGGGTGTCTCTTTCCATATTTCTGCTTCTCTGTGGGTGCATGTCTCGCTCCATCTCCCACTGTCTCCTCTTTTTTTCTCTCTTGCCTTTGCCCTCCCCTCCCCTCTCTTTAATCCCTGAGGAGAGCAAGGAGAGCAGCCGCAGTGTTAGAGCCAGGTTTCCAGAATGGACAGTGGCTTTGTCCAGGGAGGTCCTTGGCTTAAGTCCATGGTCTGAAAATAGCCATGTCCAGCTCCCCGCCTGTGCCTGGGGTTCTCCCACTCACTCTGCTCAGGTGGCATGGGAGGGGTGCCCCGGATTCAGAACTGCTCCCCTCAGCAACCAGGGGCGAAAACAGGTCTCTCCTCTCTCTCTCTCTCTCTCTCTCTCTCCCCCCCCCCCCCCCCCCCGGGCAGGCAGCACTCTGGAAGGCTGGAGACCGGGTCCATCCCTGGGTGCCCAGATGCCCAGTGTGCCCAGGACAATCCAATCTATGCGGTTTACTGATTGTAATTGTTCACATGGCCCCAAAGCATCCTGATTTGATCTATAAATTCCGAGAGACTCTCACAGCCTCCCCATCTCTTTCCAACTCCCAGGAGAGCTGTGTAGCCTGCCTGGGCCTTGCTCAAGGACACCAAGGCCAGACAGCAAAGAGGGGAGCTATATAAATAGCCCATTGGGAGGCCCCCCAGCATTGCGTATAGGGTGGGTCTGCTTGCTGGAGAGGGAGGAAGGAGAGTTGTGGTTGCCCCCAAGCAGCATGTAATTTAGGATTTATTTTTGGGGCACTCTCTACTGCTCTGGGTGGGGCTGAGGTTAATTTAAGGGTTTAATGGGGTGGAGGATTGGATGGGGAGGGGGAGAGGGAAGCCCTCCCACTTGGACCTGGCTGGGAAGGTGGATCCTTTCCAAGATCCTGGCTGCCCTCTCCCCCTGGGGCCCCCCTCAGAGGCCCTCCTGGACTCCGTACCTGCCTCCTCAAGCAGCAGGCCACAGTTTCCAATCTCCTCCAAGGCCTGGGTGCAGGTCATGGGCCCCAGCTCTCCTCACACCACCAGGCACTAGGAGCAACTAGGGGTTGAGAGAAGTAATGATGGCTGGAGAGGAAAGGTGATGGTCAGCATGAGGGCAGAGAAGATCCTGCTGGAGAGTCTTTGGGCTGGGGAAGCAGCCGTTCCTGGGAGCTTTCTGAGACACCTCAGCTCTTGCTCCCAGATGCTCCAGGCTCTGTCCTTCGCCGGAGGTGCAGGGCACCCAATCTGATGGAGGAGAGTCAGGCTCTGTCCTTAGGAAGCCTTCAGTCTGACGGGGAGACAGGACACAGGCTCTACTTCCAAATGACCAGTCATTATTTTCTTCACAACCCCTATCATGACCTTAATTTTCAGTCTTCATTTGTTTACGACTTTATAATTTGTGTCTCGTCCAGGAGCTTAGCTCTATAATAGCAGGGACTTTATTCTGTCCCTTGCTGTATCTTCAGCACTTGCTGAGCACAGAGTAGGAGCTCAATCGATATTTCCCAAGTGAATGAATGAATGAGTGAGGAAACAGCACCAGATCCCAAAGCCCCTGGTCAAAAGGCAGCCGTGCACAAAGTCTAAAGCTTTCTCTGTTGGAGTTCCAGGCCCACATGATCTGACCCCTTCACCTTGCAGCCGCCTGCCCACTCTGGCCTCACTCTTTGAGGCCACCAGCCATCCTATTGGCTGCTGCCCCGATGTTGGGTCCCCTTTACTACCTCCATGCTCTTTCTCACCACCTTCCCTCCTCCTGCAATTCCTTTTGCTCCCTTCGCCTCTTGACCAAATCTTACTAATCATTCAAGACCCCATGCAGAGTCACCTCTTCCATGAAGCCTGCTTGGATCTCTCTGCGAGATCTAAATGCCCATAGCTTTTTCTCTGGACCTCTCTTCTCACTCTACATGCGTCGGCTAGAGTCACTGTTTTGCTCTCCTTTAAGCCATAAGCCCTGGGGGGGCCAGGCTTGCCTGGAGCTGGCCTGGAGCCAGGCAACCCATGGCTGCTCAATCAGAGAAAGCTGTGAGTCACCCAAGGGCCAGATGGTGGGAAGTGCTCCTTTCTGCCCCAGGTTCTGGGAATTCTGGGTGATTCTATGATGAGAGGTGTATGTGATGGGTGGTAGTGGAGGGGGCTGATTTCAGGAGCCAGGGAGAGCAACCAGGACTCAAATGGGGTGGGGATGGCATGAAGTTTCCCTTAGAAAGATGATGAGCCTTCATGTTGGAGAGAAGAGGAGGGTGCAAAGACTGGGGAAGAGTGAGGGGCATTGGGGTGGGGAGCCTGGGGGACATACAGTGGGTAAGACAAGACAGAGAGTGGGCAAAGCTGGGGGTCAGAGAAAAAGGAAGACTGGGGGTCAGAGGAGGCAAAGGCCGGTGGTCCTGAGTCCCCATGTCCCTTCTCAGGCCACAACCTGCTTCACCTCCATAGCCGTTGAGGCTGTCAGCCATGCTTTCTTTAAGACCTCCTGCCTTGGGGGCTTCAAGGGCCCTGTGCTTTGCTAGTGTCTCTGTTACCTCTCTGGCCACTTTCTCCAGTTCCTTTGCAGGCTCTTCTTCTCCATCTTCCCTCAGGTTTGGATCTGGCCTCTTTCCTCTAAGCTTTCTCCCCACAGGGACCCTCCACATATCTGGCCACCTGGTGGACATCTTCACTTGGCTGCCTTACAGGTGTGTCAGAGTCACTATGTCCAACAGGAAACCAGCCAGCCAGAAGTTCAAACAAAAACCTGGAGCCAGCCCTTATCCCTCTGCTGATCGATCACCAAATCCCGTGACTTCTACCTCCTAAATCTCTGTCAATCTAGCCACCTCTGTCCACCCTGCTGCCAGTGGCCTGGGCCAGGCCATAGCCTCTTCCCACCTGAACCTCTGTGGCAGTTTCCTAGCGGCCACCCCACCTCTGTGCTTATTACTTTCCAACCCAACCTCCACATTTCACCCAGAAATCTTCCCAAAACACAAATTTGATCATGTCCTCCCATCCGTGTCCACTGAGAGGGCTCCCACGGCCCCCCTTGCCGTGGCTACCCCCTTGCAGCATCCACTCTCCTGTGGGTTCTGTACTAGGCTCTTTCTCACCGCTGGGCCTTTGCAGGTGTTGTTCCCATGGCCTGCAATGCCCTTCCTCGGGACTCCTCCTAGTTGTCACTTACTCTAGAAAGTCTTCCCTGATGCTCTTCTCACCAAGCTTGAATCAGGAGTTCCCTTCCAGGAGTTCCCGTCGCTTTAATTCCCCCATAACAGCACTCATGTTGAACAGCACTTTTCTGTTTACTTTTGGCAACTCCACTGGATCTGAGACTGTAAGTACCCATAACAAGGCCTGGCACCAACAAGGTAGGTGCCCAGGAATAATCTGTTGATGGAACATTCATTCAGGGCAGACTTACAGGGCAAGAAGGAAGAAGACACATGGCTTCTACCCTCAGGGCTGAGCCTCTGGAGCAATGGGTTGGGGAGATTTTAGGGCCTGGGGGTGCAGCAGGAGGCCTTGGTTGGGGTTTGCTGGGGTGCTGGCCCTTGGATCAGAGTTGAGGCTGTCCCATCTGCCCTGCTTACCCTGTGGAAGTTGATGTCCCAGGAGACACACAGCATCAGCAGAGAGATTCAGCCCCAGCCCTAGGGTTGAGAGAAGGCCTCTGCATCGCAGGATGGGCCAAGGCTGCCCACCGGTACCCACCAGCATCTTCAGTGGCAGCCTAGAGTCAAGATGAACTGTCCACAGACAGAGATGGCCAGCATCCCACCCCGGTTCCCAGGAGGGTGGTGCAGCCCCCTGGCATCTATGGACAGCCCCAAGTGGCTATCTTCTGAAAAATGCATAGACATTTTCTTCGACCCCTTGCTATGTCCTTGTATGTTTTAATAATCAAACTTACGTTTTAAATCACTTACCATTGGGGGGGAAATGAACACTCTGGGAGAGGAGGCAAATGATCAGCCCTGAGCCGTTCTTGCCTTCTTCTTGGGTTTGGAAAGAGTGTAGGACCAGGAGCTGCAGGCTCCGGCCCCAGGCTTTGCTCTGCCCACGCTAAACATGGCTGCTTGTCCACAAAATGGGCGGTGAGCCGGTGATGCTTTGGCTTAAGACAGTGGCCACCATAAAATGGAGCAGTGGGTGTGCAGACTTAATGATTCACACATGGAAGCTGAGGTGCCAGGCTGGATGCCTGGAAGCCTGGCCCTCTCCAGGCCCCTTCAGGGTCTGTGGGAGCAGGAGGGAGCCGCGAGGCCAGCGCCCCCTGTCTGGCCTTCACCCAGCTTCCCTGGAGCAAGCTGAGAGCTGGGGGTCCAGGCAGCAGCTGCCCCCTCCCGGGCTAGAGGAAAGGGTGAGCTCACCCTCTGGCCCAGAGAGAGCAAGCGGGTAGGAGAATAATTAAAATGCCAGAGGTTAGGAGGTGAAGTTACAATGGAAAGAATGAAGCCCCAGCGCTGCCGCCGCCGCTCGCTGCCGGCTGCATCTCCCACCCCATTCCCTCTGCCAAGCCCACATTTGATTTTTATTTCGGGAGCCGCCAGCGTAGCACTTGGGAGGGAACTGAGAAACCTCACTGCTGCTCCCCTGCCACGTCTGGAGCTGGGGCCCTGTGAGGGGGAGGGGACTCCTGGGACCCAGAGGAAGAGCCTAGAGGCCCCACCCCAGGACCCAGCTATCCTCAGGGATCGGGCCCAAGGGAAGGGTGGCATGTGGGACAGGAGTGGGATTGAGAGGCAAGGAAAGGAGACCCAAAAAGAATGAACGCTATTCCTTCCTGTTTTTATTGGCTTTTGCCCATTTGCTTCACTTGTTAGAATCTCAGGGAGGAAAAACTCTTCCAGCTTCTGTCCTGCCCCTTTGCTCCAGCTTTTGCCCCATACCCAGAATCTGGGGACTTGCAGCATCCATTGGTATGTTGCGTATATGTGGAAGGGTTCTGACTCTGATCTTGTTCCTCATCTTGCTGTGTGACCCCAGGGAAGACACTATCCCTTTCTGGACCTCAGTTTCATCTGTGAAATGGGTAAGATAAATATTTTCAAACTGGGCTCTGCAGAGGTGTCTGGAGGCCTGAGCCCTGCCTTCCCCAGGACACCCTTTCCTGGGCGTATACCTCCTCTGCCCTCTCCAGGAACTGGGTAGGTGGGAACAGCTGCTGGCCCATCCCCTGAAGAGCACTGAGCCCCCTCTTCTGCAGACAGGAGCCGCTGGGGCCAACTCACATTTTCCTGCTCTCAGCTTTCTCCATTGCCCATAATACACTCCAGATGGTTTCTCCATTGAAAGCAGAGGCGGCAGATTCCAGAGGGAAAGTGGTTGGGCTCCTCTCTAGGCTCCTCTTTCCACCATGCCTGAGAGGGGGCTAGGGCCAGGGACTGGGGTGCTGGAAAGATGGAGTGGGAGTGATGTGAGCCCCACAGGAGGAGGGTGGGTGGAGGGGAGATCTCAGGCATCTCTGGGGACAGTGGGAGAGACCAGGGAAACGTCCCAAAGCCCCTTGTGGATTCCTGCAAGGCTGTCTGCCTAACTGGGCAGCACCCCCAGGAGCTGCTCTGGGGGCTCCTGGCCCTGGGGGACAGGCTTTCCAGCATTTCCAGTGCTGGGGAAAGAGCACGATCCAATGAGCCAGACACAACTGGGAGCATGTCCTGGCTCTTCCAGGCTCTGACACATCGACTGCTTGCAGCCCTGGGGCCCTCACCTGTATAATGGGGGTGCCTAACGCTGCTTGGGGTGGTTGTGAGCGGGACACAGATAATGGACAGAAGGACTTTGCGTATCCTCAGGTGTTCAGGAAATGCCCAGCGGCTGCCTGAAATCCCTCTGAACACACAGCTTGAATCCTCCTTCGGTAAAAGCCCTGTTCCAATCTGACTCAGACCCCTCCTGCTGCAGCTTCCCTGTAGTTCCTTCTAGGAGCCCAAGGGGACTTCAAATCACCCTTTGGAGACCGTTTTGGAGACAAGCCTGGAGAGAGGGTGTTATGGGCCTGAGGCTGAAATCAAGCCAGCATTTGCCTCCTCCCAAGACCCAGCACCCCCACACTACCTCAGCCTCAGGACTTAGCCCTGGGCCCAGAGAGCCACGTAGAAGCAGAGGGGGCTGAGAAGGGGGGCCGGCTCTCCCAGCCAGGCCCCGCCTGCCCCTCAGCCTCCCTGCCAGGACAGCCTCCCAGCCACGCTCACCCTCTTCGCCTCAGCCGTACCAAGGGGAGCGCTTCGATTTTTCCACCAGAAGAGCCAAGAGCAAAATGAGAAACAAATTCAGCCTGGGGCTGCTGGTTCCCCTGTCTGCCCTCTTGATGAATGGAGGAAGGGGGAGAGTGAGCCCCCAGCCCTTCCCTATCCACACTCCCACCCTCCACCCAGGACGCAGGCCTCCTCCAGGATCCCGAGGGCAAAACACTTAGCTGTGGAGGGGAGGAGAGGAATCTCACTTCCTTACACCCACCATGAGGCTCCCCACTCCCAGCCTTGAAATGAATGAGCAAAGAGGCTGTTTCCTCACTTCCCCGTTCTGAGATTGTGGGCCCATTATCAGAGGAGAAGGGACAATCACTGCTCCCAGGTGCTCCCTTCTAGACAAGGAAATGGGACCTCTGAGCCCCCTCCCACTTAATAAGCCCCCTCTCCCTAGCCAGTTCCCTTCCTCTCATTGAGCTGCCTCCCTCCACCAAGCCCCCTCCCCTCCCCCAGCTGTAGACACCCCACTGCATCCCACTCCTCCACCCCCTGTCCCCACTGTGGATTGCCCTCTCTGCAGTGACCTCATCTCCAGCCACTCCAGGAAACAGCAGCCCCACAGACAGGCAGGCAGTGTCACACCGCAGTCCTGTACCCCTGGTGGCCCTAGTGTTTCTTCTCCTCACCCTGTGAGGTGGTGCCCCCTCCTGTTCAAAGCCCTCCTGGCCCCTCCCCGCCAGGCTTAGGGACCCTCTCCTGCCCCTGGCCTCTACCTAGTTCTCCTGGTGCTGGCCACACCTCCCTTTTGACAGCCTCCTTCCCAACCACCCACAAACACACACTAGTATCTCTCAGCACCCTATACCCCTGAACCCCCAAATCACCTTCCTGGCTCTCTCCTCTCCTTCCCAGCCACACTTCTCATAAGGGCTGTTGTCTTAGTTGCCATTCACTCCTCAACCTGCTCCAGTCTGGCTTACAGTTGAGACCCTGGAAGGAGATGCCCCCAAGAATAAGAGCAAACTGGCACTAGACCAGCTTCATTGCTTCAAGACGATTTACCTGCGCTCTATCTGGCTGAGGAAGGCAACAGCATTCTCTGTGGGAAAGACAAATCGCCAGAGCCTCTACATCCTGTCACACACCATGTCCACCTTCAAAAACAATTTCCAGGCAGCTCGCTTCTTTCTCCTCCTCCTCCTCTTTTGTTCTCTGTGCCTTCTATTCCTTTCAAGAACAATTCAGTCTAGAAGCCTCTAGATGGGCCAAGCAAAGTCCGTGTCCCTGGGGTGGGGGGAGGAGGTAGGGGAAATGCAGTGGTCCAGCGCATGGTTTGGGGGTTCAAGTGAAGTAGGAAGGACACCTCCCACAGGTAGCAGTCAGAACAGGGAGAGAGTGGAGGGAGGGAGGGAGGGAAGAAGGGAGGGAGGGGAGTTAGAGGAGGGAGGGAGGGGGAGAGTCAGAGGAGGGAGGGAGAATTAGGGGAGGGAGGGAGGGGGGAGAGTCAGAGGAGGGAGGGGGGAGGGAGAGTCAGAGGAGGGGGGAGGGAGAATCAGAGGGGGAGGGAGAGTAAGAGGAGGGAGGGAGGGGGGAGGGAGAGTTGGGGGAGGGAGGGGGGAGGGAGAGCCAGAGGAGGGAGGGAAGGAGGGAGGGAGGGAGGGAGAGGCAGAGGAGGGAGGGAGGGAGGGAGGGAGGGAGAATTAGAGGAGGGAGGGAGAGTCGGAGGGGGAGGGAGAGTCAGAGGAGGGAGGGAGGGAGAGAAAGAAAGACAGAGCTGAATCATTCAGGTCTTGGCCAGAATGTCGGAGCTTGAGTAGAGAAAGGAGTGCATCCAAGCAGAAGGGCAGCCTGGTGTGGGGTGTTGAAGCCCAGGAAAGATAAGAAGGATATGTCCGTGAGGGCCAGCTCAGCAAGGGAGATTGGACTCTGAGGGGATAAAGGGGACATCTGACCAGGGAGCTGACCAAGCACAGGAAAGTGGAGTCCATGGGGGATGAAAAGAGCATCTCTGATGGGTAGGGCAGGGCGTCCAGAGGGTGTGGGTGGTCAGAGCCTGTTGAGGTGATGAGCACATCTGTGTGGGGGAAGGGGTGGTGGGGACAGCTGGAGGCAGGGTAGAAACTTTCTGTTTCTAAGGATACAACTACTCTAGATACCTCGTACAAGTGGAATCAATTGCCTTTTGTCACTGGTTTATTTCACTTAGCATAATGTCCTCAAGGTTCATCCATATTGTAGCATGTGTCAAAATTTTCTTCCTTTACAAGGCTGAATAATATTCCTTGTATGTGTATCCCACATTTTGTTTATCCATTCATCCATCAATAGACACTTGGGAGATTGTCTTAGTTTTTACCAAATGTCCTTTTTCTGTTCCAGGGTCCAATCCGGGATATCGCATTACATTTCATCATGTTTCCTCAGGCTCCTCCGAACTATGACAGCTTCTCAGACTTAGGGCTCATTCTAATTTTCTCCCTTTCCATATTTATAACACTCTCTGCCAACAGTGAGAAACCTAGTCCATTCCCTCAACAAATTAACTTATTGGATCAGTCCCACTGTGAGTATCCAGTGTCCCATTGCCACTGCTCCTATCTTGACCCTTGCCCTAAAGCAACCACTAAAAATATTTAAAAGAAGTATAGATATTGGACATTAATAGATATAAAAGGAATATTTTGAAACAGGCAGTTAATTCAAAAGAAGGCAGGCAAAAGAAATAAAGAATACATGGGACTAATAGAAAACAAATAGAAAGATGGTAGATTTAAATCCAACCATGCTGATAATTACATCAAATGCAAATGATCTAAATACTCCAAAAACAGAGATTATCAGACTCGACTTTTTAAAAAGGCAAACCCCAGCTCTGTGCTATCATAAGACATAAGACTGACATCTAATATTTCCACAAAGGTGATGGAAACCACAAGACAATGCAATAGCATATTTGAAGTACTGCAAAATAACTGGTAAACTGGCAAATAAGTGAAAATATCCTTTAAAAAAAAATGGAGATGTTTCCAGTCTGGCATATAAAGAGTTTGGAAGTTGTAACTTGATCCTAACAACTGAAAAGCTGAACAAACGGAAAAATCAACAACTCTTGGATCCATCACAGGGCAAACTGCTGCCCCCAAAATTGGAGAGACAGACAGGCAGACACAGAGAACCACAATTTACCTGAACAGAAACCTCTGCAGGAACCAGTGCTGGGGAAGGAACACCTAAACTATAACTGATGAATTACTGAAGGCTCAGTGGGGACAAGTCTGAAGGTTAAAAATCTCAGGGGGACCCCACACTTTTGTGAGTTTGACTTTCAGGAGCTCTATAAGGTTCTCACAGTAAATATCCGAGAAAAATCCCCTCATGTTTCCGTTAGGGGGAGGAGAAAAGTAACCATTTTGAAATAACCAGAGCTTTCTCTACTTAGCAAGGCCTGTCCTCAAGAGAAACTATTTTACCAGAGCTTAAACCCGCTTGGAGGAAAGGAAATACCTCATTTCAGCCCACTCTAGCCATCCTGTCCCACCTAAGGGGTGGGGAGAGACTGCGAAGTGCTTGTGGAGTTCACAGTCCAGAGGCCTCGTCTCGCTAAAAGACTGAGACCTAATCACAGGACAATAGGATGCTTCCCCTCCCCCCACCTTACCACAATATTATTAAAGTCCTATTTATATCAGTCCCTTCTACCAAATACATCTTGTCTGGCTATCAAGAAAAGAAATCCTGAGACTTACTAAAAGGCAGAAAACGCAGTTTGACAGAGAATCAGAAGCAGAATGAGACATGGCAGGGATGTTGAAATGATCAGACCTGGAAGTTAAAACAACTCTGATTAATATGCTGTGATGTTTAATTTTATGCATCAACTCGGCTGGGCTAGCTGATAAAACATAATTTGGAGGTGTGTCTGAGGATGTTTCTGGAAGAGACTGGCATTTGATCCAGTAGACTGAGTAAAGACGATTTGCCCTCACCAATGTAGGCAGGCACTGTCCAATCTGTTAAGGGCCAGAACAGAACAAAAAGGGAAAGGAAGGGCAAATTTTGTCTCTCTCTTCTTGACCTGGGATGTCCATCTTCTCCTGCTCTTGGATGTTGGAGCTCCTGGTTCTAGGGAATTCAGACTGCAGGACTTACACCAGTCCCTTCCCCCCCACCCCCCCTAGTTTCCAGGACTTTGGCCTCGGACTGGGAGTTACACAATTGGCTCCCTGGTTATTGGACTTCAGACTCAGACTGAATTATACCACCGGTTTTCTTGGTTCTCCAGCTCGCAGACAGAGATCATAGGACTTCTAGGCCTCCATGTAAGCCAATTCCTTTAATCTGTCATCTATCTATCTATCTATCTATCTATCTATCTATCTATCTATCTGTCATCTTATGTCTATACTATTGGTTCTGTTTCTCTGGAGAACCTTGACTAAACATTGACTAATACATATGCTAAGGTTCTAATGGATAAAGTAGACTGTATACAGTAGAAGATGGACAAAAGCAGAGAGATGGCAGTTCTAAGAAAGAATAAAAAAATGCTAGAGATGAAAAACACTGTAACAGAAATAAATTATGCCTTTGTTAAGCTTATTAGTAGTCTAGATATGGCTGAGTAAAGAATCTCTAAGCTTAAGGGTATCAATAAAAACTTCCAAAATGAAAAAGCAAAAAGAAAAAGAAAAGACTGAAGAGAAAAAAAAACAGCCCTAGAACACAATATACAAGAATTGTAGGACAATTACAAAGAGTATAACATATATGTAATGAAAAAACCAGAGGGTAAGAAAGAAAGAAACAGAAGAAATATTTGAAGCAATAATGACAAGATTTTCCTAAATTAATGTCAGACCCCAAGCTATAGATCCAGGAAATTTAAAACACCAAGCACAATAAATTACAGAAAAAAATACACCTAGGCATATCATATTCAAAGTACAGAAAATCAAAGATAAAGAGAAAATCTTAAAATAAGTCAGTTGTTTAAGAATTATTTGCCTACTTCTAAAATAATGAATTTATTTATTTTTATTATTCTTCATTGTTTTCTTCTAGGAGCTCTCTTTTTCTTTCACTGTTCACAGTTAGTTTTTTTAGTTGTAGTTTTAAGTTGTACCAAAAATATATATGTACATGGTTTAAGAGACAAAGAATTTACAGGGCAGCTGATTTCTTTCTTTTGGTTTTTTTTTTAGAGAGAGAAATTTCACATATCTCTAAATAACAAGGATTTGTTGCCAGTTTTTGATTTTTCAGTTTTTGAAATTCTCTTTTGACTTCCCAATATGGAAGATGAGGATTTAATTCTTTTTAACTCCTCCCCTCCACCACACTCAGTCACACTTCCAGTCTCACCAACCTCCCAATATTGTTACATGGTGATTTTGGTTAGGCCAATATTTAATGTTTACCCTATCATGACTATCTCATTGTTATTTGTGTCTGAGCTGTGTAGGGTACTATGATCACTTTTGCTTTTTTTTCTCCTGGAAGTAATAATTATCTTGTTATCTATGTTGTTGCTGATGTTCATTTAGTTTTCTGTGTAATGACCACTATTTCAACCCCAGTTGTCAGAATCTTGTCAAGATGTTCTGACATATTAGGTACTCTGTCAGTTTCCTCTTCTTGAAGCAATCTTTTCTGCAGACTTTTGATCGATCTATCCCAATCCCTTTGCTCTCTAGCCTCCATGAACAGCTCTCATGCTGGAATCTCCTTTCACCATTCTCCTCAGAATTCCCTTTGCCTCTTTCTTACATCTGATTCCCTCATTTCCTGAAATCCTCTTTCTTGTATAATTCTATTGTTTTTTAGGGATGCATCTTCCAACAGGTTCTTGAGAAGGTGTGTAAAGGGGGATATAATTCCTGAAACTTTGAACACCTGAAAAGGTCTTTAATTTATCCTCACACTTGATTGATAGTTTTACTGGGTATAAAATTCTAGGTGACAAATAATTTTTCTTCAGCGTTTTGAAGGCACATTTCTATTGTTCTCCATGGATTAATGATCCATCTAGGACTAATTTTTCTGTATAGTGTGAGGTAGGAGTCAGAGAGTCTCTTCCTCTTTTTATAAGTCTTTTTGGATCAGGGTTCCACTCTTATGACCTCATTTAAGCTTAATTAAATCTTTAAAGGCCCTATCTCCAAATATATTGGGGGTTAGGGCTTTAACATGAAATTCAAAAGGGCATAATTCAGTCCAAAGCAAAGACAAATAAAAAAGACAGAGATGCCAGCTTGAAGAGTCTCCAACTGGCAGAATCTGAAAAATCTGAGCATCAAAATAAATAATAATCTTAATAGTGATATAAATAAATGAAGAAATAGGTGAAGAAAAGATAAAGCTTTTCCATTGAGTAGAATAACAGAAGGAATGATGGAATTAGATAATCACTATTTGGCAACAATCATAATAAAAATATTTCAGTCAAGAGACATCAGTGGATGCTACAATGGGTCCAGCTTGGATAAGGAATGGGACTTTACACAGTACTTTACAAAGTATCTTCCCACATACAAAAAAATGTATTAATTATAATGGGAAAAGGAGTAACTTCACAGCAGATAAACCTAGTAGACAGACACCATCTTAATCAAAATATCAAAGTTAACATTATCAGTAATGGAACAAATTGAAATCATACTTCACCTGATAAGATGTACTGTGAACACAACATCACTTCTGTGATATTCCTGCCCAAAATGCATAGCAATTAAATGCAATGCATGATATTTTATTGTGTCTTTTTGCTACAAAGAACATTATTGGGACAAATGTGAAAGAATGAATAAATTATAATAATATATCTATAATTTTTATAGTTGACTTGCAGTTATTTAGGAGAATGTCATTGTAGGATTTACATACTAAAGTATTCAGGGGTGATGGAACATCATGTTGGCAATTTACTCTCAAATGCTTCAGAAACTTTTCTGTAAATTTGAAATTATTTCCAAATAAGAAGAAAAAAATAGTGACAAAAAAGCTTATAAATATTATGTGTAGGAAAAAAGTAGGTGTGTGTATATATGCTAGCAGCCAAGAGGTAGAATGTTTTGGACATCTATTACTCCTGCCTTCCCCAGCATTCATTCCTCCTTCTTCCAGAAACAGCAACCAAGTTTTATTTTGAGGAACTGCCCCTCCCCCACTCTTGGTTCATGAGTCACTAGTGGGCATATGGGCATGAGCCCAGGTCAACCAACATATTTCATCCGCCATTGGTTTAGGGAAGGGCTCAAGTCAGCCCAATATAGGTCAACATTGGGACTTTTTTTCTGAAACTATTGTGAGAGAGGCTCTGTTTTTCTCCAGGGGTTTCTTAGCTTTTAGAAAATAAACCTGGAACTGCCTAAGACCATCACATGAAGCCAGACTGTTCAGGGGCAAAAGGGCATTTCACAGAAAAGCAAAAATAAGAGAGAAACTGACTCTTCTTGATATCATTTTAGCCCATAGATCCAGCTGTACTTGGGCTTTTTGGTTAAATAAGCCAAATATATTTAATTTTCTACTTAAGCCACTTTGGATTAAGCTGTTGGCACTGGCAACTGAAGGAATCATGACTAATGTTAGGAAATTCCTAATTCAGCTGGGCTGGAGTTCAGGGCAGGGGTGGGTGAGGGGGGAGGAAAGGAAAGAGTTGTAGCTGGCAGCCAGACATGGCAGGGCCTCTGAGCATCAGGATTCAGTAGGAGTCTTGGGGCCCTCAGGTGCACTTGAAGGTACTTTGGGAAAAGTAGTGAGAGCAGGTGGCAGGGAGACAATGACCAACAGAAGTCCTTGAGTGATTTTGGACAAAGCTTGGGCTTAGGTTTATCCCCCAATCTACCCAACCTCGTAACAGCTTGCTGCCCAGCCCAGAGCCCAATGGCCACACTCTTGCCACAGCCCTGACCAGAGATGCTGCAGGCCTGGTCCTGATCCCCACTTCCAACTTCATGGTCGCTGTGCCTTGCATTTCTCCACACTGTCTCTGCTTACAGAGTACCCTCTCTTTGGTTTGTGCAATCGAACATCAAGACAACCCTATGAGGAGGCAGGGCTAGGATTACTCCCATTTTACAGATGTGGACAGTAAGTCTGAGAGAGGTGAAGAGGCCTGCCCAAAGTCACACAGCTGTTTAGTGGCAGAGCCAGGATTAGGGGAAGGGGCTCTACACTCCAAGTCCATAGCTCTTTCTAGAGCTCCCTGTGCTTTGGATTTTCTGAGAAAGGGCTGAGGGATGGCATATCTACCCTGGTATGGGAGGTGTGATGGAAGAAAGAATCTCTCCCTTTGGATTTTGGGACTGCTCTTAAGTGAGTGGTCAGGGGGCCAGGTTTCTGGGGGCACATGAGCCCTCAGGAGAGGGGAGTGGGTGGGAACTCTATTAGGAGTCAGATGCTAATTGGAGGAGGGGAGCTTCACAGAAGAATACTCAGTTCCTGGGGCAGGACCCAAGGGACAGCCCGATGTCATGCATTGGGCAGGACTCTAGGGAGTCAGGAATTGAAGGACTAAGTTGGACCCCACACCCAAGAAGCCTGCTATTTAGTGGGAGATATGTAGAGGAAATAGTAAACTAACATCACAAATAAGATTAATAATTATTATATATTACTCAATATATAGTGCATGCTTACTGATGCCTGGCACTGTTCTATGTGTTTTAAGTTCTCATAACAACCCTGTGAAAAAGACCTACTGTTATCTAAAATTGTCTAAAGTCACACAACTGAGTAAAGGAGGGGCTGGGATTTGAAGTGGAAGTCTAAGACCTAAGACGGAGGGAAGATCTCAAGAGCTCTACTCTACTGCCCCCACCAGATTCAATGACTATCTACTACATGCCAAGCACTGTGCTAGGATCCCGGATGAGCATGACAGAGGAGATCCGTCCTCCCAGAGCTACTGCATTGGAGGGTGGGGTGGGAGAGGGCAAGCAGCCAAGCAGAGCGTGGCCTCCAGGAGGGGAGGTGCAGGTACTGTGGGAGAACCATGATGGGGTGGGTCAGGGACGGCTCCTTGCAGAGGTGGTACCCAAGGTGAGCCCCTGAAAGGTTAGTCAGAGACATGTAGGGACGGTAGGCTGGAGAGCAGCCTGATACAGTAGGTGGAGGAGGATATTCTAGGCAGAGGAGGGGCCCCTGGCACAAAGGCTTCACAGCGGGTTAGACCCTGGGCCCCAGAAGGCCTGGGAGCCCCTGCGCAGCCGGGGGAGGGCTGTGACCGCCTGTACAGGCCAGGCACAGGGGGCTAGGGTCAGATAGGAAAAGACTGCTTTTAGAGACACTGAGGAAAACGAATCTACAGAAGTGCCTGGGGACAGTGACTGGCAGTGGAAGTGGAAGTTGTGGAAATGAGCGGCGGGAATTCTCTAGGGGGAGGATTCAAACCCGGGAGAAGCCCGGCCCTACTCCGGCAGGGAGCTCACAGGGAGGGAGCTGGCCTCTTAACTGGGCTCAAGAAAGGAGCGCGTGAGAGACCCAGGCGGGCGAGACCCAGGTGGGGGAGACCCAGGCGGGGGAGACCCAGGCGGAACAAGTTCAGAACCCGGAGCAGAGGCACGGGAGCCGGGGAGGCAGGGCCTGGGGGCAGCCGGGGGTTCGAGTCCTCCCAGGCGAGGAGGCCACTGCATAAGGGGCAGAGAGGGGAGGAAGGAGCAGGCACATGTTTTTAGGACCACCTGGCCTTTGGGAGAACTGGTTTCACTGGAGCGAGGTGGGGCAGGGAGAGAAGTAGGGAGGCTGATGAGGAATTCCCAGGGGTGGTAGGACAGGGCCAAGGAAAGAGCAGCTCGGATCCTAGCTCTGGATCAAGAGATTGTAGAGGGGGAGACTCCAAGCCCAAAGCAAAGGCCCTTTGTGGAGATTAAAGCCCTTGACTGTCAGGCTTCAGTTTTAGGTTGTTGTTGCCACTCCCTAGCAATGGGACAGAGGGCAAGTTACTTAATCTCTCTGAACCTCAGTTTCCTCATCTGTAAAATGGAGCCAACTAATGATTGATATAGTTTGTGGGGCTGTTGTGAAGATGGAGACAATGAAAGCATAGGGGCCTGGGACTCAGTAAGTCCTGAGTAAACCGTAACTGTTATTCTGTGGTTTAGGCTGGTCTGCAGACCTTTAAGTGTGGAAGAAAGAGCCTTTCTGGGGGGCATAAAAAGTCTTGGGTTCTTGTCCTAGTCCCTCCCCCTCCCAAGTTGGGGGTCTTTGGGGAGAAGCTCCCTGGACTTCTGAGTCCTATCTGTATGATGGGAACATTAATACCTCTCACATTGGACTTGGAATGGAGCAGATGGGCCATTGTGAGCAGGAGCTTGTGACCCACTGGGAGAGGCTGTGATGGAAGGTCAGTCCAGCTGGCACACAGGCCTGCGGCAGACAAGCAGAGCTGCAAGGTCTTAGGGGCCTCTCTGGATTCTGTTTAGGGATTTCTTTATCTGCTGTGGAATGCGGCCATCTTAGGCAGTAGGAAAGAATGTTCCACACTCTTCACATCAGAAATCCCTTTATGAGCATGGAGCTCACGCACCAATGCTCGTTTAAGCAAATTTAAAAAGAACGTTATAATTCTAAAATAATGAAAATGCATCTTTGTTAAAGTAATATGAAGGACAATTGCTTCATATTAGGAAGAGAGATGTCCACCAGTGTATCTATGCCCTGTGTGGCAAGAAGGAGACATAAGGAGTTTTCACATCCTGTCAGATTCTTTTCTTACTCCTTATTTGTTCTAAATTAGAAAATCCTAAACCACAATTATAGGTCATTAGAAATGACAGCAAATGTTTGGTGGCTCTTTCAGATGGTTGTGGATTTAGACCAAAGAAGAATCCAGAAATCACAGAGCTGTTTCTCCCTGAAGACTATTTTCTACTCTCCTGGACACTAGGTCAACAGGTACAAAGCTTCCAAAAGTTAGAAGACTGAGTATTTCACCAGGAAAGAGAGTGACAAACAGAGCCGTAATCCTCTCTTTGGTTGAATTTGACCTCAGAAAGAATTCTTTAAGTTCTGATGTAATATTTGGATGTGGTTTCCAAATAATCTGAATAATATGTCACGGATTCCTTTCTCCTGCTCAGAAACAAAAATCACTAAGTGTTGAGAAAGAATGAAACTCTCATAATGGAGCAGTCACACCATAGTTTGGTTTTAAGAAATTCTGCTAACTTGATACTTAACAGTCAACATGGTAATAGTTTGGTGATGTCTGAGCAATACAGATATTGAACATATTGCCATCTGAGCAGACCACTTAAGATTTTAGAAGTGCTCTTGAGTGGCTTTATCAATGACATGAAAACAGTTTTCTTTATCTCAGCATTCTTTTCAAAACTCCTGTGGGACACTTTCCCCTCCATAGCTAGAATATCTCATGGTGGAATAGTGGGCTTTTGAACTTCCTGCCTTCGTCTTTGCATAGGATGCTAAAAAGTATACTCAGTGAATGAAATGGATTCAGAGTCACAGTGTTCACTATTTCTTTCAGCTCTATATTGGTAGGACTTAGGTTTGGCTATTCATTACAGAGAACCAGAATAACAGTGGCTTAAAGAAGACCACAATTTATTTCTTTTTCATCTAAATAATCCAGAGACAGGTGGTCCAGGGCTGGAAAGGTGGTTCTTCTTTATTAGTTTGTCCAGAGACCTAGGCTCCTTCTATTTTATTGTTCTGCTACCTTTAGGTCTTACCCACGTCAGCATGATCCAGGGTGGCTCACCACCACATGAGGTTTCAAGAAGTAGTTGGAGGAAAGCGGAGTCGAAAGGCGTGCCCACTCCTTATAAGGACCTGAGTCATACTTCAGCTCACATCCCATTGGCCAGAACATTGTCACATGATGATACCTAGCTGAAAGGGAGGAGGGGAAATGTAGTTTTTATTCTGAGTGGTCATGTATCCAGCTGAAAATTGGGAATACTATTATATTACTACGAGAGAAGGAGAGAAGGAGTCCTGGGGGGCAGGAGCTGACATTGCCAAAATGCTGGGGAAATAGCAGGAAAAAGATAGGAATTGGATTTTAGGCACAACTTCCTTCATCCTTGGAGCGGTGCCCTTTCTGGTGCTCCCTCCGCAGTGATGGCCAAGCCAGCTTTTCAGTTCCTACCATGATTCACAAAATAATCACTTAAGCCAAGAATCTTTTTTTCCTGAAGTATTTGTTCTCAGTGATAAAAACTAAAAGTTATTAAGTGCTTTTTTCCTGATATGTGAACCACACATATGTTAAGTGTGTCTGGACTCTACACATCATTGATTCTAACCAACTTCACATACATGGGCCCACATGAATTTTTGAAAAAAGAGATGAGAAAGAACCCTTTCTTTAAGTCATTGATCATGCCCTCGAGAGCACTTCTAAGATCTTCAACAGCTTGCTCAGATGGCAACGTATCCAATACCTGTGAGAGTCCAAACCTAACCTCAGAGGAGCACAATTTTATTGTTTTTAATGAGAAGTGTAAGATAGCAGGATTTATTAAAACCAAACTATTTTTTCGTAAGGTATGCCACTGATACTGTGTGATGCCCAACGCTGTCATTTGATAAAGGAAATTTGCCAAAAACTGGTTCTGTATTCTCTCTGAGGAAAATGTGCATCATTCATAGGCTGTTTTACAAGCTTCTCAGATAGGGTTACTTGTACCTGTGTTTTACTAAAAGGAGTGCAATTTTAAAACCTACTCGAGTAGCTTTGTTTTACTTCCTGCCTTTAAAAACAGGAGGAGGTGGGGGAATCTCTGAATTTTGTCCTGGAAAGCTTATTTTACTCTCGTTCTGGAAAAAAAGAAAAAGAAAAAAAAAACTCTAATGGTTACCAGAAAGGTCACTGTGCTGTGTTTGAAAATGATGTGAAACTCTTGATGGCTTTATGCCACTATTTGACAGTTTCATAATACACACACATGCTGGGGATTAGGAGGGGATGGAGAGTCAGTCCAATGACCTCCAGTGCTGGATAGTCAATATCATACTCATAGTTACACTTTTCTATCTCGGCTGCTTGTGCGAAATCATCATTCATGTCCCAGTTCTTAGAGATTTACATATTTTTGAATTAGATTCTTGTTCGCTATTTACTTTTATAACACTGTTCCCAGTTGTATTTGGGTTACTAGTTTCATTACTTTTCTTAAGCTTTAATGAGACACTCCTTGTTTGAGTTGAGGATATTACATATCACAAAAGTAATAACCAAAACTCATAAATGACTTGAAAATATATCACCCGAGACAAACTGCCAAGACAGACCAACCAAATTCAAACCTTGTAGCCAATGCAAATGTTGAAGAATGTGACCGTGATTAGAAACATAATGGGACTGCTGTGAATGTCTTAATTTTGCATTTCAAATTTATGAATAAAATAATTCCATCCTTTTTATCCTCGGAAAACTCCAGCACCTGTGGACCACTCATAGACCTTCATGGACTACCAGTGGTCAATGGACCACATTTCAGGAAAAATGTTACAGCCATTAAGTCTGTTGTTTGAGTCATAAGATGGAGGGGCCTGCTACTCTGGTCTGTGGCCACCTCCAATTGGAAGCACATGTTTTTGGCTAACATGTGAAGTAAGAGGAACATTGATAGACACACACGGGGACATTCAAGAGCTATCTAGGCAATGTAATCACCAGAAGGCTGGGCAGCTCAGTTAGAAGGAGACTCATGGAAATGTGTTGGGTCTGTCAGAACCCAGTTCGTGATAGACTGCTCCAGCCACATTGTCCCTGATGTCCCTGTTTAGGTCCTCTGCCTCTACCAGGGCCCTGGAGCATATAAGAAGCTGTTTTTCAAATAGAATATAATCCTCCAATGCAGATGGCCTTTCTCCAGAATTCTAGGGGTCTAGGTTGTGATTCTCCTATCGAAATGTCAGTCTTTTTTGATGTCACAAATATGTCAAATACAATAGGGTCTACGGGACCTATGGTGCAAGTGGTCACACCTGGAACTGTTGTAGAGTTCTTTCCTGCTCTGGGTCTCACTCAAATGTGGCAGCCTTTTATGTCACCTGTAAATGTATCAGAGCAGTTTTCCTAAGTGTAAGTATGTTTTCTCCAGAGTTGAAAGAGGCCTACCAGATGTCCTTTCTTATTTGTAGTGAAAAATATGAGATGCAATAATTTCTTTTTTTCTGGAGAGCTGTCCGGGCATGCTCCAGACACTAAACCCGTAAAGACTTCACGGGTGTTATGAGCCTCTAAATCTTTGTGGGATTTTTTCTTCCCACCCGCTGGAATGCGTGTGTCTTACCAAGGTTCCCTCCACTTCTTGCTTTTCGGGTCCAATTAACATGATGATAACTGCAGATCATCAAAGTAGTAGATCAGGGCCGGCCCGATAGCTCAGGCGGTTAGAGCTCCATGCTCCTAACTCCGAAGGCTGCCGGTTCGATTCCCACATGGGCCAATGGGCTCTCAACCACAAGACTGCCAGTTCAACTCCTCAAGTCCCACAAAGGATGGTGGGTAGCACCCCCTGCAACTAAGATTGAACACGGCACCTTGAGCTGAGCTGCCGCTGAGCTCCTGGATGGCTCAGTTGGTTGGAGCACATCCTCTCAACCACAAGGTTGCTGGTTTGACTCCCACAAGGGATGGTGGGCTGTGCCCCCTGCAACTGGAAAACGGGAACTGGACCTGGAGCTGAGCTGCACCCTCCGCAACTAAGACTGAAAGGACAACAACTTGAAGCTGAACGGCACCCTCCACAACTAAGATTGAAAGGACAACAATTGAAAGGACAACGACTTGACTTGGAAAAAAGGCCTGGAAGTACACACTGTTCCTCAATAAAACTCCTGTTCCCCTTCCCCAATAAAATCTTAAAAAAAAAAAAAATATAGTAGATCAGTCTGATATTCCGCTGAATGTCCAGATGATCTAGGTCCCTTCAGACTATATTATGACAGAGTGGGAGAGTAATATACTCTGGGACAAAACCTTAAATGTATACACTACTATCAATCCCAAGTGCATGTAAATTGTTTCTGCTCCTCCCTCCTGATAGGAATGGACCAGTAGCCATATACTATGCACCTCAGGTGTGTGAATCTGCCTTAGTAAAGATACCACGCCTGGCCAATCAGCTGCAATCAAGGCTGGAACTTGGTTGTGTTTCAATAGTTCTATCATCCTCTAGGAGCTATCTGGTGAATTTTCGGTTTTACATAATATATCCACTCTAGTATGCCCGTTTCTCTGAGGTTCTATTGTCTGCTCTGACAGTTCTAGCATTTGTACTTTACCTAATGTAAAGCTGGCCAGTGGATGATTCAGGTCCAAAATCCTACTGTAGAGTCCTCTTCCTTAGGCTATTCCTGACACTACATGTCTTAGGACAGGTTCCCAGGATACAGACTCTGAAATGGGGATTTGTTGTTGAGTGAATGAAGCAGGACGGGGCAGAGGGAGGTCTCTAACTGCAACACATTCACAACGAAGGCCTCAGATGATCCACAAGGAGCTCCGGAGCTGAGATAGCCCTTTAAAGTTGTCCCCCCTTGAGACAAGGGTTAGGGCTTTTGTACTCTCACATCAACCAGTCATAGAATGACCACCTCTGAAGAGGTAGCACGATCTCTGGCAAAATTACTCCGTATGGCTGACAGCAATTCTTGGAGAGGGATAGGGAGCCAGTAGCCACCCACATTCCTATCAGTCGGAGAAATGGGTATCTCAATCCTGCAGTGGGTACCTGGGCAGCACCCCCCAGGTGTGCCTACAACAGAGGCTGGAGAAGGGCAGATTTCGAAGGACTTTCCAGTCATCAAAGCTTCCTCAAAAAATAGTGATGGGGGGCCGGCCTGGTGGCTCAGGCGGTTAGAGCTCCGTGCTCCTAACTCCGAAGGCTGCCGGTTCGATTCCCACATGGGCCAGGGGCTCAACCACAAGGTTGCCAGTTCAATTCCTCGAGTCCCGCAAGGGATGGTGGGCAGCGCCCCCTGCAACTAAGATTGAACATGGCACCTTGAGCTGAGCTGCCGCTGAGCTCCCGGATGGCTCAGTTGGTTGGAGCGTGTCCTCTCAACCACAAGGTTGCCCGTTCGACTCCTCGACTCCCGCAAGGGATGGTGGGCTGCGCCCCCTGCAACTAGAAAACGGCAACTGGACCTGGAGCTGAGCTGCGCCCTCCACAACTAAGACTGAAACGACAACAACTTGAAGCTGAACAGAACCTTCTACAACTAAGATTGAAAGGACAACAACTTGACTTGGAAAAAAGTCCTGAAGTACACACTGTCCCCCTAAAAAGTCCTGTTCCCCTAAAAAAAAAAATAGTGATGGAAGTATGTGAGCCTGAGTCTATCATGACCTGTCCAGGGTATATAGGAAAAAAACCATGCCGTGGGCAGAGCTTGGCCTCAATGAATGGTTTTCAAGCTGGGTTCCATGACACCACAGGGGTTTCATAGAGTTCTCAGGGGAACCCAGGGAGATTCATATTTAGGCTCCCCCTCACCCCATTGCTGCTGTGACCAGAGCAGCTCCACGTTTATCTGCTCACATACCAGGACTCTGCACAGGGTTTCATTTGAGGAAAAGCTTTTATTACTGAAAAATGACACTAAGAAATTCTACAGAATACCTGACGAGGATCCCTCAAAACTACTAAGGTTGTGAAAAACAAGGAAATACTGAGAAACTGTCATGAACCAGAGGAGACCAAGGAGACATAATGACCCAAATGCAACCTGATATCCCGGATGGGATCCTGGAACAGAAAAGGAACATTAGTATAAAAACTAGTGAAATCTGAATAAGGTCTGGAGTTTAGTTAATACTAATGTACCAATGTTGGCTTCTTAGTTTTGGCAAATGTACCACGGTGATGTAGAATGTTAACATTAGGGGAATTGAGTGAGGGGTACATGGGAACTTTCTATACTCTCTTTGCAACTTTTCTGTAAACCTAAAATCACTTGAAAATAAAAGGTTATTTAAAAAAAAAATAACACTAGAAAATCATCAGACAGATGAACTGTAAATATTTCCAAAAATGAGAAGAAATACAGGTGGGCTTTGCTAGTCCAGGAAGGCTTCCGGGAGGAGGCCAAGCTTGGATTCCCTAGGACTGG
Organism: Rhinolophus sinicus; assembly: GCF_057876585.1. Lineage (NCBI taxonomy): Eukaryota > Metazoa > Chordata > Mammalia > Chiroptera > Rhinolophidae > Rhinolophus > Rhinolophus sinicus. The sequence continues at coordinate 35,752,668 of NC_142512.1, forward strand.
TTATTGGGCAGGATCCCTGCCCACTGCCGATTTCTCTGTGGAATGTTGGTTACTTGTATTGCTGTCTTTCCTTATCTCCAGCTGCCCCAGCTGGAAGTAAGGACCCATCTGGAACGGAGGGAGTGGAAGTGTGGTGAACATTAAAGCATTAAAATTTCAATAGGATTTGGAGGGAGATATGGAGAGTGGGGAATTCTTCAGTCCCTTCATCCCTGCTAAATACCTCCCAAGCTAGAGACCAGGAAAATCCAGAGGAAAGAAGAGACAGGCCCTGCCAGCAGTCTGGTGGAAGAAATCCAGGTTATACCTTCAAGGAACCTTAATCTAGTGGAGGAGAAACAGTCCCTGCCCTCAGGGAGCTCTCAGTCTGAATGAAGAGACATTATCCCTACTCTCGACTCTCGAGAGCTCCCTGCCTGATGGTAGGGCTACAGCTTCTTCCCCGGATCTATAGGGGGAGGCACGACGCATCCTACACATACAATTAAGTTCGTGAACTTGTTGCAACAATGTTGCTAACCTTTTTTTTTTTTTTTTTTTTTTTATTGGGGAAGGGGAACAGTACTTTATTGGGGAAGAGTGTGTACTTCCAGGACTTTTTTCCAAGTCAAGTTGTTGTCCTTTCAGTCTTAGTTGTGGAGGGTGCAGCTCAGCTCTAGGTCCAGTTGCCCTTGCTAGTTGCAGGGGGCGCTGCCCACCATCCCTTGCAGGACTCAAGGAATTGAACTGGCAGCCTTGTGGTTGAGAGCCCACTGGCCCCTGTGGGAATCGAACCGGCAGCCTTCGGAGTTAGGAGCATGGAGCGCTAACTGCCTGAGCCACCGGGCCGGCCCCGTTGCTAACCATTTTTGATATCAGAGAGATGATTCATTATGGATTTGTACCAACTGGACAAACAGTTAACCAAGTTTACTATTTGGAAGTGCTGAAAAGGCTGCATGAAAAAGTTAAACGACCTGAACTTTTCGCCAACAATTCACAGCTCTTGCATCATGACAATGCACCAATTCACATGGCACTGTCTGTGAGGGAGTTTTTAGCCAGGAAACAAATAACTGTCTTGGAACACCATCCCTACTCATCTGATCTGCCCCCCAATGACTTCTTTCTTTACCCAAAGATAAAGGAAATATTGAAAGGAGGACATTTTGATGACATTTGGGACATCAAGCGTAATACGACAACAGCTCTGATGGCCATTCCAGAAAAAGAGTTCCCAAATTGCTTTGAAGGGTGGACTAGGCGCTGGCATGGGTGCATGGCTTCCCACGGGGAGTACTTCGAAGGTGTCCATAGTGATATTCAGCAATGAGGTATGTAGCACTTTTTATAGGATGAGTTCACAAACTTAATTGTCAGACCTCATATAACCTGGAGATATCTAGGCTGACCTGCAGAGATTAGTCTTCAGGGACAGAGAAAGCCTGGGAGAAAGCATTGAGGCGGAGAGAACTGTGGTCCTTTATAGACAGGAGGCCAGTAGGGAGGATCCTGTGACAGACCTGATGTCCACTCTGCTGGTGGGTGACTAAGCCTCTGACCCATCATTCCCACAGGGGCTGATAGCATCTGAAGGGACAGGGAAAGTCAGGAGACAGATGGATACAAACACAGAGAAACACATACGGACAGAATCAGCCAGAGATGCCAGGAGAAGATCCGCGATACAGAGATACAGAATAGATGTGAGCCTAAGACCAGAACAGAGGCAGAAGTACAGAGATGTCCCCGCCCAGGCCCCTGCCCCAGCCCTAGCCCCCAGCTGTCCTACCCCATTTGCATCTCCCTGTCTCTGTGTTTCCATTCATGCTTTGGCACCACCTCAATATTTTCCCTCACTAGGTGTCAAATGCTAACCAGAGCCAAGATCCACATGTCCTAGCTGGCTAGGGAGGAGGCTCTCTGGGAAGGAAGGAGTGTGAGTGCAGGCACAGCCCCCATCTACTGTGTGGTGCTGGGCATAGCAGGGTGGTCAGTAGTGGTTGCTGACGGACTGATTGAATAGTGCCCAGTCAGTGTTAGAGAAAGGGCTATAGCATAGTGGTGAGATCCTATGTTCAAATCTCAGCTCTGCAACTTCTTAGCTGTGTGACCTTGAGCAAATTACTTAACCTCTCTGAACCTCAGTTTCCTCATTTGTCAAATGAGAGCAAGGACATTACAGAACTTACATCATAAGATTTTTGTAGCCACTCAGTGAACTAACACATGTGCAGCCCTTAGGACAGTGCCTGGCACACAGAAAACACCAAGAAACTTTTAGCCTGTATCATGCAGGTGCATCATTGGTATAATTTCCCTGTGTCAGTTACATGCATGTGTGCTCAGTGGGGATGGGGTTTGTGCAGGGGTGCTTCTGAGCTGGATGACAGTGAGGGTGGCAAGTAGCAGAGCACCATAAGAAGAGTGCTGGCTCGGTGGCTACTCCAGGCAGGCAGGCACAGGACCAAATCAGTAGCACTACTTCCTATCTGGGGATCTCCAGCACCGACAGAATGGGTGTAAAACCTTTCTTGGGGAATTGTCAGTGAGGGGGAGCAAAGTACCACTTGAAACACGACTGAGGGCTGTAATTCTTCCCAGTTGCCCGTGGTCTGTTGTACATGGCTATGTGTGTCTAGTGGTTGTGTGGATTTGTAAATAGGGGACGCATAGGGCAATGAGAAGAAGCATGATCTGGCTGTTGGGGTACCTGGGTTCTCTCTCAGCTCTAGGAAGGGGTTCTGAGGCAACGCTTTGATCCTTCTGAGTCTCAGGTTTTCTGTCTGTAAAACAGAGGTATTTAGACTCACCTCCCAGAGATGTTGTATTAGATGAGATGACACGCGGTGCTGTCAGCTCACAAAAGTTCCTTGGCAAATGGGAGGAGATGGCCCTGAGAGAGCCTTCCAGCTACAATGGTGCCTGCGACCAATTTCCAGCCATGTGACTGCAATCCTCCCCATACAGGCACACAGATGAAGCAGCATGTTTGTGCGAACAGCCACTTCTTCAGATTAGGCAGGAAGGCATTCCTTGGCATCCACCCTGGGTCTCTTGGACCTGTCAAGAGTAGCGATTAAGCCTGTGGGCTCTAGAGCCAGGCTGCCTGGGTTTGAATCCTAGCTCAGTCACTTCCTAGCTTTGTGACTTCAGGCAACTGACTTAACCTCTCTGTGCCTCTCTCTCTCTTCTTCTGAAACTGGAGACAATTACAATGTCCCCCTCAGAGGGCTTTGTGAGGAGTACATTAGTTCAACCATGTGAAGTGCTTATGGCACAGCCTGGTACAGATGTTTGTGGTTATTCCTGAGTCAGTCTGGGTCTGAGGGGTGCGCTCTGCTGCCCAGTTCCCACGCCTTTCCTGGCCAACAGATAGCTCATCCCTGGAACAGTCCTTTCTGAGCTCTGACCAGATTCCCTTAGGCGGAAGTTCCTAGAAGGGTGCCGCCTGGGGCAATGCAGCCAGCACAAAAGCTGCTAAAATCATCACGCTTACACGCAGGCCCCAGGATGTCTGTGGGACAGAGATTTTGAAAGTGAATGTTAACGAAGTTCAGAAAGAGAAGTGAGGGGCATGGCCTGCAGGCCCCCAGCTGAGTGGAGAAGAGCAAGCCTTTCTCTGCTCTAGTCCTGCTCCCCCTCTCACATCCTTCGCACCCAAAACCTCAGCAAGAGCCAAGGGACCTGAGGGGGTGGTGAGAGTGGTATTGGGCAGGGTCAGATGTCTGATACTCTAACGTTCAAATCTCACATCCCACTCTTTCTTCCTTTCCCCTGCCAATGACCTCAGGAGAAAGAGAACCAGAAGGAGGAAATTGTATAGGGATGGGGAAGCAGGAGAGGTGTGACAGGAACGAGAAAAGAAGTGGAGGGCTGTTAGAAAGGGGAAAATAGAAAATGTGGGGGGGTTGCTACACCCAAAGCAAGCAGAGGGCCATGTGCACGTGCAAATGTATGTGTGGAAGGGTGTACTTGAATGTGTAAAGGGATGTGTGTGAGAGTATATGAGTCACTGGATATGAGGGTGTGTGTGTGTGTGTGTGTGTGTGTGTGTGTGTGTATGAGTGTCTGTCTGTCTGTCTGACTGGGAAGTCACAATTATAGACCAACCCCACCAGTAGGGACTTTTTCTGTCCAGACACCAATTTTACAGGTGAGGAAACTGCTATGGGATATGAAATGCCCAGTCACTAGGCAAGTTGGGTACTAGACCCTTGGTCTCTAGACAATGAATCCAGGGCTGTGGGGAAGGAAGATGGGGGGAAAAGGGGGACAGGAGGGCAATTGGGGAGGAGGGCATTGGGAACTTTCCCCAACTCCTGCCCTTCCCCTCAGTCTCCCCTGTACCCCCAGCTGTTTCTTCAGGCTGGAGGAGGAGGAAGCAGGACAGGGCTGCATAGGAGGAGAGACAGGAGAGGAGGAGGGGATGGGGGACAGCCGCACAAGGTGCAGGGGCCCCGTGGGAAGGGTCCAAGCTCCGGGCCTTCCGCTTTCCTACACACGTGGACTTCCTACCCCAGCCAGGACGCGTCATCTTTGGAGTCTGTGGTAGTAGCAGCAGCCTCTCTCCAGCTTTCCTGCCAGAATGTGGGGAGGGCCCTTTAGAAAGAGGCTTGGGCGGCTTCCCAGTTTGGTGATGCTGAGCCCTAAAACAGAGTGGGGAGGAGCCTGAGCCTAGCAAAGTTTCTCACCCTCTCCCACCTGCCCCTCCTCAGTTTCCCCACCTAGGAAATGGGGAAAAGGACAGGAAATTCTATATGTGAGGGACAGGGGGAGTCCTCTAAACCCTTCCCTCACTGTATTGGGAGAACAGTGCCTCACTGGTCTTGACATGGCTTTCCTCCCCCTCCTCCAGAGCCCCTGCCTGGGAGGGGCACCCTTGCCCTTAGCTAGGGGGAGGAGGGGAAAAAGGGTCCACAGCCACTGGAGGGAAGCAGCAGCCAGAGCAGACATTCCCGATGACTCACAGGCCTGGAACGCCCTGAGAGGCGGCCTGGGACAGCCCCCTGTTCAGCTGGGGCAGCTGGAGAGAGGACCCAGGATCTGGGGGGGGAGGGGAGGGAGGCAGGGGGAGGCAGAAGGTCAAGAGGCAGAGCTCAGGAGAGGCTCTGGCCTGGAGGCCGCAGTGAAGGAGAGGTGCCTGGCGGAGGGGAGATGAAGGGCTTCCCACTTCCATCCTAGCTAAGCATGGTAGTTCCCAAGCAGCAGGGCAGTGAAGCCTAGATCAGACAGAGGACACACACGCCTTCAGGGAGCTCCCTTTACTGAGAATGGTTTGAGAACAGGAAGAGGTCCTGCCTCTACCTTTTCCTGGGCCTGCAAATAACAGCCATCCTGCCCTGAGGAGGCAGAGGGACAGCTGACATGACTTCCAAAGAGCCCACCCCCGCCCGGTTTTGCCCACTCCAACTCACTTCACGCCCCTCCTCCCAGATCCCAGTCCACTCCATTTATTGGGCTCAATTTTGGGGAGGGGAAACTGAGGCCCAGCGTAGTCTGGGGGCTCAGGAGACACAACTGTTCCCTCAGGTCCACCTGACCTGGGAGGGCTCTGGGCTCAGGGCACCCATGTCAGTCTGCTCTTCCTCCCCAAGCAATGGATGCAGCTAACGCGTTCAGACTACGTGGCAGGCAGAGGGGGGCCCGCAAGGGAGGGGAGCTGGGAATGAGGTCAGCGGGTTGGATGGGCCAGGCCACGGCTGTGAAGGCGTCTGGGCTGCAGTAGTCTGGAAGGTAGGGGCCTCCAGGCGGGCCACTCCCAGCCCTCACCCGCCATCTACCGCCCACCATGGCCTCTTTCCCGGCTCCTGCTCCTCCTTTCCCTGCAGCCCACACTCCGCCCTGGCCAGATGGTTCGCATCAAGCCTCTTCCATGTGGCAGTTCCACCCTGCCCACCAGGCTCCCTTCCCCCTCTGGCCACATGGCTCAGCTGAGCGTTGGGGAGCAGCTCTCTCACCCTGTCCCCACAGGTCTGGACTGGTGTTCTGTGGGATCCCTGTGTCGTGTCGACTCCCTTCCCCCCCCCCCCCAGTTGCTTTCCTGGCTCCTCCAGCTCCCCAGCCACTCAGGATTTTGAAATGAGGCAAGGATCCTACCTCAGACCCCTCAATCTCAGCTGTGTGCCTTGCTCAGGTCATGTCCCTTCTCTGGGCTTTATTTAGTTTTCTCCTCTGTGCAAATTGGGGAGGGCAGGGCTGAATGAGCTCAAAGTTTCCTTCCAACGGAACACCTATTGTTCTATGATATTCCCACCTTAAAACTGTAAAGTTCTGGAATCTATAGAAGTTGAAACCCAACTTCGGAGGGGTCACCTGGCCTATCTCTTTGCCTGCTCCCAAGCCACGTTTTCTTGTTCATCTGAGATCTCAAATCCCACCCACTTTCCTTGCATCTCCCACTCCCCACAAGGGCCAAAGCTTTCTAACTTGGGTTCTTCTGCTGTCACCAAGATATAGGTTCTCTGGGCAGGTCCTTGGCAAAAGGCTCACAGCCACACCTGGCTCAAAAGCAGCCACTGGCGCTCTATAGCCCCAGGTTGATTATAAATTCCTCTCCTAGAACTCGAAGCTTCTAAGGAGGTGGCCCCATTCTACCTGTCCAGGCTTTTCTTCCATGTTTGCTCTGCTCAAGACCTTCTCTCTTTCTCTCCCACCTCCACCCCTGGAGAATGAGTGTGTGTGTGTGTCTTCATTCAAACCCTGTCACCTGCAATCCCTGGCCCAGCTCCAAAGCAGCCTCCTCCATAAAACCTGCCTTATCTCTTGTTGGCTTTCTCATCACTTTTTGCATCTCTCTGGAGGCTTCCATGTAGTAAGCATAACACCGGCCAGCAAGGTGGTCTTACTACTACCCCATTTCACAGATTGGGGAAATGAGGTTCGGAGAGATGAAGCAACTTACGCAAAGTCACACAGCCAGTGCTGACTTGGGCAAGAGACATTTTTGTGTTTATTTTACTCCCCTCCCTGACTCCCCACTCTCTGAGGTCAAGAGCTGTCTTCAGCACAGGGCTGGCCCCAGGAAGTCTGTAGTAATCATCCATTGAATAGAGTCAACTAGAATGTCTGCAGTGGGCACCAAACTCAGGATCTTCTTCCCCAAACAGGTCCTCACTCAGCCTCCTCTCTTCCAGGGTACCACAGCTCTGGTCTCTCAGATCAAAAGACCAGGAGTCACCTGTACTCCCTACCACCACCACACTGCAAGTCCAATCCAACTCCAGTGCCGGTCAATTCTGCCTCCTAAAAGGCTCTTGAATCCATCCTCTTCTTTCTGTTTCCCTTTCTTTCACCTTAGTCCAAGTTTTCATCACCTCTCACCTGAATGCATACAGCAGCGCCCTTCCACCATGGCTTTCCTCCAGTACCTGATGATCTTGTACAAATGCAGACGTGATTGTGACCCTCCCTGCTTCAGATGCTCTGGGCCCAAAGCTCTAAGGACAAAGACTAACATCCCTCGTGTGGCTTCTTCGGCCCTGCCTGGACTTTGCTTCCTGTGTTTCAACTACACTGGCTTTCTCTGGACTCCGTGGGCATCTAGAACTTGCCATACTCCGTCTTGCCCCAGGGCCTTTGCCTATGTGGTACCATCATACCCACCTCAACCCGCCTCCCTGCCACCTACCCCTTACCTATGTCTACTCATCTGTCAACCTATTCAGGGATGCCTTACTGGGCCCCCAGATCTAAGGTAGACTCCCTGGAAAGCCTGCCACTCAGCAGTGTGTTCCTTTCCTGCGTAAACTTTACAGTTGCAATTACACATTTATACCTGTGATTTCATTCATGTCTATCGCTGCCACACATAAGCTCCATGAAGGCAGACACTGAATGTCCAGTGCCCAACAAAATGCCTGGTGTATAAATATTGTCTCATGAATAATTCTGGATCTTTTCTACATCCAGACCAGCCTCTATCCAAAAGGGTGCTCTGTGCAGGGCTGGTGCAAGCAAGCAGGATGGGATCCTCCTTCACCCTCCCACCCAATCCACCCCACCCCAGAAAGTCTAGAATCCTAGGTTTGCCAGGAGGAAGAACTGGTAGCTGATGTAGAAGTGGAAAACACCAGACATCTGTGGCTGAGGTTTGTCTGTGGGGGAAACGGGAGTGGGGGTGAAGGAAGGAGATCAGGGTCTGGACAGGTGCCTCTGCATCAAAGAGGCTGCCATCCCTCACTCTTTTACTTTTTTAATCCAAGCTTCAGAGGAACTTTTGAGTCTATCTCCTGAACCCTTCCACCAGACATCTGGTTGTGATGCAAGCCTTGGCCCGCCCCTCTCAGCTGCTGCTGCTCTCCTGTGGCGGAGCTCAGGCATCAGGAGCGAGGATGGATGGAGCACCAGAGAAGTGGGAAGAGAATATGAGAGAAACCGAGGTGGGGGGGGGGGTGTGAAGAAGCAGTGTGTGGGTGGAGGGGAGGGACAGCGGGCCAGAGGCAGAGGAGAGAGGGAAAGGGAAAGAAAAGAACCAAGAAAAGGAAGAAAAATACATGGAAAAGGAAAAGGGTACGGGTGGGGGGAGATAAAAGAATTGGAAAAAGAAAATAAGTGGGGAATGGGATAAAACCAGCATAGTACTGAACCAAACCAGAGAAGGGTAAATGACACTCACTCACTCAACCTTTGATGAGAAATTGCTCTGCCTCCAGATACAGGGAGGGAGCTATAGATGGAGACCGTGACACGTCCCTGCCCAGCAGCTCACGCTCCAGCAGGAAAAACGGGTGTTGACCCTACACTTGTGATCAGCACAGAGCAGAGCGGCAGACTTGGACCCCCAAGTCTGACAATATCCCCATCTAGCCCACTGTTCTCAGCTGGGACCTGGCTGGGACCTGGTGAGGTGGCTGGACTTGGGCCTGGGGGAACAGCGTTAACATGACAGTCCCAGTGTCACCTATGAACCACATCCCAGGCCTTTTCTCCCAGCTCATCCCAATACTTTCCCTGGTTCCTCTGCCCCCAAGCTTCCCCTTCTTGAATGGAGGTGGGGGTGCCCAGAAATGGGGCAGGATCTACCAAGGCTACAAAGCAAGACTTCTGTTCAAGATCCTGGACTGAGGGCTTGATCTAGAAGAGGGTAAGGTCGAGGCGGGGCCTGGATGTGGCTCTTTAAGGGCTTAGATCACCTGGGAAGAAAAGAAAAGAGGGAGGAAGAGCAAAAACAGGCAATGAGAACCCGAAAAACGTTCCAGAGAGGGGAAGGATGGAGAAAGAAGCAGAGTCTCACTGAGAGAAAGAGGAGCGAGGCAGGGGACAGAAAGAGGAAAAGGAGCAGGGGTGGAGGCAGTGAAGGAAAGAACTAGAGGAGGAAGGGACGAAGAATGAGGTGTCTGTCTGCTTCCTCTCCGCCCCTTCACAGCTAAACCCCACCTCCAAGTCGCCTGCACTCTGACCCCGCTTCCTAACCTCTCACTCACTCTTCAGCCTACTCCAGTCTGGCTTCCTTGCCAGTCACCACCTAAACAGCTCACATACAGCTGCCGGGTGGCTAAATCCAGCGAACATTTTCCTTCTTATCATATGAATTATTTCTGCAGCATATAACTCTCCCTCCTTCTAACAGCATAGAACTGTCCGTCTAGAACATTCTTCTTTCTGCATATATGACACCCCATCATCCCTCTCCTCCTTGCCCTTCTATTTCTCTCACTCTTGTCCTGTCTCCTGTGCAGGTTCCTCCTCCCCTGCCAAACCCTTAAACCGTTAAATGCTCAGGGCCCTGTCCTAGCCCTTCATCTCTTCTCCCTCCGTGCTTTCTCTGCAACCAGTTCCGTCCACACCATCACGCTGGGGGTCCCACATTTGTCTCCTCTGAACTCCACACAAAGACACCAAAAGGTTTCCTCCACGGTTCTGATTGGATGTCTTATAGGCACCTAACATTCAACGTGGACAAACTTAACTCATCATCTTCCCTTTAAACCTAGAAAGGATGAAAGTTGGAGGGAGATCTCAGAAGGCAGAGGGACTTGGGGTGAGCTGAGGCATAGAAAGAATAAACTGTGCCTGGAAGCTAAGGAACTTGACTAAGGACCAAGGGGCCTAGAAGGGGTACTGCTGAGGCCAGGGAGAAAGAGAGGACCCCACACACCATGGGGTCTGTCCCCAGACTCTGCCCCCAGGGTCTCTCAACAGGAACCGCGCAGAACTTCATTATGAGGACACTTGAAAACCAAGGTCTTCACTGCAGTCTCACTCTTCGACTCTTCTCTTCTCTCCTCAGCCCCTCTCTTAGAGAACCTTACTGCCTCACCAGTCTGGGGCCAGGGTGGGGAGAGAGGAGCATTCTGGAAGGTCAAATCAGGGGAAGGAAGGCAATGGAACCTCGGGAACCAGAGCAGCTGGAAAGGGCTGACCCACCTGCTCACCAGATGTACCCACACCTGGGCTGCCTCTGCTCCCTTCTCCTACACCATCAAGTCCAGGCTGGGGGCTTGAGGGACTCCAGAGGGAGGGGGAGCTGGGGAGCATAGGCCTTCTCCCCCCCTCATGGAAGGAGGGCACTTGGGGAAATTTGGAGACGGAGAGAACTCAGAGCTCAGCACTTTCTTCTTTCTGTTTTTCTTCTTGAGGAATTTTTTTCCCTAAGTGCTGATGACTTTACCATTTCTTGGGGGTAAGAGGAAGGAGATGTTGGCTTTTGCTCCCCCCATCCAAATGCCGGACAAAGTCTTGCATTCCACAAGAAGCCAGAGCTTCAGAGTTTCCTAAAGATGAGGTGGCGTCTCCTCCCCTCTCCAGCCCAGCTCCTTCCCCCAACCCTCCCCCCATTCTCAAGCCCTCAGTCCTGGCCAAGGAGGCCCAGTCAGGCTGGGAGGAGACCCCAAACACATTCTTCCTCTCACTGTCATGCTGCAGAAATTAAAGACACATCTTCGGGCTGGGTGCCCGCCAAGCGTTTCAAGTCAAAAAGTGGCAGAGGAGGCCCTGGGCCTCAGTTCTGTGCCACGTGTAAAGAATGCCTGGCAACCCTCTGCCTGCAGTCCCGGGGCTGGAGGTCTGAAACTGGACATTGGGGTGGTGTCTGTCACAGACCACACCCACAAAGCCCACCCCCACCCCAGGGCTCCCTGAACATCCCTCAGGACCCCAGGCCCATGATGTAGCAACTCCCAATCCACATCTCTGAGGCTTAATCTCTTCTTTAAGGCAAAGATGGGACAGCCTGGACAGGGCGCACACGGGAAGGGGGCTGTAGGCAGGAGACCTTCTGGCTGCCAAAACTCAGTCAGCAGGGAGGTGGCCAGGTCTTACCAACCCTCACCCCAAGCTTGTGACACCCTGCCCCAGACAACCAGTCCAAAGGGTTGACCACTACCTGAGCAACAAGTCTCTCATCCCCTGTCGCAGGGGGGGTGCCCTTTGTCCCTGACCCACACTGGAGGTGGAAGAAACTGCCATCTCAGCACCTCAGCACCCCTTGCCCCCCCCAAGCCCTGCAGTGGCTGGCACTAGGCCGGGCAGATCCTGGGCCACAAGTTGCTGCCACATGGTGGGGATAATTGATGAAGGCCCGGCCCTCCATTGCCGTCTCCAGCCTGCCTCTCTGGAAACTCTATATTTTCCCTTTAATTATAGCCCCTGCAGTCCCCTCCACAGCCCCACCCGCACCGCTCATCCTGGCTGCCCACGGCCGACGTGGCTCCCTCCCCTTCTCTTCCCTTGGTCTTTTTTTCCCCTCTGCCTTCGTTGCACAAAATCAGCTGGGGGAGGGTGTAGAGAGGGGGGGAGGCAATGGAATCTTGGATGGTTTGGGGAAGGAGGGACTCCCCGCTTCCACGTTTGCAGCTCTAGAGTGATGGGGGTGGGGGAGCTGTGCAGGAGAGACTGGAGTTGACAGGGCACTGCAAAGGGACCCCTATTTCCTTCTCTCGGTCCCACAGATTTTGGCAGGACCAGGACCCGGATAGCCTGGCATTGGGATAGAGCCCTGATGGGAGGTTGGGACATGGAAAAGAGAGAACGCTGGCTTCTAGAGGCAACTCCCCTAAACATAGCCTGTTGTTCTTGGGATCCCCACATCCTTTAACAGTACAGATGATGCTCTCCTGGTTCCAGAGGCAGAGAGCAATAGCCTGGTCTCTCAGGAAACAGATGGGGTAGTGAGAAACATAATTTAAAACAAGGTCACTCATCCTGCCCTGCAATTCCATCCCAAACCCCCAAACACAAGTCTCCCCCAGACAGCTAAATTCTCCCATATGCTCCCAACCCTGGGTCCAGGTACAACGGGAGACAGGGCTTTATGCAGTTCCTAGAAGGAGCACTGTCTCTCTGGTCAAGTGCCCTCCACCTGAGTTCTCTCTGGTTTGACTAAGTTGGATAGGAGGGTCTCTAACCAGGCCCTCGTGACACGCACCGCAGACCCTAACCCAAGACCCTTTTCTAAGCCACCAATGATCACGGCCTTCCCCACGCAAATTCACTTCTGCTGGGGTGGAAGGGTCCTTCCGAGCCATTTCCCACTGCCACTGCGCTGTCTCATCACTCATCACCAAAGCTTCCTTCTGGAGAGACCACGTAGTCAAATTTCTTACCCAGTGCCTCAGGCTCCCCACCCCGTGTCTCTCTCAATCATGCCTGGGGTTTGGGAAAGAGCAATTTGAGTCCGTGTTGGAGACTCAGGTGTGGCAGAAGAATTGATATCCTCCAAATAAAATCCCTCTTGCCAGCATCCTCCTCCAGTGTCTGATTCTTAATGTCTACAAGGGCATCTCTAACCTGCTCCCCAAACATTCCTAAACTCCATAGCACAACCACACCAGAAGACACCTGTAAACATGCACAGCTTTTGAATTCTCTGGCTCTTCTGTTTTAGAGTGGTCCCCAGCTGGCCTCTTCATACCCATCCTATAGCTCTTGCCAAGGCTGTCAGGAGGATGAATGAGGCACGGCCAGGAGGACCCTCTTCCAATCACCCACCAATCCTTCCACCTTTGGAAGGCTCCCCACTCAGCTCTCCAATTCCTGTTCCTTCAGATTGGGGGGAGTCACTGGAAGAAAGACGAAAGGGCGCCCCTACCCACTCTTTCGCCCACACTGTGTTGAGGCCCTAGTGTCACCCCTGCGGCAGCATCTCTGGCCCAGGAAGGGCTGGGGGCTGGGGAAGCAGAGCGGCGAAGGGGGGAGATGTACAGTGGACTCCCTTCGCTTCCCTACCCTCCTCCTCCCCCTCTCCGTTCCAACTCCCAAATTGGGGGCCGGGCCAGGCAGCTCTGATTGGCTGGGGGACGGGCGACCGGCTCCCCCTCTCGCAGGGGCCGGGTTCCTCCCCGCTCTCCTTCGGGATGGTATAAAAGGGGCCCGGGCCTCTGGTCGGAGCAGACGGGAGTTTCTCCTCCGGGTCGGAGCAGGAGGCACGCGGAGTGTGAGGCCACGCATGAGCGGACGCTAACCCCCACCCCAGCCGCAAAGAGTCTACATGTCTAGGATCTAGACATGTTCAGCTTTGTGGACCTCCGGCTCCTGCTCCTCTTAGCGGCCACCGCCCTCCTGACGCACGGCCAAGAGGAGGGCCAAGAAGAAGACAGTAAGTCCCAAACTTTGGGAAGTCCAGGGCTACTTGGTGTCGCACCCTGCGCTGGGTCTTGGGAGTCTACGGCTTCAACTGAGACTCGGGATGCTCCGGAGACTCGGGGATGGAAGGGAGATGACGAGGGCGCTTCCTCCGCACCCTGGGAGAGAAGGGCACGCACCCTGGGTGGGGGGATGGAGGTGAACGCCCCCAGGAGTAGGAAGGGAGGATGGAGCGCGACGTGGTTAGCACAGGATGGAGTCCTGAGCGCGCATGGTGCAGTACCACTGGGGAAAAGGGGGTCTGAGAGCGAGGTGGGGGAAAGTACGTCGAAGATGGGCTGGGGGCGCCGAGCTGGGAATTTGGAGCCCAAGATGTAAAAGCAATCAGGAAGGCTGTGGGATGATTCATAAGGAAAGATTGTTTGCCCTCTCTGCAGGCTAGACAGTGTTGCTGGGGCCGCGGGGGTGCCGGGCTGAGGGGGAGGGGGCGCGGAGAGTGGGCGGGTTGGAGCTTGAGAAACTTTGGCGCGGACTGGGCAGGGCGGGGTCCTTGCGCCCTCTGCTGATCAATAGTGAGCACTGCGCACCCCTGTCCAGCGCTTCTCCGCGCAAGAGCTGGAGCAGGAAAACGCGGGTTATTGCCGAAAGTGGACCCCCATCTCTAGACATGGAAAATAAATGTGGGGATGGAGTAACCCCTGCTAAAAGAAGTGACCAGTCCAGGGAAATTGCTTAGTGCTTTCCGCCACCTATTGGTCATCTAGGTAGACGCTCACCTAGATGGGTGAGCGATGGGACTGGTTAACAACTAAACTGTATTACTGCTGTTTGTGGACTTTTTGGTTCTTTGGCCAAGGAGTGACCCAGAGGCACTGATTGGCCTTGGGGAACGGGGTTTATCCCTCAGAGAGGGCTTTTGAGATGTCTGGGTACTGGAGGTCATGGCATATACAACTTTGGGGGTACATTTCGAGTCTCTGGGCGGGACCCCACGCCAATCAGCCCCTCCGCATACTACTAGCCCCTCCCACGCCATCCCACCTGCCGGGGATCCGGGCGGGATGGGGGCTGGACCTCCCCTCTCTCCTCCCACCCCCTCCTGTCGCCACCCAGACCACTCCCCAGAAGCCAGCCCTCTTGATGGGGCCCCTCCTGTTCTCTCTCCTCTCCGCCACCCCCCCACACACACCCACCCAATGGCTTTTTATTTCACTTGGCCTCAGCACCAATAGGCTGAGGTTGGAGTTGGAAGCAACCCCCGCCTAAAGCTTTGTTTAAATTCCTGAGAACTGGAAAGAGTTATAGCCGCCCTGGCCAGGAGCCTCGGCGTTGTCACTGGCGCTGATGAGGAGCAGATGAACTTTTAAGGATGTGGGGAAAAGAAGGGGGAGGAGGAGGAGGCGGGAAATGGAAAATCTAAATGTGTCTCTAAGACAGAGAGGACGGGCGGTAGGGCTGGGGTCTCTGGAGCCCCGAGGTGGGAGGCTCAGGCGTCGCTGACAGCGCCGCTCTTCCCCTCTTGCCTCAGTCCCACCAGTCACCTGCGTACAGAACGGCCTCAGGTACCATGACCGAGAAGTATGGAAACCCGAGGTCTGCCGGATCTGTGTCTGCGATAATGGCAACGTGTTGTGCGATGACGTGATCTGCGAGGACACCAAGAACTGCCCAGGCGCTGTAGCGCCCCCCGGCGAGTGCTGCCCGGTCTGCCCCGACGGCGAGGGTAGGGCTCCGGGCCTAGGGCTGGGGCCGAGGCTGGGGCTGGGGAAGGCGGGGCCTGTCGCTCGGCCCTTGCCTGCGCATCAGAGCAAACCCTGCCCCTAACCAGCGTCTCTCTTCTCCCCCTAGTGTCACCTACGGACCTAGAAACCGCAGGAGTCGAGGTAATCCTCTGCCCTCGACTTTTGCCACCACTCCCGTGGGGACTCCCCATGGTCCTCCCTTCTCTAATACGGCTTCTTTTGTTTTGTTTCTTCTCCCCCAACCCCAAAGGGACCCAAAGGAGACACCGGCCCCCGAGGCCCAAGGGTAAGCGTTGCGCTCTTGGATGCTGGGGGCTGGAGGTGGGCGTGGCTCCTGGCCTAAGCTCACCCTCGCCTGCCCTCTCCCGCTTCAGGGACCTTCTGGCCCCCCTGGCCGAGATGGCATCCCCGGACAGCCTGGACTTCCCGGACCCCCCGGACCTCCCGGACCTCCCGGACCCCCTGGCCTCGGAGGAGTAAGTAGAGAGTCCAGACATTCGTGGAGGGCCTTGTGTGGCTCCTTTCTTGCCCCCACCCGTTTTGTTTTGGTTTGTTTTGGTTTTTTTGATAAGTGGCATACTTTATATTTTGAAATAATTTAAAACTTACAGAAAAGTTGCAAGAATGGTGCAAAGAACTCTCATATGGCCTTCACAGTTTGTCACGTTTGCTTTATCGGTCTCTGTATACATATAATTACCGTTATTTTTCTTTCTGAACCATTTGTTTGAGAGTAAGTTGCTAATATTATGTCCCTTTGCTCCTAAATACTTTACTGTGTATTTCCTGAGAACAACAATGTTCTCTTACATGACCATTGCACAGTGATTACCTTTTTGAAATTTAACATTGATACAATATACAAGTCCATATTAAATTTCACCAATGATCCAATAATGTCCTTGATAGCATTTTTTTTCCTGATCCAGGATCCAATCCAGGATTGTACACTGCATTTAAGTGTCATGTCTCTTTTGTTTCCTTTCATCTGGAACATTGTTCAGACTTTCTTTGTCTTTCATGACACTGACATTTTTTGGAGAGGCCGGTGGTCTTGTAGACTGTCCCTCATTTTGGGTTTGTTGGATGTGTCTTCATGATTCGGGTGATGCGTTTTGGCAGGACTATCAGACATGTGATGTTGTCCTGCTGAATGCATCCCATCCAGAGGCACATGATGTCAGTTTGTCTCATTATCGGTGATAGCTCCTGACCCCACTTTCTCATGTACTCTCTCTTGTTTTGTTTTCTAGAACTTTGCTCCCCAAATGTCTTATGGCTATGACGAGAAATCAACTGGAGGCGTTTCCGTGCCTGGCCCCATGGTGAGCCACCAGGGGGAGCAGAGATGACAGAAGAAGAGGCCACGGGGATCCAGACAAGATGGGCCAGTGATGGCCTATGAGGGTGGCAGAGATAGCTTAGAAGGTCAAGACAACCTTTGGGACCTCAGAGTCCTGCAAAGATGCAAGACAACTGAGTGGTCCCAACAGGAACCAGTAGGAGATAGCAAGACTACACCCACGTTGCCCTTTCCCATAGAGGTATCACTGTGACCTCCCTTTCTTTTTCTTCTGTAGGGTCCTTCTGGTCCTCGTGGTCTCCCTGGCCCCCCTGGCGCACCTGTGAGTATCCAAGATGTCATCATACACCTGGGCTTTGGTCTTTTGGAGGGAGGATTGAGATGAGGGCAGGAAATGTGTTCCAAGTTTTCTTGGTGAGAAGGAAAGGTTGGCAGGCCCTGTTCTTCTAACCCCACACCTCTCTCCTTGTCCTCCAGGGTCCCCAAGGTTTCCAAGGCCCCGCTGGTGAGCCTGGCGAGCCTGGAGCCTCTGTAAGTGTCCCCCTTGTACTCTCTATACAAATATCCACTCCCTCTACAAATACACGGATTCTCCATCCCCATCTGGAGTCTTCCTTACCTCCTTCTTCTAATCCCAGCCTTCTCCTTCTTTTTTCCTTATCCTGGTGATTCTAACGTCCTCTCTTCCTATCTCTTCCAGGGTCCCATGGGTCCCCGTGGTCCCCCTGGCCCCCCTGGCAAGAACGGAGATGATGTAAGTAGCCCCCGTAAGAAGATACCATCTCATCCCCACTGCGTCCATGTGCTAAACCCCTATAATCTCCACCCCAGTGCCCCATCAGCTTTGGAGGTGATACCCAGACCCAGGAGGGCAAGTTCTCCCTTGAACAATGATCTTCACCCTTTGTGGGATTTTCCCTGTCTCCCCAATAGGAGTGACTGTTCCTCCCCTCACCTCGGCCACCTTAAACAATTCCCATCCCCATTCCTCAGGGTGAATGACTTCCTTAAGTTTAACTGCGCTGGGCACCTCAGATTTGTTCTCCACATGGTGAGATTAAAATACTGCTGACAGAAATAAACAGAAATTCCTTTGGAAGGTATTAAAATTCACCAAACAAAGGTTTCATGGTAGATTTAAATATCCTCTAAATCCACAGCTACGATTCTGGGCCCCTAAGCCTGACTTTCAATAATTCCAAAAAGATTCAGAACTTCCACACTTTTTCAGCCCAGTGGCATGGGCATGAAGGCCTTGTCTCTCCCTCTCAGGGTGAAGCTGGAAAGCCTGGTCGTCCTGGTGAGCGAGGGCCTCCTGGACCTCAGGTGAGCAGGATAGTATGGCCGGCCCTCAGCTTTGCTGTATTTGGGCTCCATTTGGGACTTGTGTCCATAGTGTATCTTCTAATAACCCTGCTCTTTTCTTTTCTCTTCTCTTTTCTTTTGTTTTCTTTTCTTTTCTTCTTTCTCACCAGGGTGCTCGGGGATTGCCTGGAACAGCTGGTCTCCCTGGAATGAAGGGACACAGAGTGAGTCCCCTTTGAGTCTTCTAAGTTCCCAAAGTCCCGTCATCCCACTATTCCAGCCCCTTCCCCAAAGGATCCTGGTGTGTGTCATGGTGGGTGTCAGCTGCAGAAGCCCCAAGGGATAGAGAGTAGACATCCAAAAGAACGTCCCTCCATTGGGAAAGGAATCCCGATAAAGGGATTGGGTGAGATTTGGGCCACTTGGGGTTTCATCTAGCTCAGAGACAGGGGAATGGCTGTGGTGACCTCCTGAGGTTCCTTCTCAGGTCTGGGTGGGTGTCAAGGTGGTCCAACGCCTCCACAGGGTCTCACCTTGGCTCTTGTTCCTATCTTAGGGTTTCAGTGGTTTGGATGGTGCCAAGGGAGATGCTGGTCCTGCTGGTCCCAAGGTAAGAGGCTGTCTGAATGTCGTGGTCCTCCGTTTCCCCCACCCCGTCCCACCATGAACGAATTCCTAATTCTGTTCTCTGCTCTATAGGGTGAGCCTGGTAGCCCTGGTGAAAATGGAGCTCCTGGTCAGATGGTGAGTGTGTCCAGTTCTAGAAGGAAGAGAGGGGGCAGGGTGTAGGCGCAAGATGGGGGCTTGAAGGAAAGGAGTGTGTCTCCCATCTTACTTGGCATCCCTTGGTTTTGCTGTCAGGGCCCCCGTGGTCTGCCTGGTGAGAGAGGTCGCCCTGGAGCCCCTGGCCCTGCTGTAAGTACTCCTGACCCCTTGGGGGATCCCTGGGCTCTGAAAGGGGTTCCCCAGGGGCTACAAGGACTGGCCAGTGCTCAGTGAATGTAACCGGGGCTTCGCCTCTCTCCTGCAGGGCGCTCGTGGAAATGATGGTGCCACTGGTGCCGCCGGCCCCCCGGTACGTATGAACCCTGGACTTCAGTGCCTAGGAGTGGGCAGGGGGTCTCAGTGTCGATCAGCTCTTGGGGGTGACACCGGGGGTGTGCCATGTTGGTCTGAACCCCAAGACCTTTTCTGTCCCAGGGTGTGACTTGCAGCTGCCACCTTCCTTTTTGGTAACAACATTTCCCTTTCATTTGCAGGGTCCCACTGGTCCCGCTGGTCCTCCTGGCTTCCCTGGTGCTGTTGGTGCTAAGGTGAGACACCTGCCCTCCTCTGAGCGTAGCTCCCACAGGCCAAGTCGTCCTTGCTCCCCAAACCAGAGAGACCCAGAGTGGCAAGAGAGAAGCCCATTCCCCACCTCCTTGTCCCCCACACCCTTTCTCTGATTTTGGAGGCCTGATTCTTTGTCTCCTGTCCCTGCCCTTCACCCACCCCACCCCCACCCCCATATCCAAAGGTGAAGTTGGTCTCTTAGGGTGACTCCTGACATGTCCTTTCTTCCAATCCAGGGCGAAGCTGGTCCCCAAGGATCCCGAGGCTCTGAAGGTCCCCAGGGTGTGCGTGGTGAGCCCGGCCCCCCTGGCCCTGCTGGTGCTGCTGGCCCTGCTGTAAGTATTGCCTCCTCCATGCCCGTGCCCCTCCCCAACTCAGCGTCCTCGCCTGTCACTCACCAGCCTCTTTCTGTGCCACAGGGAAACCCTGGTGCTGATGGACAACCTGGTGCTAAAGGTGCCAATGTAAGTGTCCTGCAGGCTTCAGAGCTGCCCCTGGTGCCCACATCTCACCTGCCCTGTGCTCCCTACTCCTGGGCTCAACCTGTTCTGCCTCCTACAGGGTGCTCCCGGTATTGCTGGTGCTCCTGGCTTCCCTGGTGCCCGAGGCCCCTCTGGACCCCAGGGCCCCAGTGGCCCCCCTGGTCCCAAGGGTAACAGCGTAAGTACCACTCTGTTACTTCTGCCCCGCTCTGCACGGGCTCCAGGGTGGTTCTTGTCTGGGGAGTATGAAGATCAAGGCCAACTGAGCTCCCTCAACTCTGCTCATACCTGTCTCCCCTCACGCAGGGTGAACCTGGTGCTCCCGGCAACAAAGGAGACACTGGTGCCAAAGGAGAGCCTGTAAGTCCCCCTGCAGCTCAACCCAGCTGCCTGGGAGCCCCTTGAGGGAGATCCTGGGAGGAACAGAAGCTCCTGGTGCTGGAGGCCCAGCCTCAAGCCAGCTTTGAAGCTGGCACCAGGACAGACCCTCACTACAGGCTGTCCCCTCCTCTCTGCCCTCTCCAGGGCCCCACTGGTATTCAAGGACCCCCTGGCCCTGCTGGGGAAGAAGGAAAGCGAGGAGCCCGAGGTGAACCTGGACCTGCTGGCCTGCCCGGACCCCCTGGCGAGCGTGTACGTGCCCCCTGCTCCACCCCCAGTGCGAGCCCCATGCCTCATGTCTGAGCTCACTGACCTCCTCTCCTCCTGCAGGGTGGACCTGGTAGCCGTGGTTTCCCTGGCGCAGATGGTGTTTCTGGTCCCAAGGTAACCTCTCTTCATGACTGGAGGCTGAGCCAGCTGTTCCCTGCCCGTTCCCTCCATTTTCCAGATGTAGTCCGCCCTCTCCCACCCCACTGCCCAGGGCTCCGTGCTGGGGCTGCAGACCTCTCTCTTCACACTCAGCCTCACTTTGACCTTCCCACATCCAACAATGCCCCTCAAAGCCCCCAACCTTCCTGGGAGGAAGAAGATGCTGGCCCCTGGTAAAGACGCTCAGACTTGAGACTAATCGTTCCTGTGACTTCCCCCTGCCAACCAGGGTCCCGCTGGTGAACGTGGTTCTCCTGGCCCTGCTGGCCCCAAAGGTTCTCCTGGTGAAGCTGGTCGCCCCGGTGAAGCTGGCCTGCCTGGTGCCAAGGTGAGACCCCAGCCCTCTGCCCAGCTTGGCCCAGGACCCTACCTGCCTGTCCCGTCTGGGGTCTGGGATGAGGTACTCTGGAGCAGGACCACAGATCTGCCTTCTGGAGTGTCCCCTACCCCAGCTTCCACTCTTCTCCCCTCTCCTCCATCACCTTTCTCCCCCACTTCACCCACACCTCTCTGCTTCCCCTTAGGGTCTGACTGGAAGCCCTGGCAGCCCTGGTCCTGATGGCAAAACTGGCCCCCCTGTAAGTATCGCTGCTCCTGGGCTCCCTCCCGCTCTTCTGACTGCCCACCCTCTGTTCTCACCTCCGCTTTTGTACGTTCCATCCTCAGGGTCCTGCTGGTCAAGATGGTCGCCCTGGACCTCCAGGCCCCCCTGGTGCCCGTGGTCAGGCTGGCGTGATGGGATTCCCTGGACCTAAAGGTGCTGCTGTGAGTATTCAGAGAGGAGCATTGCAGAGCCAGAGACAGACAGACACACTGGAAGGCGAGAGTCCTGGGTTCTGGGCCCAGCTCTGCCATTGACTTGCTGTGTGGCCTCAGGCCACTCATTGTCCATTTCTGGACCTCAGCCTCTCTATTTATAAAATGAGAGACTTCTCCTGACACCACCACCACTGCTCTATCCCTGGAAATAAATATTGTTGGTACCCCCCTCCCCCCAAACACTCACACCGGGATAGGATGGGCCTTTTATATGATAGTCACCCACAAATCTTAGGGGTTCTTTGAGGTTCAAAAGGAGATATCAGAGGAGATGAAAGTCCTTTGCAGCTCAGGTCACCGCAGGCATATGACAGGGAGAAGGAAGGGGAAAGGGTGGAGAGAGGAGCCTGAAGGGGCACTTCTGGGTGGAGAAACTAAGGGACCACAGTAGAAGCCAGCAAAGGCATTTCCACAGGGCCCAAGCTGGGAGATAAGAAAATCCCTTTAAAAATTCCACTTGAAGTAAACAGGAGGGACCCAGGAGGCCCTGGTTTCCCACTTCAGTCTCCTAAACCCTGACCCTTTCCCCCAGGGAGAGCCCGGCAAAGCTGGAGAAAGAGGTGTTCCAGGACCCCCCGGTGCTGTGGTAAGTATCTTACAAGTCTGCCACCCTGCAGGAGGGGGTGGGGGTAGCTGCCGCCCACCAGCAGGGCACCAGGAGCCTCCAGCCCCAGGCCTTGCCCACCTGCCTTCTCTTCCTCCAGTTGCCTCACGGTCCTGAGTTCTTTGCTCTCTCTTCCCATAGGGTGCTCCTGGCAAAGATGGAGAAGCTGGAGCTCAGGGACCCCCCGGCCCTTCTGTAAGTACCCTTGATAGGGAGGCCTGAGGAGGGGCACAGTAGAGGAGGAAAGGGGAGACACCCTGTGCCCTCCCTCTCCTGAGCCTTCCCATGACGAGCACGTTGTCACCTGACAGGGCCCTGCTGGTGAGAGAGGCGAACAAGGCCCTGCTGGCTCTCCCGGATTCCAGGTGAGGCCTCAAGCTGTCAGGGGCTTGGGGGAGGGGTGTGGGTTCCCGTTTGTTCTCTTCTGGATTCTAATACCTTCCTCTTCCCTCCCCATTCCCACCTCCAGGGTCTCCCTGGTCCAGCTGGTCCTCCTGGTGAAGCAGGCAAACCCGGTGAACAGGTAAGAGGTAGCAGCGGCCAGAGAGGCAGGAATGCAGGGAGTGCATGCAGGGAGGAAAAGCCAGCCCTCCTTAGACACCCATCAGCTAGAGGGATCATGGTTGAACACCAGGAAGGACTTCTCATCATGAAGGGAGTGACACAGAGGGAAGCAGAGAGCTGCACCTGTGCATGATATGATCTGGAAAAGAGCTGCATGGTTGCTAGTCTGGATGACTTCCTTTTAGAGATGCTGGATTACTCTGTGACTTTCCCTCAACCTAAAGTTGTGTGTGTGTGTGGGGGGGGGGGGTGTTGCAGGGGAAGGTGTCTCAAGGAGGAGTGGAGAGTTGAGGGATGACCCTCGTTCAGTGCTGCAAAGGCACTAGTCTCTAATCAGACACACACACACCCAGGCCAGCCCCCAGCAGGAGGGCAGGGGTGCTTTCTAGGGCCCAGGTGGTCTTTGCTCACTGTCTGTCCCTCCCTCCCTCCCCCTCAAGGGTGTTCCTGGAGACCTTGGTGCCCCCGGCCCCTCTGGAGCAAGAGTAAGTAGAACCTCTGCTGCTCCCATCTAGATGCCCCATGCTTGGCCCTGTCTCTGGAGCCGCCATCATGTGCCCTGTCATTTCTTCCCTCCTAGGGCGAGAGAGGTTTCCCTGGCGAGCGTGGTGTGCAAGGTCCCCCCGGTCCTGCAGGTCCCCGTGGTGCCAATGGTGCCCCTGGCAATGATGGTGCTAAGGTGAGGACAGCACTCGGATCAGGTCTTGGTTCTCCTGTGGCAGGGGATACTTGTCTGTGACCAAAGCCACCTAGATGTTGGGGAGGGGTGGGGGGACAATTTGGGGCGAGGTCCAGGTACAGCCTGAAGTTCTAGGCTGTGAGGCTTTCCTCTTAGGTGCTGCTGGTCTGTGGCCTCAGAACCACGCCTGGGAGACATTAAGAGGGGGCTCAGGGCTGTGATCCACTCCTGGGACCGCAGGTCTCACTCCAGTCCTCTTGGTTGTCACATAGGGTGATGCTGGTGCCCCTGGAGCTCCTGGTAGCCAGGGTGCTCCTGGCCTTCAGGGAATGCCTGGCGAACGAGGTGCAGCTGGTCTTCCAGGCCCTAAGGGTGACAGAGTAAGTTCAACCATCCTCCCCTGAGCCCTGTGTCGTTCCCATTCTCTGTCTACTTTGGATCTCTCAGTCTCTCTTTCCCCTCCTTGTGATCTTTCCCTCTTTTCCTTAGTCATTTCTTCTTCCTCTCTGGCCTCTTTGCTGATGAATCCTATACCTGTGGTCCAGGCCCTTCTCTCCCCATGAGTTACCATGGCAACAAGAGATGGGGCTTCCTCCTTGATGGGGGATCCCTTATTCATCCCTCTACACAAAGCAGAGCCTTTTCACCTATGTTCCAGAGAATCCTCAGGCAGGCAGGCAGGCACCTTTTCCCCTGAAATGTCTTGACTCCTTGGCATGGGTGGGGGCAGGGCAGAGCTGTGGAGGGGTCCTGGACACCAGCAAGACATGAGAGGTCACCTCCTTGCTCCACACTGGAAGTCTCAGACTTTCCCATGTCTTTAGGGTGATGCTGGTCCCAAAGGTGCTGATGGTGCTCCTGGCAAAGATGGCGTCCGAGGTCTGACTGGTCCCATCGGTCCTCCTGGCCCTGCTGGTGCCCCTGGTGACAAGGTGAGGTGACCGCCTCCCCACCTTCTTCCCTAACACAGCTTTTCCAGCAAGCCTGGGCATAGCTCTGCAGGGAAGGCAGGTCCTATAATTCTGAGTGGCGACCTGAAGATGGGGGCCCTGAAGGGAGAGGGGGCTTTCCTGGGGTCATCTGCTGGGAATATTCAGGGTGGGCCCTGACCCTGAACCTATTGTCCCTCCCTCTCAGGGTGAAACTGGTCCTAGTGGTCCTGCTGGTCCCACTGGAGCTCGTGGTGCCCCCGTAAGTACACAAGACCCTGTTAAGGCTTCATTCTTGGCCCTTCTTTCCCTCCATACTGTCTCCCCACCCTCTTTCTGTCCCCCCTCCACCTTCATTACCCCCCAGCCCTGGGGAGTGCTCCTGAGGACCCCTTCTCCTCGCCTGTCCCTCCAGCCTACCCCACTCACCTTTCTCATGTCAGGGCATCTCTCCAATTTGCCTCCTTTTCTTCTAGGGAGACCGTGGTGAGCCTGGTCCCCCCGGCCCTGCTGGCTTCGCTGGCCCCCCTGTGAGTACCAAGACCCCTTCAGTTTTCATCACCAAATGGGACCCGGGACTTTCAGTGACTAGATGAGGAGAGAGGTGTCAGCCTGAGTTAGGGAAAGGGGGCAGGGAGGGGGTTGTCTCCCCTTCAGGCATCTTCCTGCCTGCAGTCACTGTCCTAGTTCAGCCCTGAGGAACCACCCGACTCACTATGCTGGCATATCCCTCTCCTCCGCCCACCACAGGGTGCTGATGGCCAACCTGGTGCTAAAGGTGAACCTGGTGATGCTGGTGCTAAAGGCGATGCTGGTCCCGCTGGCCCTGCTGGCCCTGCTGGCCCCCCTGGCCCCATTGTGAGTATCTTACCCTCTGGACCCTGAGCTGCCAACAGGCCTGGACCCAGGACTGGCTCGGCCTTGACGCCTCTGTGCTCTCCTACAGGGTAACGTTGGTGCTCCTGGACCCAAAGGTGCTCGTGGCAGCGCTGGTCCCCCTGTGAGTATCTCACTCTGTGTCTCTGCTGAGACTCTCCCCAGCCCGCAGTCAGAGGGAGGGGCGGCTGGGCCAGGTGAGGGGGCTGGTCTCCTCCTGACTACTTCTTTGTCCTCTTCTGCCAGGGTGCTACTGGTTTCCCTGGTGCTGCTGGCCGAGTTGGTCCCCCCGGCCCCTCTGTGAGTATCTATGGTGGAGATGCCACCACTGGAGGGGAGTGGGTGGGGGCACAGGCTGTCACCAACGGAGGCCTCGGTGATGCTCCAGAATACTACAGAATCTGACAGCCCCTCTTCTACCTGTCCAGGGAAATGCTGGACCCCCTGGCCCTCCTGGTCCTGTTGGAAAAGAAGGCGGCAAAGGCCCCCGTGGTGAGACTGGCCCCGCTGGACGTCCTGGTGAAGTCGGTCCCCCTGGTCCTCCTGGCCCCGCTGGCGAGAAAGGATCCCCTGGTGCTGATGGACCTGCTGTAAGTGCCAGTTCTGGAGGAGTCCAGGGCAGGGGTGTGGTCCCTGGCCTTTGCAAGGCATCTCACTGCCATCTGCCTCCCGCAGGGCGCTCCCGGCACTCCCGGACCTCAGGGCATTGCTGGACAGCGTGGTGTGGTCGGCCTGCCCGGTCAACGAGGAGAACGAGGCTTCCCTGGTCTTCCTGGCCCCTCTGTGAGTGCCTCCTCACCTAGGGGGGACTGCTGAGAAGAACTGTCTCAGGACTTGGAGGGCACAGGCTAGGGGTGGTACATGCCCTGGTGGGCTCTCTGGCCCCCCCTCTTCCACCCCATCTCTTGCCTGACTCTTTCTTCTCCCTCAGGGTGAACCTGGCAAACAAGGTCCTTCTGGAGCAAGTGGCGAACGTGGCCCCCCTGGTCCCATGGGCCCCCCTGGATTGGCTGGACCCCCTGGAGAGTCTGGACGTGAGGTAAGCAGACACCAGCCCCATATCAGTGTCCTCAGTGTGGCCGTTTTGGCCTTTGTCCGTGCCTCCCTCCCCCTGGCTGATGCTTACCTCTCTGCCTCTCTCTGCAGGGATCTCCTGGTGCTGAAGGCTCTCCTGGACGAGATGGTTCTCCTGGCCCCAAGGTAAGACGGTTGCAACCCCAGGGCCACCGCCCTGCTTGCTGGTCGCCTGCCTTGGCCTGGCCGAGATTGACCTGCGCTGCCGCTGGCGTTGACCCGAACTTCCCTCCTCACCCTCCCAGGGTGACCGTGGTGAGACTGGCCCTGCTGGCCCCCCTGGTGCTCCTGGTGCTCCTGGTGCCCCTGGTCCTGTCGGCCCCGCTGGCAAGAGTGGCGACCGTGGTGAGACTGTAAGTAGCTGGGCTCCAGCTTTCTGCTTCAAGTCAGGCCAGGGACATCTAGGGTCCTGCAGATGGACCTGGGCAAGATAGACCTAGGTGAGGGCAGGAGAGGAGTTCTTGCAAGGTGTCGGGCCCTTGGCCTCCCTGAAAGTGCTGAGCCATAGCTCAGCCTTCAGGCCCCTCTCCCAACAGTACCCCACCTCCCCTGAGGAATGGGGTTGTCCCCAGGTACTTGCCCCAGCTCCCAAGGAGCCTGAATTCACATGAAATTTCACCTGGGTCTTAGGAAAGATGGGCATAGTGGGAAAGGCTGTGAGGACAGAGGGATGTGGCTGAGGGGTGGTCTCATCCTGCAGCTCAGGCTGTGCCAGTGCTCAGCTGGAGCCTCCCCGGCCAGGACCTAACACTGTCTCTGCTGTCCCCCAGGGTCCTTCTGGTCCTGCTGGTCCCATCGGCCCCGCTGGCGCTCGTGGTCCCGCTGTAAGTGCCCTGCTCTGGCCCTCGTGTCCTCAGAACCTTATCCAGATGAAGACTACACCCTACTCAGGGCTAATGGACCTTTCACCTAGCAACCTGTCCCCTCCTCTTTTCTAGGGACCCCAAGGCCCCCGTGGTGACAAGGGTGAGGCAGGCGAACAGGGCGACAGAGGCATTAAGGGTCACCGTGGTTTCTCCGGTCTCCAGGGTCCCCCTGGCCCTCCTGTGAGTATGCTCAGTGCTTCCCCAGCCCCAGCTGCCATTGAATCTTCTCTCGTGTCTTCCCATGCCCTGCTATATGATGGTGGGGGGGGGTACTTTGCGTCAGTGGTCCCCTCTCGATAGTCATCTTCACTCCTCCCTGGTGAGAACTGGGATCTGAAGATTCATGGACATTTCCAAGGAACTTCTGGAGGATGAAGGCCGCAGAAAGAAGGGTTGTGGGAAGGGTCTCATCCTATGGGCACCCTGGGACTAGATTTCCAGAAAAACGAGGGGGGAAGCCAGGCTGCTGGCCAAGTTTGATCCACACTGGGCCTGAGTTGTCTTTGCATCTGTCCTTCAGGGCTCTCCTGGTGAACAAGGTCCCTCTGGATCTTCTGGTCCCGCTGGTCCCCGCGTAAGTCACCCCCTTCTATCTATCTCCTCTTCATGGGTCCCAAGCCCAGGCTCTCTTCAGGGCCTTTTGCCTGGGACACAGGTATCCCTGACCTCTCTGGAGGAGGGTCGAGGGGCAGGGGTTGAAGGAAAGAAGAGGAGCCCTGAACAATCCTACCCAGGCTTTGACCGCCCCTGCCTGATTATTCCTCCACAAAATGTTTCCTGGCCTGGCTATGGGACGAGCCATGATCAGGCCATGGAGGGGAGGGCAGTGGGCATCTCCACCAGAGTTGGGGTGGTCCTGTGATTTCTAACAGGCTTTCTCCAACCATCTTCCCCCCTGTAGGGTCCTCCTGGCTCTGCTGGTGCTCCTGGCAAAGATGGAATCAACGGTCTCCCAGGCCCCATTGGCCCCCCTGGTCCTCGTGGTCGCACTGGTGATGCCGGTCCTGTTGTACGTAGCTCCCCACCCTGTCTGCCCTTGGTCCTCAAGCCCTGAGAACGCTTGGACCCTGGTAATCCCCACTCTCCTCCTTCTCCTTGTAGGGTCCCCCCGGCCCTCCCGGACCTCCTGGTCCCCCTGGTCCTCCCAGCGGTGGTTTCGACTTCAGCTTCCTGCCCCAGCCACCTCAAGAGAAGGCTCACGATGGCGGCCGCTACTACCGGGCTGACGATGCCAATGTGGTCCGCGACCGTGACCTCGAGGTGGACACCACCCTCAAGAGCCTGAGCCAGCAGATTGAGAACATCCGGAGCCCTGAAGGAAGCCGCAAGAACCCCGCCCGCACCTGCCGTGACCTCAAGATGTGCCACTCTGACTGGAAGAGTGGTGAGGGCCTGCCCCCTGTGTGTCCATCTTCCTCCTTCTGCCATGACAGGGCTGAGTCCCAAGGGACTCCGATGCCCACGTGTGCCCCACCTCCCAGACCTCCCCCGACTCCATCTCACCTTGTCCCATCACAGGAGAATATTGGATTGACCCCAACCAAGGCTGCAACCTGGATGCCATCAAGGTCTTCTGCAACATGGAGACAGGTGAGACCTGCGTGTACCCCACTCAGCCCAGCGTGGCCCAGAAGAACTGGTACATCAGCAAGAACCCCAAGGACAAGAAGCACGTCTGGTACGGCGAGAGCATGACCGGCGGATTCCAGGTGCGTGAGCTGGACCCGGGAGCCACTCTCTTGAGATGGGCTGTCTGAGGGCTCAAAAGGGCCGTGAGGGAAGGTCCTGGGTACGCTAGTCATCTGCTGGGTATGACAGACAGAGCCGGGCTGGCACGCACAGGCTCCTGGGTCCTTGACACTGGCTCAGACATAGGGTGCCTGTGGGCAAGTGAGGCCACCTCCGGTTGTGGGGGTTCACTGGGATGCTCTCAGAGGTTCCAGGGAGGGAGGCCAGGACCAGAGGCTCCAGCAAGGTCCCTCACACTGCTCTCCCATCCCTTGCAGTTCGAGTACGGCGGCCAGGGCTCCGACCCTGCGGACGTGGCCATCCAGCTGACCTTCCTGCGCCTGATGTCCACCGAGGCTGCCCAGAACCTCACCTACCACTGCAAGAACAGCGTGGCCTACATGGACCAGCAGACGGGCAACCTCAAGAAATCCCTGCTCCTCCAGGGCTCCAACGAGATCGAGCTCCGGGCCGAGGGCAACAGCCGCTTCACCTACACTGTCACCTACGATGGCTGCACGGTGAGTCCCCGGCAGGGCCCCCTCTCTGGGCTTTGGTTTTCCAGGCCGGCCATTGTCCTCCTCACCTCATCGCTCTCATGTGGTGACACCCCTCTCCCGTTGTGTCCCCTTCACCCCAGAGTCACACCGGAGCCTGGGGCAAGACAGTGATCGAATACAAAACCACCAAGACCTCCCGCCTGCCCATCATCGATGTGGCCCCCTTGGACATTGGCGCCCCAGACCAGGAATTCGGCATCGACATTGGCCCTGTCTGCTTCCTGTAAACTCCCTCCGCCCCAACCTGGCTCCCTCCCACCCAACCCACTTGCCCCTGACCCTGGAAACAGACAAACAACCCAAACTGAACCCCCCAAAAAGCCAAAAAATGGGAGACAATTTCACATGGACTTTGGAAAATTTTTTTTTCCTTTGCATTCATCTCTCAAACTTAGTTTTTATCTTTGACCAACTGAACACGACCAAAAACCAAAATCGCATTCAACCTTACCAAAAACAAAAAAAAGAATAAATAAATAACTTTTTAAAAAAGGAAGCTTGGTCCACTTGCTTGAAGACCCATGTGGGGGTAAGTCCTTTTCTGCCCGTTGGGCTTATAATACCCCAACACTGCCCTTTCTGCTCCTTTCTCCATGCCTTCTGGGGGCCTCCCCTCTACTGCTCCCTAAATCTAAGTCTCCCCAAAAGACACAGGAAACCATGCATTGTCTGCCCAGCAACCAAAGGCAATGCTAAAACACCCAAGTGGCCCCCACACTCCCAGCCTACTCCCCTCACCCAGCACCCCCAAACCCTGGGGGAACCTGGGGTTCTCAGACTGCCAAAGAAGACTTATACCACCTGGCATCCTCTGGCCGCTGCAACGTACCCTTTTCGGTTTTTATTTTTTGAGAGGGGCATGCCAGGGGACCACTGGCCCCTCCCTGCCGGGTTTGGAGGCAAGTCAGGAGGGGCCATGACAGAGTGGAAACATGTCAATCCCCGTGCAACAGGGTGGGCTGGGAGAGACTGCTCTGTTCCTTGTGTAATTGTGTTGCTGAAAGACTACCTCTATATGTGTCACCGGTGCAACTGCGTGGGGGCGGGATGCGGGCAGGGTGGAAGGGGCTCCCCATTTTATATCAAAGGTGCTACATCTCTGTGATGGGGTGGGGGTGGGGTGGCGTGGGGATCACTGGTGCTATAGAAGTTGAGACGCCCCCTCCCTCCCCCAGGCCAGCAAATGTTCCTTTTTGTTCAAAGTCTTTTTAATTCTTTGGTTTTTTTTTATTCTTGTGGATGGGGACTCATGTGAATTTTCTAAAGGTGCTATTTAACATGGGGGAGAGAGTGCCATGGCTCCAGACGGCGCCACTCTCTCTCCATCCTCTTTGCTGCCTCTGGCCTGCTCAGGCCTCTCTCTCCAGACCTCTCTCTTCTCTGAAACCCGCTCCTCAGCTGCCTCTCTCTTAGTCTGTCCTGCGTCCTCTCTCCTGGGTTTCAGAGCACAAACTTCCCAAAGCACAAAGCAGTTTTCCCCCTGGGGTGGGAGGAAGCAAGAGACTCTGTACCTATTTTGTATGTGTATAATAATTTGAGATGTTTTTAATTATTTTGATTGCTGGAATAAAGCATGTGGAAATGACCCAAACATATCTGCAGTGGCCTCCTAATTTCCTTCCTTGGCGTAGGGGTGGGGGGTCGGGGTGGGGAGGGGAGATCTGGGTATGGAGCTTGGGTTTGGAGGGTGGGCTCTCCTTTCTTTTCTTGCCCCTTCAGTCCTCCTCCTTCCCATCTAGCACCCTCCATGGTCCCACCCCCTTCCTCTTGCCTTTCTTGTGCTTTAACCCATTTTCTTTCCCCTCTCATGCAATCTTCCTTGCATGTCTCCCAAACCCTCTTCTCCCTTACAGTGCACACAGGTAACTCACATGTGCAGCAACACACACACACACACACACACACACACACACACACACACACAACCTCTCCCTTCAGATCCTGGCTGCCCAAACCTCATGCCCCTTCTTCTATCAGTGCCATCACCTCTTGATGCCCTCTCCACTGCTGTGGGGACCTTGCAGGGTCGGCGGACGTAGGAAGGCACTGCCCATGAGGCACTCGGAGGCCCATGGCCTGGTGAGGGAGGTAGGACTGACTAATGAGGATACGTGGGGCCTCAGCAAGGTCTCACCCCGAGCAAACATGAAGAGTCATCTGGCCTCTTCCCTCCTTGCCCTCTCGGAGCTCCGCCAAAGGAGCAACAAGCAGTACAGCACAAGAAGGGTCCCTGAGCCTTCTTTGAGGGCCTTTGAGGAGACCTGGAGGAAGAAATGCCTCCTGCTCAGTCTCCTGGGCTCCCAGGGGAAGGAGGAAGGGAGTCTGCCCAGCCCTCAGGGGAGTCTCCCCAGGGCCATTGGGGAGATGTATTCAAGGCACTTACAGGACGCTATCGGGAAGGCCCCAACCCTGCTGAGCATGTACTGGTCCCTCTTGGCCTTCTAAGGCATCAAAACATGAGGCCCCCTGAGCGTGGGGTGGCCTGGAGAGGTCATTTTGCTCCACCCCTGCCCCCTGCCTATTTATCCTTTAAAAAATCCTTGCTTCCCCTTCCTCCTTCTTTTCCCTCCACTCCTTTTTCCCTCCCCCTCTGCCAAACCCCTCGCTGCCTGCCTGAGACCCTGAGGCCCCCAGGGGGAAGGTGACTGGTCAGCTTCCCAATCTCAGAAAAGGGGGACAGCAGTGTGAAGTCTGAGGGGACATAGAGGATCCAGAGTCAGAAGTCTGGAGCAGACCAGGTGCCCAGAGACCTGGAGATGGAGAAGTTGACAGCAGTCCCTGCCTCCCACCCAAGGAAACCTCAAAGGCAGGAAAGGCCCATGTACCTCCGTCAGGTCTACAGAGAGATGAAGTCTGCAGAGGCCAGACGGTATGCGTATCTGTAATACTCATATTCTGGCTGTCATTAAATAGTCATGGCGATTCATTATGACCTTTAATAATTCATCATTAACACTTCTGCCACAATTGGGAAAGTATAGAAAGGGAATTAGTCTACAGAGGGTAAAAAATTGTGACAAGTTAAAGGAAGGCTTATTCATATATAAATTACCTGGTGATGTGATCAATTGACCAAGCCGTTGATTGATTGGTAATCCTGCCTGACACCTGCCATGGTAACCCCCATTTATCTGGCCCTCTGGGGCCCTTAGCTGTCTCACCTGCCACTATGGGGGTCCAGAAGCATCCTGGCATCTAAGGCTCTACCTGGCCACTACCCACCTGCTCATTCTCCCTGTCCCCTCTCCTGCCCACACCTGCACACCAGCCAAAAAGGGTGGCTGTAATTCCCAAATATGCACCACACTTCCCCCATCCAAGCCTTTCTTTTTTTTTCTTCTTTTTTTTTTTTTTTTGCTTCTCCCTCTGCCAAAAGTGACATCCTTTATCTCTGCTTCCTCACCCCCCATCTTCCAGGCCACGCTCAAATGTCTCATGTCCCCTTGTTCCCCTGCCCAACCCAGGCCAAGTTTGCCCCCTCTGACTTTCCAAAGCCCTCCATGTCTACAGAATTCTTGACTTAATACTAGACATTGTTGTCATTGTATGCTGTCATGCTTTCACCCTGTTATCCTCTCCAGGCTGAGCTGACTGAGGCCAGAGGCGGGGGCTGCAAAGCAGGGCTGGGCACAAGGTGCCGTGCATAGATACTGGAAACCTAGAGAGATAGAGCAGTATGCCTTCTCGGTGAGAATGTTGAGCTGCTTGTGCCATTGTGAACAGGAGCGAGCAAGTGTGGGAGGAAGAGCCCTTGCAAACCAGCGCACAGGGAGCAAACAACAGTGGAAGGCTCCAGGCCCGTGCTTTTCACAATGACAGAATTGTACTCTGTCTGTGCTGTCCCTATGGTAGCCACAAGCCACATGTGGCTATGGAGCACTTGACATGTGGATAGTGTGACTGAGGAACTCAATTTTACATTTTATTTACCTGGAATTAATTTTAATAGCTACCTGTGGCTGTTGGCTACACTACTGAGCATCGCAGTTTTAGGCAAAGGAGTGAATACGCCCCTAAGGACATACGTGCAAATCCACCCGTGGGTGCATGAGCGTGTGTGGGCATGAATGCGCATATGCACGTACGAGGGCACATGAGGTGACACCGCATGTCAGGGCTGTGCTGGTGGCAGTGCCCTGCTATGCAGCTCCGTGGTGTATCACGTGATATGAAGCCAGAATGTGATTCCAGTGTGTGCGCAGGGCTGCAGGATGGGAGAGGAGGGGGACAAAGGGGCCATTGTACCACATTCCTAACTCCAGCCTTCCTTTCTGCTGACATCACAGCTGCCCTAAATACAGCCGCCCAGACCCGCTCCCCCAGACCCTGCTGCCCCCTGCGAGGTGGCAGAGCGCCGGCCATTCCCCATGCTTCTCTGAGGGACACAGCTTTGCTTCTCTGTGAGGAGATGAGCCACCTTCCTAGCGATGATTTTTCAGTCAGATCAAGATGGAAAATTCTAAAAAGGAATGAGGCTTCGTTTGGATTTTTCATTTTTGCTGTTCTCTCAGAATCCTCGGTCCCTTTGGATTTTTCATTTCTGCTGCTCTCTCAGAATCCTCGGTCCCATTTGTGGGGTAATCCCATCTCCTGGCAGGATTTTCTAGGACCAGAATACGGTGGACTTTTCCCTCCTTTTTTTTTTTTTTTCTTTCCCCCAGCGCCTTAACCCTCAGCCTCCCAGATGCCTCCAAGGGTTACCTGGGCGGAGCTGGGTGAGGTTAAGGAAGGGAGAGATTGAGAGGGAACTTCCTGGTTGGGGTGTAAGAGCCTCAGGTGACGGCATGCAGAGTGTGTGGGGCTGCTCTCAAAGCCAGGAGCCAAAGGAGGAGGCTGCACGGTGGCCGTGAGCGTGGGCGGCTGTGTGATTGAGTGAGGTGGTTCCAACCCAGCCGTCTCTGTGTGGATGAGAATGTCTCACTGTTTGGGGGTCCGCCCACCTGTGAGTAAATGTGTCTGTGTTCACAGGGGCCCTAAACATGTATGGGTGTTTTGAGGATGGTTCGGGGGTCTGTAAATGTGGGGACAGCTTCCCCACACACATGGCAGCAGAAAAGATGCTGCGTGAACTGAGAATGTATGGGTCTAGCATTCAGGATGTGAGTGCATAGGCATGAGAGAGGACAGAAGGTCTGTCAGTGTGGTGAGGATGAATGAGGGTGGGGTGCGTGGAACAGGGAGGAGTGTGGGAAGTGTTAGGAGAGGCTGCATGGCAGGGGGACAACCGTCCTGAAGTTCTAGAGCCAGTGGGGTCCTCGTGCTGGTGAGCGACGATGCCTCTGTGTCCCCTTCCTGGTGTGTGCTCCGGAGGGTACCAAGTAGAGCTGAGCGATGTCCATGGACCAGGAAGCAAGACCCTGGAAGAAGGCTGGCCCCTGTCTAGGAGGGTAAACGAACCCTGACACACAAGGAGATTCCAATGCTCGGGAGAGGATGCACATGGCAAGGCCCAGAGGGAGGTGAGTTTGGTGCATGCAGGTGCTGAAGAAAGTGGGGTTTTCTCTGCATGAGACAGTGGGAGGAAGAGAAAGATGGGGTGAATGGAGATCAAAGCACGTTTTAGAACACGGAGACCACATAATCAAGTTTTAGGTGACTTCTCTGCTGTGGGGCCAATCCCTCCCACTCCCCAAAGCTTCAGAAAACTCTGATACACAACACAAAAGCCTGGTATGAGCAGGTGTTCTGGAGGAAGTAAGGAAAGGGGTTTGGGTCAATCTGGAGTGGACGTAAAGGAGAAGCCATGAAACCAGTGCTGCCCAATAAAAATATAACATGAGCCACGTATGTCATTTTCATTTTCGAGCAGCCATACTACAAATATAAAATAAAACAGGTGAAGTTAATTTTAATAGTATACTTGATTTAACCCAATCTATGCCCCAACATTATCATTTTCCTTACATTTGCCGCCCACCTCGATTTGGGCTAGCCACTTTTCAAGTGCTCAGTGGCCTCAGGTGGCCAGCAGCTGCCTTACCGGACAGCACAGCGCTAGGCAGACCAGTGCCCAGGAGCATGAGAATTTCAGCCCCCATCCCAAACTCACAGGGAGAGCTTAAACTCTTCACAAGGCTCACCATGGAAACTAAGCAAACTTAAACCTGGATCTTAGGAGACAGGGAGACCCCACGGACCTCTGGTTTGGGGACGATCACGCAAGAGCTTGTATGTAATCATGTCTCTATGTTTGGGAGCTGCCAGGTACCTGACACTCCGCAGGTCCTGCAATTTGAGCCCTGCTCAACATGACCCCAAAGCCCAACAAATGCACCAAAGGCGCTTTCTGTGAAATGGGCTGTGTGTGTTTCAAGAATGAGGAAGGAGCGTGCATGTGGGGGCTGCGGCCAGCTGTAGGTGGTGTCCCGTGTCCCCATGTCTGGCAGAGATCCTCCTCACCGATTGAGAGGTGGTAAGGAAATGTCTAGAGTCAGACCACGTGTGGATGCTCTGCTTAGGGTGAAGGTGGAGGCCACTCACTGGGCCTTGCGGACAGTGTTGACTGTGGGACCACAGGAACGAAGGGTGGAGTGGAGTGTGAGGTGGAATCTCAGGGTGGAGGTAGGGGAACATTTTGGCTTTTTGTCTCCTTGGCTGGGAGTGGGGGCGGGGGGAATGACGGCCCAGTGGAATCTTACCCTTCAGTGAGTAGGGTGGGGCTGAGTGTTTCCATGCCCTCCCCTGTGCTGCCAGGGATGGCTGGGTATGCGCGCATGTGTGCCCAGGCACGGCTCGGTGTCCTCTACAGTCACGCCATCCTCCCAGCTACTTGTCTGGGCCACTTCCTCCCAGGCCGGGCGCCAGGCTCCCGTGTGCTCCTTGGAGTTGATCTGGGAGGAAGTCACTGCCAAGATCCCAAGGCAACGCTGGGAAGCAGAGGGAAGAGAGGGACTGGCCTTGAACTCTCCCAACCTTTGCCAGCTCAATAAGAGCAGGAGGCCTGAGACGAGAGCACAGAGACGTGCAGCAGGCAGACCCCTCCTCAAGGGGGCAGGGATGAAGGAGGAGCCACTGCAGACTGCAGGCTGGCTGAGCAGACTCTGTGCAGCTCCTGGTTTCGGCCAGATGAGGAGCCCCCAGGGAAAGGAGGCAATTACAAATGAGAAGTCAGAGGCACCCGCTTGCCAGAGAACCCATGTGGTTGCAGGGTGTGGGTACCCAAAGAACCACTCCGTCAACAACTGTCTGTTGAGCACATACACCGTGCCAACACTGAGGCCCTGCTGGCCTCCACAGATGCTTATTGGATTAACTAACTAACTAATGGGTATAGGACACCCAGCAGGAAGGGACCAGAACATACTGGTTAGTAATGGCCTTGCTTGTCCTCTTTGCCCAGAGAGGAGCAATCTCCTTAAGAGCTCTAAGCAACCCAGACTGACGGCCTCCCTTCACACATTCCTTCAGAACGTCTTTCCAGAGTGCCTACTGTGTGTAGGCTCCGCACCCCCTGGGGGCACACAGAATCCTACCCTCCTGGAACTTAAATCTAGGGCAGGAAGCATATGAGGTTTGACAATTAAGTTCGTGAACTTGTTGCACCGATGTCGCTAACCTTTTTTGATATCAGAGGGATTATTCATTATGGATTTGTACCAACTGGACAAACAGTTCACCAAGTTGACCATTTGGAATTGCTGAAAATGCTGCGTGAAAAAGTTAGACGATCTGAACTTTTCGCCAACAATTCATGGCTCTTGCATCACGACAATGCACCAGCTCACACGGCACCGTCTGTGAGGGAGTTTTTAGCCAGTAAACAAATAACTCTATCAGAACACCCTCCCTACTCACCTGATCTGGCCCCCAATGACTTCTTTCTTTACCCAAAGATAAAAGAAATATTGAAAGGAAGTAATTTTGATGACATTCAGGACATCAAGGGTAATACAACGACAGCTCTGATGGCCATTCCAGAAAGAGTTCCAAAATTGCTTTGAAGGGTGGACTATGCACTGGCGTCGGTGTATAGCTTCCCAAGGGGAGTACTTCAAAGGTGACCATAGTGATATTCAGCAATGAGGTATGTAGCACTTTTTCTAGGATGAGTTCGCAAACTTAATTGTCAGACCTCATATCTTCTCAGAGAGAGGCGTGGTCTGCAGGGTGCCCCAGGCCCTTCAGAGGGGGCTCTCTGAGGAGGGGGATGGCATTTCTGAGGAACTGCCATTTGGGCAGAGACCAAAATGATCACAGTGAGGAGGGAGTTGTGTGGATTTGGGGGGGCTGGGGTTCCTGGCAGAGGGAAGAGCCAAGGCCAAGGCCTGAAACAGGGGAGTGTTAGGAGGCAGTGTGGCTGGAGCAGGCGAGTGAGGGAGAGCAGGGTACTGAGGTCAGAGTGGTGGGTGCAGTCAGTGCACCTGGTCAGAGTTGAGAGCAGGGGGGTGAGACCCCCTGATTTTCCCTCTTAAAGAATGGGCCCAGCTGCTGTTGGAGAGGAGACTGGAGGGGCAGGGAAGAGGCAGGGAGGCATGGGGACGCTGTTGCAGGGTCCAGCAGCAAGATCTCTTTTTTTACCCCTTCTTCAGCCTCTCACCCCTTCCCTGAACCCCCCCCCCCCAAACCACTCCAGTTCAAGCCGTTGTTTCTCAGTCTAGTTGTGTAGGACACAGGTCCCTGGCCCATGCTGGTGTTATGAGCCTTGCGCTACCCCCCGCCCAGGCAGTCGGTTGCCCGTCATTGGTTGGCCGCTCACAGAAGCCCCTGGCAGCTCTCGCCAGCTGCTGGCCACTCACGCTGGCCACCAGCGCTCCTGGCAGCACACGGCAGCACACAGCAGCCCACGCCGACCCAGGAATGAGATCTTGGTACAGGACTGGGAAGGTGAGAGTGGAGGCTGTGAGAAGGGGAAGACTTCAAGACATATTGTGAAGGTGGGGATTCTGGGGAGTGAGAGAAAAGGGAAAGGGGTCTAAGGATAATTTGGGGCTTCGTGACCCCCTTGCCTATCCATTTCTGAACACAGGGAAACAGTATTCAGAGACTCAGTCCTCCTCAGGGATCCTTAGCCCAGGAGCGACCTCCATGAGACAGGGGGCTACCCCACTTGGTCCATCCAACCCATTATCCCCAAGCCTGGCCCCTGTCTCAGATGAGGGAGAACTCCCTGCACATCGCCCCCATCTCCCAGCCCCCCAGCCCCAGGTGGAGAGTGGGGGCGTTGGGGAAGGATGATTGAGAGTCAGCTCTAGGACAGTGGAGGGTCCCAAGCATGGTTTGTAGAACTCAAAAAGGGATTTAGAGGCCCAGGGACATCTGGCTGATGGCCTGCTCTAGTTTGGGTTCTCTTGGAATTTCCACCTGGAGCCAGGGCATGGGGCCTGGGCCGTAAGTCCTTGCTCTTCCACTCCCTCCTTTCTCTGTGTCCCTTCTCCAGCTTGTCCTTCCAAGGGAGCAGTCAGACATGAAACTGAGTGTGGCTCAGCCTGCTTTGGTTGTAGCCACGTGGGAAAAACAAACTCAGGCCTCTTCCTGGCCAGCTCAGCTGTCCAGGGCTCACATGGGGACCAAGCCAAGCTGGTGACACTTCTGTCCTGCCCCTGGAGGAGCCCACCAGGAAGGGGGCATTGAGACTGGGCAGTCAGGGTCCTGGAACCCAACCCCTCTCTCCCTGTCTAGATTGGATTCTCTCCCTACACAACTATCAAAGGAGCTCTCCTTCCAGGGCATCTGGGCAGGTAACCTGGATCTCCTGCTTCCAGAACCTCTCAACCCTCCAGAAGGCAGTGTGGAGGCAGACACGCCAGGTTTGAATCCAAGCTCTGTCACTTGCTTGCTCTGTGACCTTGTCACTTATTCTCCCTAGGCCTCAGTATTCTTATAAAATGATCCAGTAATCCCCCGCTGTCAGGTTCACGTGAGGATTTAGATCAGGGCCACATACAGCAGGTGCCTCTTTCTTCCAGAGAATTTGAGTAAACAGCCAAACACCAAGAGTCCAAAGGGCAGGCTGGCAGTCGCTGGCTGCCTCTAAGGGCTCCTCAGGAGGCAGAAGGGGAAATAGAGGCAATGAGCACTGGGGGGAGGCTGCTGAGACAAAGGCACTGGTAGCAATAGATGAACAAAACGGCAGGTATTTATTCTGGGGGTACTTACCCCAGATACCCTCACCCTGCCCCCTTCCATCTCGGCTTCTTCCAATC
The DNA here is from genome assembly GCF_057876585.1 of Rhinolophus sinicus. Classification (NCBI taxonomy): domain Eukaryota; kingdom Metazoa; phylum Chordata; class Mammalia; order Chiroptera; family Rhinolophidae; genus Rhinolophus; species Rhinolophus sinicus. The sequence continues at coordinate 35,791,986 of NC_142512.1, forward strand.
CTGGGGTCCATCAGGCCCGGAGCCAGAATCAGGAGGAAGGATGTGGTCCTGGTGATGGGGGGAGAGGGGAGGATGAGGCCAGGGCTGGAGCTGGAACAGCAGGGAAAAAAGAGGGTTGGGGGCTGTAGGTCCAGGCCCTGGTTCCTCTTCCTTCCCCACCCTGACCAGACATCTGACCCTGAGTGCCTGACATTGGGGGATATAGCCCTGGCACTGCTGAGCATACCCCCACCCCACACTGCTTCCTTAGTAGGGTGGGCAGGTCTGTGTGCCCTTCCCTTGACTTTCCCCAACCCCCACCACCTTCTCCAGCCTTGAGACAGAGGCCACCTTGTTCCCCAAAATGCGGCTGACACTGCCCAGCTGGACCCACCTGGGCAGGCCCTCAGTGCTGGTCCAGGATGAGGGGCACCTGGGCACTGTCCACTTGGGGAGGCAGCCGTTCGCCTGTGCGTACGTTGAACATGGGCAGGGTGGAGAGTGGCCTGGGCACCTCTCGGCTGGCTGCCATCTGTCGCAGCTCCTCTGTGTTCCCACGAATGGTGTCATGGTGGACCATCTGGATGCTGAGGGCACATGGCCAGCAGAGTCATCAGCTCTGGGAGTCAGCCCCCACTGCTTTGGGGTGCAGCCTGGCACTGCCTCTGAGCCACCCTACAGTCTTCCCCACCTGTTATGTGGGAGGAGACTCACATACCTGATGGGTGAAGGGAGGACAAACAGTGCCAGCTCAATGCCCAGTGACTGAGGCATGGGCTCTGGGTGCAAATAGCCTGGATTCAAAGCTATGTGTCCTTTACAAGTTGCTTTACTATGCCTCAGTTTCCTGTAAAATGGGGCTAACAATCCTACCTCATAGGATTGTTGTGGGGATTAAATGGGTGTTTAGAAAAATGCCTGGTACATGGTAAGAGCTCTTGAGATACTAAGACATGAATAGATACCCATAGTGGATATGTATTTCCAGAGGCCAGCATTTACTGGGCTTTATTTTCTGTTTTTATACCCTGAAGATCCTCTAGGTCCTTTCTAACACTCAGCTCCCTCCCCTAATACTCTCTTCCACTACTGATCATCCAATTCTCTTCCTCGCCCCCAACCCTGTCTTAGTCTGGCAAACCTACACCCTCCACCTTTTCCCACCTCCTAGCTCTTGCCCAAGCTGTTTGCCCATGTCCTGCCAGGTCTTGACCATCTCATCCTTTGGCTCTCAGACCTTTCCTTTGCTCCTTTTGTACCTTGAGCCCTTCCACCCCACCCTCGTCAGCCCCTGGCATAGATTAACTCCAGACAATGAGTTTTGTTTCCCTGTCTTTGTTTCAGACCAAGGTTTCTTTTTTAAAAAAATTTTTTTTTAACTTTTTAAATTTATTTTAAGTGTGTTTTTCCAGGACCCATAAGCTCCAAGTCAAGTAGTTGTTTCGATCTAGTTGTGGAGGGCACAGCTCACACTGGTCCATGCGGGGATCGAACTGGCAACCCTGGTGTTATAAGCATCGTGCTGTAACCAACTGAGGTAACTGGCTGCCCCCAGAGACCAAGGCTTCTTGAGGCCTGCACCAGGCTCCACCCTCAACTGGCCTAAAATCCCAGCAGCTGAGCGAACTGACAGCCCACTCCTTGGGAAGTCCTTTCTGAACTCTAGCTCTAGTTTTTCCTCAGAAGGCTCAGACTCATTCTCATTTGATATTCTCACGGGCTTGCTTTCTGCTATCCAGAGGCAAGTTTTAGTTCATTCTGAGGAGTAGGGTAGCACAGTGGTTGCTTTGGGTTTGAATGTGAGTTCCACTGCTTACGGGCTGTGTGACTTTGTGCAAGTTACTTAACCTCTCTGTTGTGCTGGTTCCTCAACTACAATGCAGTTGTTGTATGAATGAAATGAGTTAATAGAGGAAAAACACTTGGAATGTGTCTCCTGGTCAGCATGTGGCAAATAGTAGCTATTAGTATAGGGAGCCTTTAATTGCTATCATTAGCACTGGTGTTATTTTTTATGGCCTCCAGTGGAAGCATGATTCCAAGTCCTTTTACATGAACCCACCCACATTTGTAGGGCCCAGCCTGGAGACATCTTTCCAGACTACCTGGTTGCCAGGTCTGACACAGCCCAGACTTTTCATTACAAATAAGAATTGGTTTTCTTCAAGGAATGGGGCCTCAGGTAGGCTAGAAGCAACCCACCTGCATCTAGGTTATGAGATCAACTGGCAAGGACAAGTGATTCTCATCCATGCCCAACCCTCAGTTAGTGGACACAGACTCCAGCTGGAGCCTGAGAGATTAGCCTACAGGAAGCACTTGCCAGCTTCCTGCTGAATGGGCCACACTCCTCCTGGGGGGTGTAGCACCCCGTCCTGTCTGGCAGGCAGGAGGAGGTAGAGTCACCCTCTAAGGCTAGGGGAGGGTCAAAATGAGCTTTTGAGCCTGGAATTTGGCAAGCAGTTTGTCCAAAACACAATTTTCCATTCCCAGGAAAAGAGAAACTGAGGGGGAAAGGAAGCAAGAAATGTGTGAATGCTGAAGGCTGGGTGCAGCCAGGCAGGTAATGCCCCTGTGCATGAAGGGCCTTAGTTAATGGGCCCTCTCCCCACCCCCAGCCCCACATCTGGGTCTCATTACTCTGGCAACACACACAGGTGGAGAAATGTTCTGGGATGTTTTTCCAGAGCAGGAGCAGAAGCCAGAACCAAGGTGCCTTCCTTCACAGTCCTTCCACATCAGCACTTGGGCAAATAAAGGAATGGGCAGGCGTGTGCGCGTGCACACACACACACACACACACACACACACACACACTCCGCCATCAGCACACAGCCCCTGGAGTCCTGCTCTGGCACACAGACCACAGGAGAGGGCTGCTGAGCCTGCGGGACTTTCCAGACAGTAAAATCTGACGTAAGTGAAAAGAGGGCAGCAGAATCACAAGTTGTGGATAATTTAAAACATGGTAGGTATTGAAGCAAAAAAAAAAAAAAAAAAAGGAATTTGTAGAAATAACACAAAATCTAAACCAACAAGAGCTAATGGCACACGTGGTAAAATTGGTTATTGATTCAAAATTGAGAGAGGAAGCAGATTTCCCTGACTCCATCAGAACTAGAAAACTGACCCAAGAAAGCTAGATGTGGTGGAAATAACAGAAAAGAATATCCACAATCTCAATGGCAGAAAATATAATTGATCAAATTTAGCAGAGGCCAAAAAAATGGAGGAAAAAAATTCTCCTTATAAAATTTACATAGAAAAATCACTGATCTTCTATGGGAAAAAATTCTATCAAAAAAAAAAAATGAAAACAGAAAAAAAAAGCTTGTTCATTGCTTTGTATAGAAAGTTGATTGAGGAATTAAATCAACTTAGGTAGATCAAGGAATTATATTTTATTCACTCTGGAAATTTATCCCCCCTAAAAATTCATAAATGTTGGCATAATTCTGATTCTAAAAATGTTTGTATTCCTCAACACAGTAGGTTGAGATGGTGAGGTGGAAATTGTGGGTTTAATTAAAACTGGGGTCTCAGAACAACCTGAAACGTGGCGCTCATGCATCTACGTGAACACATGTGCATGCACACACCTGTGGGACCACCCATCTGGCCCACACAGCCACAGCTCTTCTTCCCAGCATACCTGGCATGTCAGATGCCCACACTATCTGGCGTCTCCCCAGAAACAATGGGGCCACTGTGACTCTCACAGGATTCTGGTGGCCTCACAATGTCCCCCTGAGGTCACCACAGAGCTAACCTGCCCACCCTCTGCACCTGAGTCACAAGTCTGCGGAGGCCTGCTGTGGGGGATCATCCTTGCTCCTCCTCCTGGCCACCCAGGGGAAGGCTTGGGCCAGAGCCCTACTAGGAAGCCTCTGAGGAAAACCAGGAACTGAGACCCACCTCACCCACCGAGGAGCAACCCAGTGGAGACTTCCAGCCGCCATCCTGGAGGTCCTTGCATCCAGTTCCCTTCACCCACCCCAGGGAGAGATGCAGGAAGACACTGCACTGCCACCCCCAACGGTGCCCTCAGCCTCAAACAGCGCCCTGGGTGCACGTCTGCAGACCAGTGTGTTGGAAGCCCCTAGCAAGAGTGAGACTGGGTGCCATGCCTGCCCCAAAGCCCCCCGGAAGCCCAGCATATCCAAGGTGATCCTGGGGGTTATGGCAGACAAGGGGGTGCACAGCCGTGTGTCCCTGACCTTCCTGAGGAATGCTCTCACCACCGCAGGCTACAATATGACCCGCAACAAGAGGCGCTTCAAGCGAGTGCTCAAAGGGCTGGTGGACAAGGGCCTACTCAAACAGGTGACGGGCAGGGGGATATGGGGCTCCTTCCGCATGTGCAAGAAGCACGCCTCTAAGTTCAAGTTCAAGCTCAAGACCAAGAGACAGCAGCAGAAGCAGCATCGGTCTGGACAGCACTGGTCTGGGCAGTGCCGGCCTAGGCAGCGCAGGTTGACACTGAGCCCCAAACAGGGACACAAGTGGCTAATCAAGGAGGCTCGCAGGGTGGCCAAATGCCACCGCAATTAATGAGGCAGGCTCGGCAAGCAGGCAGCGGGGCCAGGCCCACCACAGGCTCTGCGCAGTGGGAATTAAAGGAGCCTAACTTATTTAACACCTGCCTCCTGGAATCGCTGGGGTTCAAGGGAGTGGGAAAGAAAAAGGGCTAGAGCACGGAGAAGGGGTAAAGCCATGAGTGGGGGAAACCTAGGCAAAATAAGGGTGAGATGGATTTGGGAAGCGATGGGGGGAATTGAAACCATCCACGTGCATTAGCTAGTCCAACCACATCACGGGTGGACAAACCAAGGCCAGAAAAGGTCATAATAACTGTGTGACAGAACCTGGCCTGGAACCCAAGTGCCTGACTCACAGCAAAGTGTGTGTGGGGATGTGTGTATGCTGAAAGGCTCTTAAGTTGCTTCCCAAATTCTTTCCCCCACAAGGGCAGCAGACCTATGAAGCCTGGGTAGGTCCCCTCCCCGTCCCATCCCACATTAGGCTCTTCCATGGAGACCAAAAAATGAGAAGGCCAGGCCAGGATAGGTCAGGCATCCAGCATCCAGCCATCCCAGGGCTGGAGTTCAGAGGCCGAGGATGGCCCCAGAATAATCATCCCAGAATAATCTGGTTTGTCTATGCTACTCATGGAGGGTCCAGCTTGACAGTGTACGGGGGCTCCCACCCAGCCCCCAGTTTTCCCCTACTCACTCAGAGGTGGCCAGGTCTCTCTTCAGCCTGTGGAAAAGCAATGGAAGGGATTAACTGTTATCCACAATCCCCTCCCGGTGCCATGCAGGACCCGAGCCCTGACCCACCAAGAAAGGGGCCCTTCACTCCTTTCCTGGCTGAGTGCCCCACTCCCTGAAGGATCTGGGTCCCCACATAGCACAAATGCCACAAAGAATCCCACAGATTGAACACCAGCCACACTGCCTTCCCAGCCCTCTGCCCCTCACACTCACCGTCCCTCCCGCCGGCAGCACATGATGTAGGCCAGGAGCAGGGTGAGCAGCAGGGCTACCAGGAGAGGCACCAGGAGGGTGACCAATGCGTCAGTCAGGAAGTCTCTGGCTGGGGCCTCGGTGGGTGGGCAGAAGAACGGGTCATGCTCCAGGATCCCATCACCTGGGGTGGGCACCTCATCTGCAGGCTCCGGCACTGACTTATCCACCTGCTCAGAGAGCCCACGGCTGACCCACGAGCAACTGGCTGGACACAGAGACCCCGGGGAAACAGGGCAGGGGTTCTGGAGAGCCGCTACCTACTGCCCCATGCAACCACAGGGTTTCCTCCTGCCTGCCTCTCCCAGCTTGGGCGACCCAGCAGGACAAGCACTGGACTAGGAGCCAGGAGGGAAATTCTCAGAGAGGCAGGACTGAACAATGGTTAGAGCACAGCTCTACGGTCTGACTGCCTGGGTTTGAATCTTGACTCAGACAAGTGCTTTGCTGGGATGACTTACCTCTAGGTGCCTCAGTTTCCTCACCTATAAAGTCGGAATGCTAATAGTGGAACCTGTCTCCCGAGGTAGTCATAAGGATAAAACAGGTTGAGTGCCGAGCATATAGCAACTGCTCACGAATGTTGATTCCCAGTCCCTGTCTGTGCAGTTTGTCAATTCACAGGAACAGAGTATACTCGGGACCCTAGAAAGCTCGGCTCAATAACCAAAGAGCCACTGCTCTCTGGTTTATAACACGGGAGTGACAGCTAGCTGTTCCTTACTGCACACAGATTAGCTAGGTGACGCTTTAGAAGGGAGCCGACAGAGCTGTGACACAGAGGCCCTTGGTGGGGAAAGAGTTTTGGAACTGCTCTGTGGGAGTGATTTTTCTAGCTGTTAGGTTGGGTACTTCTGGGACTTCAGGAGCGAATGCTTGTCTGGGTTATGGACTCTCTCGCCCTCTTGTGGGAGAAGGTGGAGGTGGAGGGAGAGAGAGAGAGAGAGAGAGAGAGAGAGAGAGAGAGAGAGAGAGAGAGAGAGAGAGAGAGGAGAGAAAGAAAGAGAGACAGGGAGAGAGGGAGGGAGAGAGGAAGACAGAGACAGAATGCCGATAATCATAATCAGAGAAAGAACTAGAACTAGAGGGACTGGATTGAGAAGGGAGAGGGAGGAGACTATGATAGGGCCCGTGTCCCCCCTTCCCCCCCTTACCCCCCCCAGCCAGGGTCCCTCCTTACCAGGGACACATTACACCAGTCAACACGGAAGTGAGGTGCCAAGGTGTCATAGCAGGACAGAAGTGGAGGCTGGCCCTGGGCACAGCGAGCATGGCTGTCAGGTGATGACACCATCTTCAGGCAGGTGGAGAAGGGGTAGGCAGAGCCCACCTTGATGTACACCCTGGGCCCAGATAGAAACCACCAGTAGCAAATTGGGAGGGTGTCATTGGGCACTGGAGATTTGAGGGTTACAAGGCTACCCTGAGAGCTGGGGTTATGGTGAGAGCACACAGAACAGTCTAGTCTTCTGGGGGGCCTTATGCCCCCAGGAATGTCCTTTGAAGGATGGACCTTTTATGTCCTCGTGGGGCACAGGAAGTGTGGTGCTGAGGAAAAGGTTTTGGGTACAGGAAAGGCAAGAAAGAGAGGAAGGGGTGGCTGGAAGGAAGTGGACGGGAGAGTGAAGCTTGGAGGTGTGGCTGGGTGTGGTGGGGCGTGTCCGCAAGTTTCCTAGTAAACATCTTTGCTGAAAGCATTTTCACTGCATAACTAATTGACCTGAAGGCAATTTAACTGGATGACAGTTTGGTTTACATCTGGGAGACTTAATGAATTTTGTTAGTTTGGTTTCTTTTCTCCATTGACAAAGTCCTCGCAGAACTCCCATTTTTATGTTGAATAACTCTTAAACCTCATAATGGTCCATACCGTGTCAGGTAGACGTGGTGGTCTGAAAATCGTGGATGATAACAACTACGTGGAGAGCTGGATTGCAAAGGTACGTGTAAAGCCAGAGTGCTTACTCTACTAGAAAATGACCACATCTCAGTTTGCAAATCCTTCGGTGAGCAGTCATCCTTCCCACCCGTCAAAACCAAAAGTTTACCAAGCTATGCAAATATAAAAGAGGCAGAATACAACATTCACAAGTCTTCGAGAGCATTAATTATCAATTCTTTAGTTGGAAACTGATACTTCTCTTAAATGAAGAAATTTTAGCAGATAAGGAAAAAGTGTGGTGTCAAATAAGATGAAACAACAAACAAAACATACATATATAATATTAAGAACAAAGACTTCGAAAACAATGTATTTTCATTTTTCACAATCAAGTCTTTTCTTGTTATTAATTTTTCATGTTTCATTATGTCCTTTTTAATGTCCCTCTTTTTTGTTCTTTTATCTTTTAAGGGAAAATTGCCTTATGGCCAATTAGTTATGTGGTGACAATGTTTGCAGCAAAAATACTTGCAGCAGAGATGTCTTCTGCAAAACTACCTAGAACTGTGGGGAGGAGATGTAAAGGCAGGTAAAGCCCCACCTGGAAATTAAGGAGACCCGTGTTCTGTGCCCACCACCCAGATAGAATGCAGGGTGCCTCCTCCTTCAGGAAGCCCTCCTGGGTTGCATGCTTACCCTTCCTTGCGGCCCTCGATGGGAAGGGGAACACGGCCCCCACGGTCCAAGGCAGAGGTGATGTTAAGCAGCTGGAGCTCCCCCGGTTCCCAGAGACCCCCCAAGGCTGTGAGGAAGCGACTGGCAAGTGTTGAGGGCAGCACCTCCTCCACATCATGGCTGCGCACCAGGAATTCAGCCTGGTATGGTATCAGGGGGCCTAGAAGGACCAGGTTGGTACCTCAGGCTGCACCCAGCCCTGCACGGATCCTTCCCAAGCTTCCACTGACCGAAGCTCCTCTCAAATCCTCTCAGACACCTTCCTTCCTCCCTAATACCCCATACATCACAGGCCCCAAATGCCCTTCCGCAACACTCAGACTGTCAGCAGAGCAGCCAAGAATACAACTCCAGAGGCTTTCGAGGATTCTCTGCACCCCACTACTTTCCAAGCCTTCCCTTCCACACACACCCTTCCAGGGGAGATCCCCCAAGACTGGCACTAGTAGGGTGGGGGTGGGTTGGGATAGGTGATACCTTCTGGGTCCCCAATCAACAGCACCAGCCTCTGCCGGGTGGTGTCGAAGTTGTCCCGGTTGTAGGCTATGACCTGGAGGGGATGGGGAATTGGACCAGGAGGTGGGATTAGGGGAGAAAAGTGGTCCAGCTGGGGCCTGGCAGAAGGGGACTGAGATACTACCAAATTAGAGGCATGTAAATGAATGTGAATGAAGACCCACACATGAACACCCACAGATGACACAGCCCACTGGGGTCCGTGCTGGTACCTCTATGACCTGCCGTCCACGATCTCCTGGGGTGGGGGTACCATAAAGGAAGCCAGGATGGTGGGGGCTTCGCTGGGTGTAGCGGAGCCACCGAGGCAGGTCTGGGTGTCCCTGGAGGTGAGCCTGGTAGGTGACAGGGATGGTGGGTGGGACAGCTGGTGGAAGGGAGGAGAAGGGATTGAAGACACTTTACCAGCCCCGGCCGGGCACCCCCAGCCCATCCCAGGGTCCATCAGGCCCCGCTCACCGACATGCTCAGGAAGGCGCAGGAAGGTTTCGTGGTCCAAGGTGTGCACAAATACGCGGCCCACAAGTGGGTGCAGGGTGGTCTGCTGGGCCTTGGTGACCCCCAGCTCTGTCAGGAGACCTAAGAGGACCCCCCAAACACAGACTAGCCTCAGTCCTGGGCACGGGATACACTCTCTTTCCCCACCACGTCCTTTGTGCCCTTGAGAGGCCAAGAGAATAGTGTGAGAGGAAGGGGTTCCTTTGCTCGCTCCCAGGAATAAACAGGGTGGGGCCCTGGTGGTGCCACACACTTTAATCAGTGACGAGACCCAGAGCTGAGTTTGGTTTGGATACATAGGAGCCCCCCACTCCTCATTTTAGGCCCCAGTTGGGGGTCACAGCGAGCAGGAACTGATGTGTGACTGGGAGGGGTGGTGGTGGTGGTGGTGGTGGTGGTGTGTGTGTGTGAGAGAGAGAGAGAAAGTGAGAGAGAAAGAGAGAGAGAAAGCGAGAGATAAGGGCACTTGGAAAAGAACTCCCATGCTGAGTGTCTGGAAGCCTGGAGGGGTGAGGGAGAGGGAAGGAACCTTTGGAGGAGGAGGGTAGCCGTTCTGGGACCACTCACCCATCTCGCCTAATATACAGAGGGAACAGGGCCCGCGCCAGAGGCCAACAGGAGCTGAGCAAAAGGGATCCTGAGGCCCAGGGAGAGGGCCTGCCCCAGCCAGCCCTGCACCCTTCCAGGGCCAAATTTAGCCTGGGCCTAGAAAGAGGCCGACCCAGTCAGCCCATTAAAGGCCCATGATGCTCCAGGCCTGTGCTGTCAGGCCCACCCTGGACTAGAACACCTCATCCCTCAGGGCTCCCAGCCCCACAACCCAGCGCCCAGCTCCTAGCCCCAGTTCTCTGCACCTCCCCACCAGTTACAGCATTAACACCCCAAAGTTCTTCTGACCCCTGCCTCACCCCAGACCTGTCCCCTGAGGAACTTCCTTTACTTCTATGTCATCACGGCTAAATCCCACCCCCTCATCCTGGGCCTCTCCCCGAAGAAAGCCCCAACTTGCCCGAAAGGAGAGGAATCCAGATCAGTGCTGCTGCCATGGCTGCCTCAGCCTGGCTGGCCCTGTGAATGACAGAGACAGAAGCAGGGGGGAGGGTGGGGAGAGGAATGGGGAGGTGCCCCAGAGCTGCCCAGCTTCAGCCAGCGGGGCCTTCCCTCCCCCCAACCCCACCCAGAGCAGACACTGAATCTCGGGTGGACACCCTCCTCACATGACAAGGGCCTTCCAATCCTGGCGGCCAGAGTGTGTTTTCTAAACCACCAACCTGACAACCTCCGGCCCCCTTAAAACCTTAATGGCTCCCATTGCCCTGAGTCCCCTAGCTGCTGGTGGCTTTCAGGCACTTCCTGTACATGGCCATCCTGCCTAGAATCCCCTCCTCTACCCCCCACTAAACACACACACACACACACACACACACACACACACACACACTACCCCAGGCTTGAGCCCAGCCTCACTGCCCTCCAACCTGATACACATTCTTTAGTCTACACAGCTTTGCCCAAGGTCTGGGTGTCCCTGGAGGTGAGCCTGGTAGGTTCCCCTCTTGAATTCTGCCTGGAATTCCCCTCTTGCCCTTGTCCATCAGGCAAACTTTCACTCACCTTTCAAGACTCAGTATAGGCATCCTCTCTTCCCTGAAGCCTTTCTGTTCTCCTCTAGGCCAAGCTGGGGGGCCCCTAGCCCCTGTGACCCCAACCAACCAGCTTTTTGGGGTGGACTAGGATCTTATTATCTTTGGATCCCTAAACTTTGCCCAGGGCCTGGCAATTAGTAGGTACAGGGGGCTAGGTGACAGCTTCCTCAACAGCACTTGAGGGTGCCCATTCACCCAGCCCTCATCCACAGACCAAGCACCCCCAGCGTGTACCTCAGGTATTAGAAGAGAGAGAGGCCTGGACAGGGCCAGCCAGGAAGAGACAGAGGAGTTGGGGGCATAGGTTTGGAGGCCTGCAGTCCTGGACATGACTCCACCTTGACCACTTACTGGAGATGTGGCCTTGAAAAAGTCAATTGCCTGGCTGGCCCGGTGGCTCAGGCGGTTGGAGCTCCGTGCCCCTAATGCCAAAGGCTGCTGGTTTGATTCCCACATGGGCCAGTGCCAGATGGCTCAGTTGGTTGGAGCGCGGGCTCTCAACCACAAGGTTGCCCGTTCGACTCCTCGACTCCCGCAAGGGAGGGTGGGCTGCGCCCCCTGCAATTAACAACGCAACTGGACCTGGAGCTGAGCTGCGCCCTCCACAACTAAGATTGAAGGAACAACAACTTGACTTGGAAAAGTCCTGGAAGCACACACTGTTCCCCAATAAAGTCCTGTTCCCCTTCCCCAATAAAATCTTTTTAAAAAAAGAAAAAGAAAAAGTCAATTGCCCTCTCTAAATTCTGTTTCCACAACTATAAACTGGCAAGCATAGTCCTCACCTCTTGGTGTTCTTGTGTGTGAAATGCACAAAATCATGAAGTCAGTACATGTTAACGGTGCACCTACTATGTAACAGGCCCTGATGATACAGAGGTGAACAGACCCCTGATACTGTGGGGCTTGCATGCTGGCGGGTAATGACAGCTAGTTCCTGCCTGCTATGTGCCGAAGGTTTGACATATACCAGGGGTGACAAAAAAAGATATACACATTTTAAGAGATGTTATCTATGTATTACTTTTTGAAGTTGAATGAATTATGGTGGCAATGTGTAATATGATAGTCGCTCAAAAGATGGTGTTAATCAAATAAATGCTAGCATCATTCATTGTATTACAATTTTAATACAGTTTTTTCCTTCATTAAAATGTGTATACATTCTTTTGGCATACTCTGTATTTACATAGAGTAACTCATTCCATCCCACAGCAGTTCCATGAAGCAAGTATTATTATTGTCCCCATTTCAAAGACAAGAAAACTGAGGCACAAGGGATGTATAACTTCCCCAAGGCCACACTACTGACCAGCTGAATGCATGTAAAGCACTCAGCCCAGTCCTGACTCAATCCACAGCACCATTTCCCCTTCTTTCCCGCATCTGCCAAAGGGTCTTAGCTCAGTTATGAAGTGGGAGAGGTGCCCTTCTCTCTGGGGACTTCCCACTCAGAGCCGGCTCAGGAGCACACTCCCAAGATGCTCTGAGAAGGAGGCAGGAGCCCATGGGTGCAGGGTTCCAAACTTCCTGGTGCCTGTGTGAGCATCCCTCCCGGCCTTGAGACAAAGGGCGTTGCCACTTCACCCCCCCTAAACAGCCCCAGGCAAGGACATCTGGGACCTGCCCTTGGTCGGGCCTCAAGGGGCGGGTGTTGGCCTATAGATTGGGGTGCCTGAGGAGCAGGTTACTTAGTCCCTGTCCCTTCCTCTCTCGCCCCCACCTGACAGCCCCACCTATCCCTGGAGAGCCAACAAATCCCAGAGTCAGCGTCCACTCAGGCTCTTAGGCAGGGTGGTGTTTGTACCAGAGTCACCTTGGCACCTCTCTGCCTTCTCAGAGATGGAAGATGAGAGGGAGAAAGGTTCTGGAGGCAGAGGGAGAGTCAGTGGGCTCTGGGGGAGTAGGCAGAGGTGCCATAGCCTGGCCAGCTGCCCAGGCCTCAGCCCCTCAGCAGCTCCCTGTGACTCCCTCCCTCCCCCCTGCTGCTTCCCATGCTATTTTTAGAGCCACCCACTCATACCCTCAGCTGTCTTAAGGTGGCAGTGCCCAAACCCAGTGCCACCAGGCGCACAGAAGCCAGCTTTCCTTACTGATCCTTCTCCCCCTCCCCCAAAGCAGGGGAACCAGAGACTGTGCCAGAAGCCAAGCTGCAAGTCCCCTGAAAGTCTCCTCTGGCCCACCAGGGGACCTCCCCACCTCAGGGCTGTCTGGATCACAACCTGCTGCGGTAACACTCAGCACCTTCTATTCATAGGGGCCTGGAGGTAGGGAGGAGGGTCACAACGTCTTTAAATGGATTTTATAAAATTTTAAATAAAACAAAAGTATACGGAATAATATAACAAGGCCCCATATATCCATCACCCAGCTTCAACAATCATCAACTCATGACCAATCTCCTTTCATCTATACCTCTCTCAATTTTCCCCTCCTATTTCATTGTCTCTGTCAATATTTCAGTGTGCATCTTTGAAAGAGAATAATTATTTTTTTAAACATAACCACAATTATTATACCTAATTACATGATAGACCTTAAAGTTAATAATTCCTTAATGTCAGATCTGTAGTGTTCAAATTTCCAATTTCTCATAAATTTTTTGTTTTGTTTTTGCAATTTGAATCAGGATTCAAATCAGGTGCGCATGTGGCAACTGATTGACAGGCCCCTTTTAAATCTCTTTAAATCTATAGATTCCTGCTCCAATTCTTCTCTCTCTCTCTCTCTCTCTCTCTCTCTCTCTCTCTCTCTCTCTCTCTCTCGCCTTGAGAGAACCAGGTTATTTGTTGTGTAGTTTTCCACAGTCTGGGTTTTGCTGATTGCCTCTCTATGGTGTTCTTTCACGTGTTCCTCTGACCTCTATACGTCTTGTAAATTGTTATTTCCTATAAACTGCTGTTGGATCAAGGGTCCTGATCAGGTATAGTTTCCATTTTCTTCTGCAAGACCACTTCATAGGTGGTGGTGTTGCTTCTTCCATCCAGAAGCATAGCAGCCATTGATGCTCAGTGCCTCGTTGTTTTTTTTAAATGGTGACATTCAAATTCAATCACTCCCTCCTTTATTAGCTGGAATAATTCTAGACAGAAAAACTGCCCCTCACTTACTATTTGGTTGCTGAGTGGCATACAGCTCATGTGGGAAAGATAGGACAAATGCTTGACTCTGTTCCTGTATTTACCAATTTCCAAATAATGAATTGGTTCCCTAGCATCCAATTGGTTCCCTAGTGACCAATTAACTTTTTAAAATTAGTAGTATAATTATGAATTTATGGCTTTACATATATTTGACTTCTTCAATCTATTGCAACTAATATCCCTGCTGGTGCTAAGCTGTCCCATCTTCAGCTCCCGATTTGGTCCCCACCAGTTGGAGCATCCGTGTGGGGTACTGGAGGGTCAGGTCTCTGCATCTTGGCCTCTCTCAGCCTTGTCCCCACAAACCCAGCCTGGGTTTCCGTGCTTCTGCTTTATTTCTATTACCCCAGCTTTGCCCTCAGCTAGCTGGGTCTCTGTCCCTGCTACTTTGCCATCCACTCCTGTCTCCCCAGGTTTCTGTCGGATCTCAGCCCGTCAGTGTCTCAGGTTAATTCCTCTGGTGCTTTGTCCCTGTCTCTCCCCATCTCAATGAATGTTTGCTGAATGAATATGAGCGAGTAATTGAATAAATACATCTTTCCCCCTCTCTCTTCCCACTTCGGTCTGTTTAGACCTGTCTCTTGATCTCTGAGGACCATATTTTTGTCTTCTGCATCTAAATCAGGGGATTATATGTTGTCATCAGGGACAAAGGAAAGGGATTCTCGACATGGTGATCTGCTTGCTGCATCTGCTTCCCAGACTCCACCCACATCATTCTCCGTCCCCCTCCCGCGCAACAACAAAGGGTGCGATCTGTCAATCGGCCACGAGAGGGCGCGTTCGCTGGTCCCCAGCTAGGACCTGCGCCTGCGCAATATTGGGGCGGAGCGGGGGAGTGGAGAGGCTGGGTGGCCGCGGAGCGCCCCGCCCAGAGTTGGGGATTCGCGTCAGAGATGCGTGCTGAAGAGGCGACTCGAGGGGGCGACGGAGGAGGGGACCCGCAGACTCTAGCTGTTCCTCGTCCTCCTCTTCCGGGTCCAGAGGATGTTCTTCCAAACGGGAAGGAGAACTCGCATGGAGACAGGAGGCTGCACACAATGCCCTCTTCCCCACCCTCCCCGTCATCTAGCTCAACCCTCCGATTTCCAGGGACATTTCTGTATTTCCCCACCTTCCCCCACGACATTTGGGAGCACCAGCCTGAAGACCTAAGTGTACCCAGACTCCTCCTCCTCCTTATTGGTGGACTTCAGCCCTCAAAGGGGTTCCTTGAGCCTGGTGGCCGCCCAAAGCCATCAGTCATGAGTCATAATACCAGATCATCCCTGGCCAAACTTTTTAGCTTACAGGAGACACCGAGAACATGAGGGCCTGTCCGAGGTCCCACAGAACAATATTCTGCACATCTAGGTCTCTGGACGTGGGGCCCAGAGCCCTTTCCACTGGGACGCCTCTCTGTAAAGAGGGGGTGATAAGGATGGATGAGATTCCGACGCCAAAGTGCTTTGTAGACTATAAAGCTCTGGAGAAAGTAAGGGGTCTTTTATTTATTTATAATTGACAGTGCAAGGCAGTAGTTGCCGAGGGCCTGCCCACTGGTACAGCCTGAGTGCTGGGAGAAGTCAGATTGAGAAGCCACCACTCAGTAATGGAAGGATTAGGAAAATAAAAGAAGCACAATTCTGACATTTTTTGCAGAATTGTGATTATTTACAGTATGATTATTTACATAGAAAATCCAATAGATTCTTAGGCATGTTATTATTAAGAGAGATCAGCAAAGTTTCTGGACAGAGATTAACATTCCAGTACAGATAAAATTCAGCAGTGTTTCTATACACGAGCAATAATTGATTAGAAACTAATATCTTTTTAAAAAGAAATCATTCACAGTAAAATTAAAATTGTACAGAACCCAGAAAAAAAACGTAGAAAAGACATTTGAAGATATTTGGGAAGAAGGCTATAAAAGGAATAAATTGAGCAATGGAAAGATGTATTAATTTTAGGGATAAGAAGCCTCCATATCATGAAGACAATTTCTCCATGTTAATCTATCTATTCAGTGCAAGTCCACTAAGTATTCTAACAGGATTTTTCAGAGAGCTAGTAAAACTGATTCTAAAATTCATATGGCAGAGCAAAGGACCAAGAAGAAACTAGACAATTCCAAAAAAGAATAAGTCCCTAAGACTTATTTGAAAGCGATAGTAATTAAAACAATGTGGTATTGGTGCAGGGGTAGACAAAGAGATCAATAGAATAGAGTACCCAGAAACAGTTCCAAGTGTATGTGGGAATTTGATTTATGATGGCAGTGGCATTGCAATTCAGTGAGAGAGAATAAACTATTCAACAAAAAGTGTTGTGACATTTGGCTTTTCATATGAAAAATCTTCACACCATCCATAAATATTAATTCCAGATGGATTAAAGACCTAAAAGTGAAAGACCTTAAAATAATTAGAAAAAAATGTAGGAGATCTCAGGGTAGGAAAAGACTTCTTAGATAAGAAACACAATTCACAAAAGATTGAACAATTTTACTACATTACCAAAAAAAAAAAAAAAAGCTTTCTGCTATGACAATGACATTATAAACAAAGTTAAAAGACAAGCGACAGCCTGGGTGACAATGTTAGCAGCACGTAAAACAGATAAAGATTAGTATCCAGGACGTAAAGACCTCCTACAGATCAATAATGAAAGCACAGACCTTTTGAGTGCCACCCCAATGGTATGATTCAAGAATTAAGGGTCTAGGCTTTGGGGAAGGCTAGGCCTTCCCTAGTCCTATGGGGTTGATGGTGACTGGTCTAAATATAGCATGATAGTTCAGTTCCTCTGGTCAATGATTGGTTGAGGTGTGGACATGTACACAATTCTGTCTCCCAAGACTGGAAAGGAGATCTCCTGAGGGCCCTCTGGGAAAGAGACACTAAGAAGAAAGCATTCACTTTCCTCTTACTCTGGATGTTGTTGTCTGCAGGAGACACCTGGAGCTGAGGCAGCTGTATTGGACCATGATGGGGCCAGTATAAGAGACAAGCCCTCATGCTGAGGAGGGTATGGTAGAAAAATGGAAAGAACCTGGTCTTTGAGGTCACAGTTGGGCCTCTGAATTAACCAACCCTAGGACTTCTTGTGTGAAATAGTGAAATTCTTTTTTGGCTTAAACAACGTCTAGTTGGGCTTTCTGTAACTTGTATCAAAAGCTGCAAGAGATAGCCAAGGATACGGACATAAGCAATTTGCCTGGAGGAAACCCAGATGGCCAATGAGCATAAGACACTTGACCTCATAGACAGGGAATGCAGATTCAAATGAGATACTACCTCACACCCATCAGATTGGCAAAAATATAGTCTGACAAGAGCAGATGTTGGCAAGGATGTGGTCAGACAAGACGTCTTGTACAAATGCTGGTGGCGAGAACATAAATTGGTTCAGTCACTGTAGAGAGCAGTTTGTCAGTCACGTTGAAAGTGTATCTGCCCTATAATCCCAGCTTTCTGCTCCTATGTGTGCACTCTAAAGATGGTTCAGAAAAGTACAAGGGTGTTCATTGCAGTCCTACTTATAATAGCAAAATATAGAAACAACTCAAATGCCCTTCAGTAAAAGAAGTGACAAATAAATGGTGGTGTATTCACATGATGAAATAATAAACAGAAGTTGAAATGAAGGAACCAAAGCCGTATGTATCAATGTGGCTCCACTGTGAAAAGTATGTCAATTGGGAAGAAAAAGACACAAATGATACGTACAGTATAATGGCTGTTATATACATTTTAATAATACAGAAAACATTACTATGTGCTGCTTTATGAATACTTAAATGTGTAGGGAAAATATTAAATTATGGCTAGACTTAAGGAAGCAAATTATGATGTATGATACAACATGGATGAACCTTGAAGAAATTATCCTAAGTAAAATAAGCCAGATACAAAAGGACAAATGCTGATGATTCCCCGTATATGAGGCACATAGCATAGTCAAATTCATCGAGACAGGAAAGAGAATGGTGCTTGCCAGGGGTTATAGGGAGAGGGACATAGAGAGTTAGTGTTTAATGGGTATAGGGTTTCAGTATTGGAAGATGGAAAAAGTTCCGGAGATGGATAATAGTGATAGTTACATGATAATGTGAACATACTTAATGCCAATGAATTGTGCACTTAAAATGGTAAAAATAGTAAATATTATATATATTTTACAATTAAAAATAATAATTTTGAAATTATGGGCTCTAAAGGATGCATTCCAAATTTGTGAGAGTGGGTAGGGTGGGCAACGGGACTAGGGAGCATGGGGCTTCAGTTCAAACTCTCATGTCCTGTTTCTTTTACGTGAAAGAAACTGAAGCAAAAATGACACAATGCTAACTAGCTGGCATTTGTAAATTCTGTTTGTTATGTGAGTCTCTGAACTTTTCTTATGTTCAAAGAAACTTTTCCAACTAAAAGTAAAAATATAATAATATAAAAATTAATAATATAATAAAGTAAAAAATAAATATTTTTTTAGAAGGAGGAGTTCTCTGAAGTAGAACTGCCCTGAAGTGGCAGGATTTGTTCCCCGATCCCTCACGCCCAAAACCATGTGAAGTACAAGAGGTTGAATGTGGGAGATTGGATATCTGGCCTTACAGAGGCTGCACCTGTGCCAGGTGCCATGCCAGCCTCGCTGAGCCTGGTAGAGCAAGTCAGGAGGGGAGCTGGCAGGGACAGGATGCTTTTACCCTTGACCCAGGGCAGGTGTGGCAAAGGCTGGTGGAGGAAGGTGACTCTGAGAGTCAATCTCCTCCTCCAGCACCCACTGCACAAGATCCAGAAAGCAGAGGAAAAACAGAAACTACCATCAAAACTCAGGAATGTGTATTATTAGCAGTTGGAGCAAGCAATAGAAAGAGTTCTTCGAATCTGCTGATGACAAAATATATTGCCCAATCTTTCCGGTTATTTCTTTTTCTTCTTTGACCTCTCTGCATATCTCTGGAGCTCCCCCAGCTATGGCTGTCTGCATTGCAAAATACATATTTACAGGCCCTCTAAGACTGGCTAAATATAGGCTTTCTTTTAAAGCAACTGATGATTTGGAGAAATCTTTTCTCTGTCCCACCCCTTCCCCACCCCCAACACACACACTCACAGCCTGATTCCTCCTTGGTCTCCCTCCTGGATCTCCAATATGCATAGGAACTTTCCCAGTGGCACTAGAGTGACGTGTGGAGGGTAAATGAAGGAAAGCAGGCAGAGCAGAAGGACACAGGCAGTAAGGCAGTCTCCCAACTGTAGGGTGACCTCAAAGAACCCCTCTCCCTGGAGGTGCAATGGGGGACTGAGAAACCAAGAATCAGGAATGAAACACCCTTTGGGAGGTAGAGACGGGAGGTCACCTTCACTCCAGGGATGATTGCAAAGATTTGGAGGAGCTGCACGCAGGGGGTGCTTATATTGCAGAATTTCCTATAATAGACCTTAGAAAGAAACAAGAGGCCCAGGTCTGCCTATGAAGACACACAGAGAGACGCAAACACTGATGCCCATTTTCAGCCACGCCTCCCACACAGGTGCACATGTACACACGCACGCACACATGTTCAGATACGTATGCAATCAATAATAGCCAACACCAAGCTCCTACTTGGTGCCAGGAGCTGTTCTAAATGCTTTATGCATTTCAAACTCATTTAATCCTCACAGCACTAGGAGGTCAATATATTATTTCCGTTTGACAGATGCAGAATTTGTTGAAGTCCCCTAACTGGGAAGTGGCAGGTTGGGGATTCTAGCAAAGGTGATCTAGCTTTAAAGCTTATGTTTGCTCTACTCCACACAGAGTGGGGGAGGTCCAGGATTGCCCATGCTCAGGAAACACTCTCAAACACCCAAACTGAGCATTTTGAGGAATTTGAGGTTAGGGCGTAGAAAGAACTAGTCCAAAGTCACCTAGCAAATAGGTGGAGCTAGGACTCACTTCAGACCTTGTGAACCCTAGCCTGGTTTCTCTTTCCTCCAAAACTGGGTAATTTACTTCCTTCTCCACATCTCAGCCTTCCTCATTCCCCCAGGGAAGGTGTTAGCCAAAAGCTACTAAAGGCCCTCCAATACGGACATCTTGGATTTGAGTTTGGTACGTAAAGCATGTACACACACACACACACACACACACACACACACACACACACACCCTTTCCAGCCTCCTTGTATCAGCCCAAGTCCCTGGCAGACGAAGGCAGATAAAGAAGAGTGATTGGGGCAGGAACCACTGGCTCAACACAGAATGGCTGAAGGCCAGCCTCTGCTCAGATGACCGTGGCCAGGGAAACACCACTTTCAGAGGCTGAGTCTCAAGGCCCCAGGACTAGGAAGAGAAGCCAGCCTTGGCACCCAGCCGGGGCCTAAGCCCAGGGTGCTGAGGGTTTGGGACTTATCACAAATCAGGTCTCTCCCTGACTTCCTCACCCATCTTTACAGTTACACTTGGTGTTTGAAACTAGCAAGACTCAAGGAATAGTAACTGAGGGCCCTCATCGGATTTGGGGGTAGGTGATAATACAGGGAGAGGCTTTTTCTGGAAGAGGGTTAGGGGAGGATTATCTCTTCCTATAGAAGCCTCTAGCCTTTTCAGCAAGGGCTGGGAAAAGCATCTCCTTCCTCACGTATCCTATCTTCTGTGTTCCAGCCACTTTCACTTCAGTTTATCCTCTCAGAGCACAGAGAGGCAAAATGACTTGTCCAAGGTCATACAGCTAGTAAGTGGTGGAGCCAAGATTTGACCTCTGACAGCCTACCTCCTGGCTCGACTTTGGGAACCACTCCCAAACCACTGCCCTTTCTTCCAGGGCAAAGGTAAGGAAGGAACTTGCAGTCAGAGACTACCAGGTAACTTGGGCATGAAGGTCTCCTCCACAAAGGACAATGGGAAGAGAAAGAATAGTTTAATTACTCTGGGATACTGAACCGGAGGAGATAGGTAAGGATCACAGCCTGCGAATGAAAACTAGGTTTAAACCCTGCAGTTTGGATGGTAATCCTCCCCAAAGTAACCTCCCTCCTTACCCTCACAGATGTGGTGAGGTGAGGCCAAAAATTTACTGCTGCAGGGAGGCAGGGAAGGAATGGAGGAGATAACACCATTCCCCACCCATTTCCCAGGCCAGCCAGCTTGGGAAGGAGCAAAACACTTACTGCTCCATAAAAGCTTCTTTGGGAATTCTGGCTAGGGGTGTCACTGAGCTCATCAGGAGCCCATGAAAAAATAATCCCACTCATTAGACTCAGTTATCCAAATCCTGGGCTGGCTCCACCACCCTGCATCTCAGAGCCATTAAACGGGTTTCACTCTTGGAAGTCTCAGGATAAGGGAGACCCAAGCATCCCAAGAATTCTAGTTCATTCCAAAGAGCTGCTGGAGATGTTATTGGGGGTCCCAAGGTCCCTGGGCCTGAAGGCTGGTTCTCAGCTCCTCCTCCCACCTTTAGGAGCTGGCTTTCCCACCTGGCCAGAAGCGTGGGCACAGACCCCTTGGGCTGGGACCAGTTAAGATGACTCACCAAAGGGTGTGGGAGATTCTGGGCAGAACACCCAGGGGCCTGCGCCTTCCTCCAATCCACACGGAGCTTCTGAGGACTCTCTGCCCAAACCCCCAACCCCCAGCTAGGTGAGATTTCTGTTTCACCCACTTCCATAGTGTGGTTGTAAGGCCTGGGGGTGGGTAGGGGTGGTGGTGGTGAAGCCCCAGACTGCAGCTTGAAAATCCAAGTCCTAACTCTTATTCCTGAAAGCAGTCATCTAAGAAGGGTTAGGTGGGAGGGGAGATTGAGGTTGGCTTCTTCACTCCTGTCCTATCCCAAAGCAAAAAATTGGGGAGGGGTAAGTTTCTTGGGCAGCTGGGCAAAGAAGAGGCAGGTGGCCTTGGAAAGCCTAAGGGCTGGGTTCATTTCCGGCTCCAGCTCAGAACCCAAATCTTCCCTCTCTCTTAGCCTCAGGCAGGCCAGCTTCTGGATCCAGTCCTGTGGTTCCTGGCCCCTCCCTGTCCCAATATTCACGGTTCCCAGGCGGCTTCCCACACACCATCCCCCATACTCTGTTGCACGTGCTAACTGGTTTATATTCCACAAAACCCACACACATCCCTACAGTGGAGGGGTGGGAGGATTCCCTCCGACCACCCTTCTGGGGGGTGGGGTAGAGAGTGGAAGCTTGGGAAAAAGAGGAAGAGGATGGAAGGGAAGAGGGCGGGGGAGGAGGCTGAGGCTGCAGGAAGGCCTGAGATGCAGGAAGCAGCTGGGAGTGGGGGGAGGCTTTGTGCCTGAGTTGTTCTCTGGGTCCTAGGGTCCACATTGTTCACCATTTTCTGGGATCTGTGGAGTGAAGCAGGGCATCTGGACCTGTCATGTTCTAGAGTGTGGACCTCTACTTCCAGGCCCTGGCAGCTGAGGAGGGGTAGAGGGCAGCCCCAGGCCCCTGTGTACGTGGGGGTGGGGGGAGCATCAAAACAGCTTTCTGAGTTGCCAAGACAGAGGATGTGTAGGTCACTGCCGCCTTCGCCCTTCTTTCCTGTACACATTTGCATACAGTAGCCAGGATCCTTTAGATCAGAGACCCAAGCTACTGAAATTTTGGCCCCAGGCATCCAGAATTCCTCCTCCAAAACTCCTTCTTCTGTTTGACAAGCAGGAATGCCTACTGTGGCATGAAGACAATTTCTGTCCCCTCCCATCCAGCCTGGGTGCAGAGCATGCGGGTGGCAGGACACCCTCTTCAGACCTCCAAAGGGCAAAGGCCAGCTTGAGTGATGAGGACCTTCTCCTTTTTCCGGTCTGCTTCCTCCTCCACCACAAGGCCAGCAACACTGGGCCAAGGTTTCACATCTTAGAGGACAGGTGCAAAAGTTTCCCTGTGGGAAATTGTTAAAATGCAGATTCCTGGGCCTAGCCCCTGAGATTCTGCTCCACAAAGTTTGGGGAGGGCCCAGAAATCTGAATTTAAAAAATTTTTAAAGCGCAGAGCGATTTTGTTGCTGATGGCCTTGAACCATACTAGGGAGCTCAAAAGACCTTCAAGGAAATGATCCTTTGCCCCTCCCAGCTAATCTTCCTTTACATTTGGGGTGGAGAGGGGTCTCACTGAGACCACTGTGGCTGGATTGCCTCCTCCCAGCATTTAGTGGGGATGCCGTTATGTGGGCTGTGATAAACTGCAGTCAGAGGTTAGGAAGGAAGCATTGAAGAGGACTGGCCAGGGTCTGGGGTCAGCGGAAGGCTGTAGGCGAGGGACCGGGAGGGGATACATTCGATGGAGGGGAAGGGGAGGGCTCACAGACGCCGGCCCCGGAAATCCGATTCCTCTAGGACCCAGAGGTGCCAGTTCCCCAGCGGCGGCGGCGAGAAGGGCAGCCGCTTGGTCTCCGGCAGCGGTCGCTCGGGCAGAGCCAGAGAAAGACCGGAGCTCGGGGCGCGGGGGGGAGGGAGGGAGGGAGGGTGGCGCGGCGGCGGAACGGCCCGGGCCGGCCGAGCAGCCATGGGCGCCGGGGTGCCGGGCCCCCCGAGAGCCAAGGTCCCCGGCCGGGGTTGGGGGCGTCCGGGTTGCCAGCCCCACTGACACCGCCTCGGACGATGTGAGCCGGCGCCTCCGCCTCTGCTTCGCGGGCAGGGCGCGCGGTCCAACCCGCCCCGCCGCCGCTTTTCTAATTTGGGTGGGGGCGACCGGACCAAGTCACTCGGGCTTTGGAAGAGGGGCTGGCTGTCTTTGGCAGCTTGACTGGGGGAGGCGACCCACACAGGGCGCTCGGAGATTTTTTTTTTTCTTTTTCTTTTCTTTTTTTTTTTTTAAGAGGGGTTAACTGTCTTTGGCAGCTTGGTTTTGCTAGGAGCCTATAAAAGGCCTTTCGGGGTTTCTTTTTTCGGGGGGAGGGGGCGGTGGTCCCGACTTGGCCAGCCGCCTGTTGGAGGGGGGGAGCGGGAAGCGGGGGTATGCGAACCCGGCTCCCCCCACCATGATGAAGACGGAGCCGCGGGGGCCCGGGGGTCCCCTCCGGAGCGCTTCCCCACACCGCAGCGCCTACGAGGCAGGCATCCAGGCACTGAAGCCGCCCGACGCGCCCGGGCCCGACGAGGCACCCAAGGCGGCCCACCACAAGAAATATGGCTCCAACGTCCACCGCATCAAAAGTATGTTTCTGCAGATGGGCACCACGGCGGGGCCGCCGGGCGAGGCGGGCGGCGGCGCGGGCCCTACTGAGGCCCCGCGGGCGCCCGAGCGCGGCGTGCGTTTGTCGCTGCCAAGGGCTAGTAGCCTGAACGAGAACGTGGACCACAGCGCCTTGCTCAAGCTGGGCACCAGCGTGTCCGAGCGCGTGAGCCGCTTCGACTCCAAGCCCGCGCCCTCCGCGCAGCCCGCGCCGCCGCCGCACCCGCCGTCCCGGCTACAGGAGACGCGGAAGCTGTTCGAACGGAGCGTCCCGGCGGCCGCGGGCGGCGACAAGGAGGCGGCGACGCGGCGGCTGCTAAGGCAGGAGCGCGCGGGCCTGCAGGACCGGAAGCTGGACGTCGTGGTGCGCTTCAACGGCAGCACCGAGGCGCTGGACAAGCTGGACGCCGACGCCGTGTCCCCCACCGTCAGCCAGCTCAGCGCGGTCTTTGAGAAGGCGGATTCGAGGACCGGCCTTCACCGCGGGCCGGGGCTCCCCAGGGCCGCGGCCGCCGGGGCTCCCCAGGTCAACTCGAAACTGGTCAGTAAGCGGTCCCGGGTGTTCCAGCCGCCGCCGCCACCGCCTGCCCCGTCGGGGGATGCCCCAGCGGAGAAAGAGCGCGGCCCCGGAGGGCAGCAGACCCCGCAGCACCGAGTGGCCCCCGCCCGGCCGCCCCCCAAGCCCCGGGAGGTGCGCAAGATTAAGCCGGTGGAGGTGGAGGAGAGCGGGGAGTCAGAGGCCGAGGCGGCACCAGGGGAAGTGATCCAGGCGGAGGTGACAGTCCACGCAGCCCTGGAGAATGGCAGCACCTTGGCAACCACAGCCAGCCCCGCATTGGAGGAGCAGAAGGCCCAAGTGGCCCCCGAAGAGGAGGCGGCGACCGTGGCGGCGCCGGAGAGAGGGGTGGGCAATGGCCGGGCCCCAGACGTGGCTCCGGAGGAGGCTGATGAGTCCAAGAAGGAGGACTTCTCGGAGGCAGACTTGGTGGACGTGAGCGCCTACAGTGGGCTGGGGGAGGACTCTGGGGGCAGTGCCCTGGAGGAGGACGACGAAGACGACGAGGAGGATGGGGAGCCCCCCTACGAGCCGGAGTCGGGGTGCGTAGAGATTCCCGGGCTCTCGGAGGAAGAGGACCCGGCCCCGAGCCGGAAGATCCATTTCAGTACGGCACCCATCCAAGTAAGTGAGCCCCCCTCCCCGCCCCCGCGCCGCCCCTGCCACGTGCACGCTGTCGCCCCCGCCTCGCCAGCCTAGTTTGGCAGGCTGAGTCAGCCCCTGCCACCAGCCCCCTTCGCAGAAGTTACCACCCTGAGGGGGACGTGGGGGAGTTCCAGCTGTTTGTCAGAGGGAGACGACTTTCAGTCCTGAGACGTGGGTGGCCTGCCCGGACCTGCCCTCAGGTTCCTCTGCCTGCTGCCCCGCCCAGAGCTCGGCCCCACCCGACCCACGGGTCCTGGGACACCTGCTTTCCCTTCCTTTCCCATACATTCTTCCTCCAGAGGTGTCAGAAGCGAGGGCTGGGGTGATGGGAAGGGTGTGTGTGTGTGTGTGTGTGTGTGTGTGTGTGTGTGTCTTCAGGAGAGCACCCCCACGTTGGTCCTCGTCCCACTCTGGGCAGGAGGGGTCAGGGGAGCTCAGAAACATCCCCTGCTTTCCCCCTGTATAGGAGCTGCATAGAGTGTGGGAGGGAGGAGCCAGGAACTTCCCAAAACGAAGGTGTAGGGGACTGTAGCCCTTCCTTCATCCTGTCTGTAGCCCCCACACCAACTTTGCAGAAGTGAAAGAGGGAAGCAGTTCTGTGAGGGTGAGCAAGGCTGGGGGCATGTGACTGGGCATTGTGGGAAGGAAGGTGCTGGGACTCTGTTCCCTGGGGTCTGTGTGGGCCAGGTGGAGGTGTTGGGTTCCACATGGAGCAGGCACTTTGTGTGGCTCTTAAGAGTGTTAGGCCTTCAGCAGGGCTGGGAGGACACAGGGTGGGGCTGGGAAAACCTCCTCCCCACCCTCCCACAGGGCCTGGCAGCAGCCTGCATGCCTTTGCTCTTGGCTGCTCAATAGGACAGAATTTCATGGCCTTGGCAGGCCCCAAGTGTTCTTGCCACATTCTCTGGGTGCCCTGAAAGAGGGATGGGGGCTGCCCCCTTTGTGGATCTAAGTATGCCCCCCTCCCATCCCCACCACTACTCTGGGTGATTGGTTTGTGGATTGTGCCAGTGCCCAGAGATCCTCAGAACAGTGCTGGTGTGTGTGGTAGGGAAGGGATATGCCCTGGGGAGAGGAAAGAACCCCAGGCCACCCCCGCACACACACACACCTCCTTCCACCCTCCGCTCTTGGCTAGCACATTCAGCCTAGATGGCCTTTTCTCACCACTCCAGACTCAGTGGTGCCCAGCGCCAGGTCCACTGCAGGGGGTGCCAGGCTCCTGGACTTTCCTTGGCCTGGACCCTGCTTTTACCCCTCCCTAGCCAACTCATCTGTTTGCATGCAGTTTCCATAACTACTCCTGGACACTGAAGCTGCCCAGTCTTCCTCTCACCCACCCCTGAGTATCTTAACCTCTGGCCCTCGCCCACCTCTCACCCCGCAAGAGGCCTGCAAGGTGCTACTGCTGCCAGGCCAGCCCCTTTCCCAGCTACAACCTTACAAGTCCTCACCCAACCCTTCTCCCCTCCTGAAGCAATGACATCCTGAAGGGAACTGAGGATTATGGTGTTTCTTGGGATGCTGAGGAAGAGGATGGGCTCCACTGAGGGAGTCAGGACCCCTACCCACACCACCACCAGTTTTTTGAACCACCTGATCCCCTCAGTGATGCAGTTTGGTCATTTATTCCTGAGTCTCTGACTGTCTATATTTGACACCTTACCCTGATTTTTAGGTAAAAAATAGCGCATGATTTGGAGCAGTGCTCCCTGACTCCCTGGTGACTGTCGCTTGCTCAAGTGTGGGAGCCAGTGGCTTGTGGTGCCACCTTGTTGTGTCTGACTTTTGACCTTGCTAGGGATTTCCTCTTCCCTGCCCTGGATAGTAGGTCCCCATCTTTTCCCTCTCCCTGCCCCCACCCTGCATTGATACTACCGTGTTTCCTTGAAAATAAGACCTGGTCTTATATTAATTTTTGCTCCAAAAGACGCATCAGGGCTTATGTTCAGGGGATGTCATCCTGAAAAATCATGCTACAGCTCATTTTCCAGTTAGGTCTTATTTTCAGGGAAACACGGGAAGTCCAGAGCCTTGCGTCCCCCTGATGACCCAATTGTTGCCTTTATGGAGGTTTCTACTAAGGATAGAGAACCCAATTCCAGATTGTCACCTGGGGTAGGGGGACTGGTCCCTCTGACAGGCTGGGCTCATAGTGATGGGCAATGCGAAGGGTCGTCTGGGGCCTCTGAGCCTGAGGCCTGGGTGTCCTGCAGGGGGCAGGATTTAATAGGCCGAGAAGAGAGGGGAGGGCAAAACCCAGGACAGTCTGTGAGGGTGTTTTGGAGGTCAGTGTGTGTGTGTGTGTGTGTGTGTGTGTGTGTGTGTGTGTGTGCACGCATGCTCACACGTGGATGGGGGAGGGGTTTGGTGACTCAGGCCACCACAAAGACTGAGGGATGAAGGAACCCTATCTTCTGGAGGATCAGGGGACTCAGATGCAGAAAGTGGGCCAAAGCCAATTTGTCATGTCCAGGCTCACGCCAACTCCTGACCTAGGGTCTGGGGTATGTATAAAATGGGGATAAAGTCACAGGTGACCCGCCCACCAGAGCCCAGCTGGGCGCAGTCTCCTCCTGGCCTGACACTGGTTAACACAGGACAGTGGACCTGATATCTTGCACCATGTGCAGACTGGGCGACCCATCCCTCCAGGGGGCGTGGAGGCTGCTGGCCAGATGTCAGGAGAGCAGTCCAACCACTGCACAATTGACAATGAGCTTTAAGAGCCTGAGCTCGAGTTTCTCTGATACTGTGAAACTGAGGGTAATGAGTTAAGTGGTCACATAGCCCCCTTCCCCGCAGCCGTGCTTCTAATCCTATGAACCTCACCCTGGAGTAAGCCTGGGGGGCAAGGGAGGGGGGAGGAACAGAGGAGCCCAAACAAAGCCTGGGACCCCAGAGTGCTGCTTTGCTTGCTAGGTGCCCATGGGCCCCTCTGCTGGAGGAGAGGGGCCCTACTCAGGCCTCAGGCCTAGCCATCTGACAGAGCTGCTCCCACCTTTCCTCGCCCCCACTTGGCTCCAAGTGGTGCCAACCTGTCGCTGCAGGCATTGAAGCACGAACACGTCATGGTACCCCAAATGGTGCTAATTAACCTCCCACTGGGGGGGGCACCTCTGCCTGGGCCCAGAATTAGGCACTCCCACAGAGTCCCTGCCCTATCTTCTCTGTTCTTTGGAGGAGGATTGGGCTGGAGAATCCCGCTTTTTGCTGAAAGACACAGGAAGAGGGAGACAGCGGAGGGGAATGGGACAACAAGGCAAGACTGGCCTTGGGGCCCCCACAGAGGCTGAGTTGGTTGTGGACAGTGTCAGAGAGACTGTCAGGTCCCCACAGCCTCGTCCCACCAGGGCCCAGTGCACTGAAGGTAGGGGCCAACCTCAGAGAGCTGCGGTGCTAGAAGGAGACTGAGGCCTGGCTGGGCAGGCAAGGCCACAGAGGTCTGCTGTTCTCCCCTGCTCCTGCCACCTGAGGGGCACCTCAGGTGGAGGGCCTGCCCTTCCTCCATGGGGGTGGAGGTGGTACTTCCTGCCTCTCTCCTCCACCCTGGCCTCAACTTCAAGTTCAGGTCAGCTGTGCCCCTCTGCCTCTCTATCCCTGTCTCTCCTGCTCCCCTCCCCCTCCCTGTGTCTCACACCCGATCCCTCCTCTCTCCCCATCTGGCATCCTCCAGCATCTCCGTTCTTTCTCCCCCACTCCTCTTCTCTTCTCCTCCTGCTCAGCCTGTTCTTTTCGCTGTCCTGCTGTCTGGGTCCGGGTCCACCCTTGCTTCTGTCTGGCTCTCTGGGTCCTCATCTTTCATGAAAGTTTCTCCGTCCGTCTGTTGGTCTCTCTCTGACCGGGGTTCCTGAATCTGACAATTTCTCCAGCATGGCCTTTCCTTTCCTTCTCCAGCAGGCATGCGTGTGCCGTCAGGGCTGCAGGAGAGAATAACGGTGTGGATGTGGCAAAGCTCTTGCGGCCCTTTCTCTCTTGCCCCACGATCAAGGGCCTTCACTCTAAGCTGGGATCATTGCAGGCCTTGAGGGAAGCCTTATCTCAACCTCTCTGGGGGGCGGAGAAGGCCTGTGGTCGGTAGGGAGCATCGCTGGGTGGCACAACCTGCCCTCGGCCTCCTCACACCAGTTGTGCCAGGCCCTCTGACAAGTGCTCCCTTCCCCAGGTGTTTAGCACCTACTCCAACGAGGACTACGATCGTCGCAATGAGGACGTGGATCCCATGGCGGCCTCTGCCGAATACGAGCTGGAGAAGCGGGTAGAGAGGTTGGAGCTGTTCCCCGTGGAGCTGGAGAAGGGTGAGAGGCCAGGGCCAGGCCGCGTAGGTCTCCTCTCTGGTGCCAGCTTCAGCCCTGGGCCCGTCAGCACCCCACAGCCACAGGGACTCCCGTCCAGCCCCAAGCTCCCACCACCATTCCTGTGTGCTTCAGTTGCCAGGTTCCCAAAAGCACTGCAGGCTGCATCCTGGGCTGTGTGTTGGCCCCCTGATGATGGGAAATGGATGGGGATGGCAGACATTGATGGAACAGTCGCATCTAACTACCTCCTTATGTGCTGTAATAGGTGCTAGGGAGGGACAGGAGGGGCCGCTATAACAGCATTTTACGGGAGACCTGACCAGACTTGGGGGGTGAGGGGGTTCCCCAAGGAAGTGATGCTTGAGTGGAGGTCTGAAGAGGAGGAGTTCCGGGGAGGGAAAGAGAGAAGACAGGCTTGACTGGATTTGGACAGTGCAAGGGAGAAGGGTGTGTAAGCAAGCCCTTCGAGACAACATGAAGGACACTGTCTTTTTTCTAAGAGGGGCTGGAAGCCATCACAAGGTGTGGGAAAGGTATTCTAGAAAGATCCCACCAGGCTGTGATGTGGGGAGAAGCGTCCTAAGTGTATGGGAAGAGACCCCTGTGGTATGACAAGAGGGTGGCCATGTGGGAAGTGGGTGGACTTGAGAGATCCTGGGAGGTGGAATCGACAAGGTCTGTTGGTTATCCGGCTTGGGCCAAGGCTCGGACGGGGAGGAAGGAATCCAGGTGACTCCTGGGTCCCTCGAGGGGCTGGCGGACAGGAAGAGCCTGTTTGTGGGAGAAGATGAGTTTGGGTGTCAGAGGCCCACGGGACCGGCAGGGACAGCTATTGAGAGTGGAGTGGACCTTGGGTTGAGAAGAGCAGGAGGTGTTTGGTCATTGAGGCTGTGAATATGGATGAGAATGCTTAGGGAAGGAAGAGACTGAGCGCATTGCTGCCACCCCCACCCGCCCCATCCCTGCACACACCCTCATCTGCATACACACATCTCTGGCCCACCTGTCCGGGCCACCCTCCGCAGTTCCTCCAGCCTGTCAGTCCTTTGGGTGCGCAAAGGGCAGGGAGTGACCCAGGAGCATCCTAATTGGCTCAGCAAAGAGGAGGGGGACAGAACTTCATTCCTTGCCCAGTTGTGGGACACCCCAAGCATGGGGACTGTTCCTGAGGTGAGGATTAGGGATAGGGTGGGTCTCACTCTGTCCCTTGCAAGCCCCGGGCTAGAGCTCCTTGCCCCCGCCCCCCTTCACCACCACCACCCCTGCCACCAGCCTCTTACCAGCCTCTGTTCCACAGACTCCGAGGGCCTGGGCATCAGCATCATCGGCATGGGGGCCGGGGCAGACATGGGCCTAGAGAAGCTGGGCATCTTCGTCAAGACTGTGACTGAGGGCGGCGCAGCCCATCGGGATGGCAGGTACCTCCTCCCCCTTCCCCACCAGCTGTCATCGCAGGGGTGGGCCACCACCTGCGTGGGGTGTTCACGACCTGTCCACAACAGGTGTTCGTGGAGCACTCCTGTGCGGGTGCTGGCCAGGCCTGAGGTGACAGCAGTGAACAAGACAGATGGAACCTCCAGCCTCCTGGCACTTTCATTCTAGGGAGGCCGAGGGCAGGGGCTGGTTTGGGGTATGTCTGGGGCTGGGGTAGGCAGAGCATGGGTGTGGAAGTCCGTATGCCTGGTGGAGTACAGATGAGCATTCTTTCCTTCATTCAGCAAATAACCAGTCCCGGATTCCGTCACAGGGCTGCTGCCAGGTCCTGGGCAGTCAGTGCTGGGGCCTTGCCCTTGGGAAGCATGTGGTGTGCTAGGGCAGACGGACATTCAAATGGACACACAGAAAATGATGAAATGGAGGAAAAGTCTAGAGTGCCGTGAAGGCATAAAAAGGCATCAGGGAAGTCCTCCTGGATGAAGGGACCTTGGAGCTGAGCCCTGAAGGAGAACTGGAAGTTCGCTAGGCCAAGGGGTTTTTATATGCAGGAGGTTCCAGGCAGGGGACCAATAATGGGCAGGTAGGGCTGGAGCCTAGCAAGCAAAGGAGATCCAGTGTGTGGTGTGGCTAGAAAGAGGTTGGGGTGTGCCTAGAGTGGAAGCTGCTGCGTGTGTGTGCGCGCGGCACGTGCCTGTGTTTGGCATCTGTGGCTAGAGGAGGCATGTGTAGGTCAAAAGGTTCTGGGAGGGCCTCCTGTACTCCTGGGCAGCCAGTGGCACTTCTGTGGGCTGCTCCACTGTGTATGTGTATTGCAGGGGAGAAGTGGGACAGGCTTTAGGGCGCCTCAGGGTTGTAAGTTGGAGGTTGACATCAGGGATCCCTGTGGTGGTACCTCCAAACCCAGACCCCTTTCATGTGCCAGAGGTGAGTGGGTGTCCCTGTGAGAGCTGGGTGACTTTGGGGTCATGTTGCTAGAGGTGGGGTTGCCTCATTCAGGGGGCGTCTGCCTGCTGCAGCACTTACCTCCCTCATTTGTACTTTGCAGAGCCTTTCCCATAGTCCCATGGTGGTGATTTGGGGAGTGTGTGTGCACGTGGAGAGTGTCCACGAGCTGGTGCCCACATGTGGGGCATGTAGGGGTCAGCTGCTTACAAAAAGGCCCTTTCCACATGGGAGCCCTGAGAGGAGGCCTGGAGCTCCCAGGGAGGTAGGAGTGGAGGAAGGAGGTGACCAAAGGTCCCCCAACTACTTCACCCCCCTCGGCAGGCCAGGCTGGACCACCCCCATCTCTCTGGTGGAGAACAAGGGCGTCCAGGGCCACAGCTGGGGCGTGTTGGGGGCTATGCGCCTGTATCAGGGTGAAGGGAACTTGTGGGACAGTGTGAACACGAGAGAGTGTGTTATGTGGCCTCAGGCATTGGGAGGAAATCTTCAGACTCAGGTCTGTACAGATGTGTACAGGTAAGAAGGCTGTGGGCCCGTGCCCAGCTGCATGGCGGTGACAAGCTCTGTGGACGTCACACTGCTATGTGTGCTTTGCTCGCCTGGGTCTCACTGCCCACAGGTGGGTCTGGCTGATATCTGATCCTCATGCCTCGTGTATTTTATGTAGGGAGACAAAGGACCAGGTCCCTGTGGGGACTGAGCCTCGAGGTTCTGACAGGAAGGGAGCCACCTCTACCCCAGCTCCACAGTTCCCCTCATGAACCCCCTAACCAGTGTCACCTCCCCTAGGATCCAGGTGAACGATCTCCTGGTGGAGGTGGATGGAACCAGTCTGGTGGGAGTGACCCAGAGCTTTGCAGCCTCCGTGCTCCGGAACACGAAGGGCCGAGTGCGGTGAGGGCCAGGAGGGTAGGGCTGGTGGCGAGTGGGAGCAGGCGGGAGGCTTGGCCCCCATCCAGACACTGCCCAGTGCCCACACGCAGTTAAGGTTCTGGGTGGCCCAACTTATAAAGGATGTCCCACTGCCTCTCTGCCCGCAGGAGTTGCTGTGCCAATATCCTTTGCCCCAGGCCTGCCTTCCCATCCTACGCCCCTGACCACTGCTGGTCACTATTACTCGGGCTGCAAGGCCCACTGTCCACAGCACCTCCAAACTGGCCTCTGGGGTTCATTCTCCTTCCCCCTGCCTGTCCTGACTCATTCATTGAGGGCATTTCATCCCTTCGTCCTCACCTGTACTGTGTAATCCTGGGAGCACTCTCTTCCCTGGGCCTGTCATTAAGGGGGTTGTGTTAGAAGCTCCCTGTGTCTCTCTCTGGCATAACATTCAGGGACCACTCCCTGCCTCCTCCAAGAGGGGCACTGCCCCCAGGAAAGGGTGGTGGAGAGAAACAGGATGTGGGTGGCCACGGAGAGGAGGGGCTGGTGCCTGGAAGTTCCACTATTTCCTCTCCATCCTAATCTCCAGTCACCATCATCCCGCCCCTTCCTGAAGCTCAGGACCTTGGAGCACACACGAGACACCCCTCCACAGCCCCGGCCTTGCCGGGTTGGGTCAGCTTTGCCATCCCCTGCCTCATTTTCTCCCACACGGTGGGGTCAGAGCCTCTACACTGGCAGCTCCTGAACTCACGTCCCTAACCCTAGCCCTAACATCACCCCCTCCTCCAAAACTGGCCAGGAGGGCTAGTGGGCCTCTGCCTCTCCTGGGAAGGAAACCCAATAAGGGCCCCAGCTCCCCCATTCATTATTAACCTTCTGCAGCCTCTGGACTCAGCCCTCTCATTTCACCTCCCCTGGGAGGGCCTGGGTGTGGAGGGAGGAGCACCAGCGGGGAGGATGGTGGCATTACCCAGCTGAGGACAGAGGCAAAAAGGATGACACTGGTGCCCTTACAGGTTTATGATTGGCCGGGAGCGACCAGGTGAGCAGAGCGAGGTGGCCCAGCTAATTCAGCAGACCCTGGAACAGGAGCGATGGCAGCGCGAGATGATGGAACAGAGATATGCCCAGTACGGGGAGGATGACGAGGAGGTAGGGACACCTGGCCTGGCTGCCAGCATCATCGCCCCCTGGTGGCTGGATGGAGCTTTACATCCATCCACTATCCGCCACTTTCCCAGGCCTTGTAAAGAAGCCCAGAGCACCTTTCCCAGTCCTAGCGGAGCTCCCAGTCTGAGGGAGGTGATGCAGACCCCTCTCTCCAGGAACCTTGAGTCTGATGGAGGAGTCACACTCTCTGTGTTCAGAGAAGCTTCCTAGTCCTACAAGGAAAACACAGTTTCTCAAAGAGCCCCCTAGGAGTGGAAGGCGTAGCCCCTAAACTCAGGGGACATAATCTGAGGAAGTAGACAGCTCCGGACCTCAGGGGACCCACAGTGTGTGTGTGTTGCGGGGGAAGCACAGGCTGTTTCTTCAGGGGTCTCAGTCTTATAGGGGAACTAGCCACACCTTCAGGGGAAGACACAAACCATGAGTCTGGTATGGCCCCCCGTCTGATGGGGAAGCATGAACCACAGCCCTGCGTAGCTTGCTCCCAGTCTGACACGAGCAGACTGCTGCCAGTCTAAGCCCTGACCATCAGGCCTGAGGGAGGCTGAGATGGGTACAGAGCACAGCCTCCTGTCTCCTTCACAGACAGGAGAGTATGCGACCGACGAGGATGAGGAGCTGAGCCCTACGTTTCCGGGTAGCGAGATGGCCATCGAGGTGTTCGAGCTGGCAGAGAATGAGGATGCTTTGTCCCCCGTGGACATGGAGCCCGAGAAGCTGGTGCACAAGTTCAAGGAGGTGGGAGGAGGGAGTCTCTGGGGTGGTAGAGGGCAAAGGCAGGCCAGCATCCTGCCCTGTAGCACTGCCTGCCCCAGCCGGAACTGAGCCCCTGCCTCTCTTCCTCACAGCTCCAGATCAAGCATGCTGTGACTGAGGCAGAGATCCAGCAGCTGAAAAGAAAGGTGAGGGGGTGTATGGGGGGGAGGGACGGGGTCTGAGGGCTGGGGGACAATCCGCCACTCTCAAACCTGCACATGCTGACACTTGCCCACCATCCACCACCCACAGGCACATACAGAACAAGCTACTCTGAGGGTAGTGTTAGGAGCTCAAGCTCCGGACCCATCTGCTCCACCATTCAGGTGCTATTCTGTGCCTCAGTCTCCTCACCTAAAAAATGGGGTAATAATAGTGCCAATGCCATAGGATCGTTGTAAGGATTAAGTGAGGTAATACATGGCAAGTTCTTAGCACGGGGTCTGACACATCATAGGTGTGCAATGCAAAGTTGAGTTATTAGCTGTTATACTAAAGCACACTAAGTTACACTCTAGATGTCTTCACTTTCATATTGTTCCACATGTGTCCTCTACATGCAAGCCCAGCAGTAAATGCAAACTGTCCAGAGATACACACACAGGCACACACCAGCTTGGGCCTCAGGCACATAGTACTCACAGAGCCACTCAGCCACACACCCAGACACCCACTCTACACAGAACACAGAGACGCTGGACCCATGCATCACGTGGCATTACACCCACTGCATCATCCTGTAATGTAGACCCCCCTCTGATGGCTCTGTTGTGAGATGCACAGACATGGCCATCACACAGGATGAGTGTCATAGGACATGTGCCTTCTCACAGTGCTGCTGGTGTTGACGCTACCAGATGGTGACACAAACGTGACATACATAATCACGTATATGTACCATGCACAGACACCCAGACAAGCACATTGGGTGCCAACACTTTCGCGGGCATGGAGATGCACAGATTTCACATTAAAAGTCTGTATTGGGCCCCTGCTGGGCCTGGACATTAGGAGGCCCACCTTTTGTGGGGCTTCCAGTATGGTGGGGAAAGGCAGGTGTACACCGGGGCCATGCAGACACGGTACACTCAGGTACATGTGTGTGTGCACGCCCACATGTGGGTTTACACCCAGCATGCGTGGAGAGAGGAGATTGTGAAGCTGAGCCGCGGGAAGGCAGAATTTCGATGACTGAGGCAGAGGAAAGGTATTGCTGGCAGGGAGACAAGCTCGAGCTTGGAGGCTGGCTTTGGAAGAAGGCCCGTGTGCTGTGGCAGCTGTTCCTGTGGGGGAGAAGTGTGAGCAGGGCTGGACTGCTGGGGGGGCTGTAGCTGCAGTGTCCTGACTCTCCCCTAAGGACTCTAGCCTTGGACCTGTGGCCACGTGGGGGCCATTAGGGGGAAAGTCACACTGTCTGTGAAGTGGGAGGCACAAGTGTGGGTGGGCAGGACCTGGAGGCCAGCTAACTTAGAGGCCCAGGTGGTATCGTGGCAGGGCCGGGCCAGGGCTGCCCAGAGTATGGCAGAGGGTATGGAAGGGAAGAGCAGGTTGGAGCTGCATTTCTGAGGTCCTGATGACAAGCCATGCTCCTGGGTGGATGCAGAACATGAAGGGACGGGGCAAGTGAAAGGTCGTTCATGCTTCCAATCTATAAACATACATCTCAGGTGCCGCCTGGGTGACGCACTCTTCCAGTCTCTGCAATGGGCCGTTCCACACTGACACAGGGCTCTGTGGGCGAGGACAGGGTTACTGAGCTCCTAGAGCAGCAGGACGTGATCCAGGTTGTGGGGTGGGGGTGCTGTGCTGTTGGAGGGACTCACAGGAGACTTCTGTGGAAAGGGACATTCTGAGCAGAGAGCCACAGGGTGAGCTAGTGGGAAATGATGAGGCAAGGGGTGGGAAGATGGGAGCATTCTGGGCAGAGGGAACAGCACAGGCAAATGCCCTGTGCCAGGAGGGCACCTGGCAAGTCTGAGCATCTGCAGGAAGGCCTGTGTAGGTGGGGCACAGAGAACAAGCGGTATTTGCATCCAACAAGGTTGAAGGGGCGGGCAGGGGCTGAGCGTTGGGGGGCAGTGAGACGATGGTAGCTTTGGACAGAGGTAGGCTAGACAGGAAAGGAGGGAGAGGTTTGTGTGGGTGAGGGTCGGGTTTGGGGCATGGTGCCTATGAGAAGGTGGGAGCAAGGCTGGGCTAGAGCTTGGGACTCGGGGCTTTGAGTGCACAGAGGGGGTGTGAGAAGTGAGTAGAGAGAACAGAGGCTCTAGAACTGAGCTGTTGGGGCTTGGAGGTCTGCACTGGGGTGGTCTGGGAGCTGGGAGAAGAGCCAGGAGTGTTCAGGAAGCCACAGAAGCAGGGACTGGTCAGTAAAGCCAGAGCTGCAGAGAGGGAACAGAGGGCAGTGGTGGCCCTCACCTGCCCAGCTCTTTAACCTCTGTCATCTCACTGTAGCCCTTGTTAGTTTGGCAAAGCAGGAATCACTCCCATTTTACAGATCAGAGGATTGAAGCTTAGGTAGAAGTTGCCTTGCCTCATGTCACAGAACTAGTCAGTAAATAACTAACCCAGGCCTTCTGCCTTCTAGGAGTGTGGTACAGTGTCAGGGACTCTGGCCCCCAGGGAGCTTTGAGGCTGAGGTCCCGCTCCAGTTTCAGGTCTCAGGCTCAGCCAAGGAGTTAGTAGTGGGGGTGAGGGGCAGTGGGCCCTTTATCTGCAGGAATCATTCAGAGACTGCTCCCAGTACAGGATGGGGGTGTTCCTGGGCTCCCTCTGGCCCCCACCAACCCAGGGTTGCTCCTTCCTCTCTCAGCTGCAGAGCTTGGAGCAGGAGAAGGGGCGATGGCGGGTGGAGAAGGCCCAGCTGGAGCAGAGTGTGGAGGAGAACAAGGAGCGCATGGAGAAGCTGGAAGGCTACTGGGGTGAGGCCCAGAGCCTGTGCCAGGCTGTGGACGAGCACTTACGGGAGACCCAGGCCCAGTACCAGGCCCTGGAGCGCAAGTACAGCAAGGCCAAGCGCCTCATCAAGGACTACCAGCAGAAGTATGTAGCCAGAGGGCTGGGGGCTGGGGGTCCTGGGCCCAGGGAGGATTGAGAGGCCTTTTGTGGTAGTCCCTCTCCACCCCCAGCTGAGTAGGGAGGTGAGGAACACAGGGGGGCCCCATGGTGTTGGGGGCACCTGGGCACCAGAGCCAGCACAGCCAGACCCCCGAGGCTTTGGGAGTACCTGAGACCCCCTGACCTGAGAACAAGGAGAGGGCAGAGCTGCCCAGGGGGAGCTGAGGACGAGGCTGAGGACCCTGACACTCCCTGGATGGGAGCCAGGCCACACACCAGTACCCACTCACTGTCTTTCCCCTGCTGATCCCAGGGAGATTGAGTTCCTGAAAAAGGAGACTGCACAGCGCCGGGTTCTAGAGGAGTCGGAGCTGGCTAGGAAGGAGGAGATGGACAAGCTCTTGGACAAGGTAGGCCCAGGGGTGCCCTGGGGGTAGGACCCGATAGGAGCAGCAGGTAAGCCCCCATCTAGCACCTACTCTGTGGATCCTGGTGGCAGAGAGGGGGAGTCATGCTGCTGGCTGAGAGCTCAGGGTCATATTCCCACCAGTGGGACAGAAGGGGCAGGGCCCATGCCTGTTACCCAGGCCTCACCCCCTCTCCCCTTTGTTTTCCAGATCTCAGAACTGGAAGGAAACCTGCAAACACTGAGGAATTCCAATTCTACTTAACAGGAATCATTCCTTGACCAGACAATAATTAATCCCCTCCCATTGTCCTCTCTCCCCTGTCCTCCACCCCGCCCCCTACCAGCCTGGGGACAGGTGCCCCACTCCCCCACCCCTCCGCCCCACTTTTCCCAGCTTCAGGGACCAGAGGGCCCATATCACAGGCCCCCTTATGGTGGCTTGGGCAGACAGAGGTGGCTGGAAAGATGGCCTCCGTTTTGCACCATGGGGCTGAGGCACAGAGGCCGAGGGATGCCAAGGGCTGGCTTGGGTGATGGATGGACACAAGGACCTGCAGACCAAACTGCCAGACTTTACAACCTCCAGCCTTTGTCTCTGGACTGGAATGGGGCTGGGGGCTCTCCCAACATCTCACCACCTGGAGGCTGCTCCCTGCCCACCTGGCTCCTGGGTGACCCTGGGGCCTCTTAACTTGAGATTCTACCTTCTTGGCCCTTCTCCCTCCCTCATCTTGTGCTGTCTCTGTTGCATTCTGACCCTCCTTCTGGGAGGAGTTGCCTCCACACCTCCTCTCATTGCTGTTCCCCCTCCCTGGAGGGAGAGAGTCCACCCTAGAACCTGGAAACTGGGTCTGGCCCTGCACTGATTTCTCATGTATCCTTCGGGAAAAGGGGAGTGAGAGTAGGAAAAGGGGGGCAGCAGCCCTCAATTTCTCCTTGTGCCTCCCCCCCGACCCCGCCTTTCCCTGGTGCCAAATAGCCATAACCTCCCCAGGAACTGTTCTGTGGCCTCTTGGGGTCCAGTTTCCTGGCTAAGCCTGGGAATGCCGGGGAGGAGAGGATGTCAGCTTAGCGGGCCTGGCTGCAGAGACCCTGGACTTAGGCAAGGGGAACGTTTCTGAGAGCCAGGCCCTGCCCTGGGCCACACCTGGAAGCCTTGTACTAACACCACAGAGATTCAGCTTCACCCCACCCACACCCACGCTGTTTTCCAATGTTTTGACTGGAGGGCAAAATTTTACTATTCATCTTTCTGGAGACCAGGGCTGCCCTGCTGACAGCCTGCTTTCTAAGTGAAGTCAACTCCATTTCCCCACTTTAACCCCAAATTGGGGCTTTGACCAAGGGAGGTGAGACCCGACCCCGACCCCGCCACACACACCCCCACCTTCAGATCTCCTCCCCTTTCAGACTCCATTTCTCATTTTGCCCTTTCCTCTTACCCCTCTCTAACCTGGGTTTTTGTTTGTTTTTTTTAAACACACAACCCCGGTCCCATCTGTTTTGGCTTCTCCTCGTCCCCTGTAAATAGACCATGCCATCAATCAGTATTTCTCCACCCTCCTCCTGTCCCCAGACATGTCCCTACCCCTTTGAAAGAGCTGGCTATTTCAGCGCCCCAGCCCAGACACTTCACCTCCTCCACCCCGGCAGATGGAGGGGGTGGAGCCAGGTGGGCGGGACTGCGGGGCGCTTCCGGTTTGTCGGGCCAGTGGCTGCCCCTGCCCCGCCCTCCGCAGGACTGCGTCTCTGTATATAATATATATATATGTATGTATTGTTCCCGGTTTTGTACGGACCATGCCCTCTGTCAGGTCGTCCCCATAAAAGCAGCCCCCAGAGCCTCGCTGCCTGGTTTCTTGATTCGCAGGAGAGGGTTGGGGGAGGGACAGGGATGCCAGTCTGTGTGCCCAGTGATCCCCTGGCACTAGTGCTGCTCTGTTCCTGAGGATCTTTATAAGAAATCCCCTCTTCCGGTTCCACCACACTCCCTCTCGGCTCCCATTGCCCCCATCAGCACCCATGCTTTTTCTCCATTCTAACGGGGGTTTCTAGATAGTTCCCTAGGTGTATTGCATTCCTTTTTTTTACAAGGCCTCTGATGGAATTCGAGGATGGGTTAGATATGGTAAGGTGAATCCCAAGTCCCTCCCCAGAGAAATCCTCTAACCTGGGGATATCCAGCCCTACTCTCACAAGGCATCCTGTAGGAGGTACATGAAGGATCTAAGGTTTCCCTGAGGTGGCAGTTGGGGTGGGAGATGACATGTCAGAGCAGTTTTGTTCCCAGGGTCCTGGAGAATCCCTCTGGGGGCCACCAGAGAGGCCTTAAATAGTTCGAGCCCCCTGCTCTGTGCCAACAGGTCTGGTTGCTAACTCACTGGCTCTAATACAAATTGGTCTGGGAATCTAGATGCCAGGGTTCCAAATATAAGCCTTGGTAAAGTCCCAGAGAGGTGAAAGCAGGGGGGAGTGCGGGCCAAGGCTTGTGGCCATTTCCAGCACCAGCCTCTCCTTGCTCAGAGTGCTGGTATGTAGGTGTGAGAACAGACACGAGCCACTTGTGTTCAGTGGCCTGGCACCCACGGAGATTCTCATATTCTCCTTTGCCCTAAGGAATGGAAGTTCCAACATCAGGGACTTTCAAGGTTACCTTGGTGGGTCCCTGACAACACCTGAGATGAGTGGCCTCTACCAGACCCCCCAGTGGCAGTCAGC
This sequence comes from Rhinolophus sinicus, assembly GCF_057876585.1. Classification (NCBI taxonomy): domain Eukaryota; kingdom Metazoa; phylum Chordata; class Mammalia; order Chiroptera; family Rhinolophidae; genus Rhinolophus; species Rhinolophus sinicus. The sequence continues at coordinate 35,832,925 of NC_142512.1, forward strand.
TCCTGAGGCAGCCATTCCCGTGTGGATGGCTCCTTCAGTCTGACATCAAGCCAAATTCTGGCTTCCTAGCTTACTCTTAAACACCCTAGTTCTACATCTCAGGGCCATATAGGACCCGTCCAAGTCCTGCTACCCACCTGAGGGTCAACCTGGAAACCTGGGGATGGTGACCGTGCTTCTCAAGGTGTCTTCTCCAAGTGGCTCTTCCTTGGAATGCTTCTGGGAAGACATATCCTGGTGGTTGAATCCCAAGATCAGAGACCACCAATCCACAAAGTCACACAGCTCATGGCTCCAGAGTTAAAGGTCACTGAGGCCTGCTTGGGAAACCTAGCCAAGTCCCAAGAAGTGAAGTGGCTGGGCCTCCCTGAGTAGGGAGGCAGATGTGGGGGTTGTTGTGACAGATTCTGCTGGTCTGGCTGAGCATCCAGGGTAGTGTCCTGCTGCCCCCTGTCCTGTGTATTAGGGGAGGGGTCTGCACATTGTATGTTTCAAAAGGTGGGCCAAGTAGCCCCCCACCCCCCCACATCTAAGCTTAAGTGTAGTGTGAGGCTGAGGGTATTGTGTGTGGCTTTGCTGGGAGTTTCTCAGACCTGAGATGTGACTCACCCATGAGCTATGTCCATGTTTGAGGCTGTGTCAAGTGGCTATGGGAAGGCCTCTATGAGGTTTGTTCCCTCAACCAGCACTGTCACCTGCCTAGTTCTTAGGAGCTTGGGCAGATTTGCCACAACCCCAATGCTTGCCATAAGGGAGGGAAATCAGATGAGGGTTTTCTCAATTCCCAGAAGGTTAGGCATCGCTAGGAACAGGGGGTCCTCCCAGGTCCTGTGGCCTAGCAGACACCCTCACAGAGAACTTGCCCCCCACCAGCACTGACATTACATACCCATCATTTCCTTACTCCCTACAGGGACTTACATAATCAATCACCCCACTCCAGCCTACCACCCAGATCTCACTAGATGCTTGCAAACCATGTCCTCTATAAAGGCCCCAGATACTGCCCCAGAGTCAACACCCCCTCCCCAGCTCTCCACAATTTAGCAAGTACCCCATGGCTGCCAGCAGAATCGAAAGATACTCAGAGACCCCCAAACTCCCACAGATCTCCTTGGATACTATTAGCCCCTAAAGTTTGTTAATTCTACCCTCACATTCCCAAGACTTTCCTGGCTTAACATGCCATCTCCCACATCCCCTTCGAGAGCTGGGACTGTGGAGACTGGTGGGCCATTGGGGAACTCTGTTTCTAGAGACTGCACCACTCTCCCCTGAGCTCCAGACCCCTATCCAACCTCACCCACTTGCTCTTAAACAAACCACTTTCATTCTTCTAAGTCTGTTTTCCCCTCTTCAAATAGGGGTAATAGGAACACCTACCTGTTTTTAATGTGAAGGTGATAATCATCTGAGAAAACGGCTTTAGTACAGTGCCTGGCACCTCCTAAGCCATTGCAGTAGGGAGCTAGTTGTTGATTTTTACGTTATCTCCCCTGGCTGGCCTGCCTCCACCTCCAGCTGACCAGGTCCAAGTCTGATCTCATCGCTCTCATCCCCCCCCCCCCCCCCATTCCACCTCCAGGGCTCCAGGATCAAGCAGTCATCCTAGACTGCTCCTTCTCCCTCAGTGGCCCGCCAGTCCCCAAATCCTGTCAATCTTTCTTTCCAATTCTACATCCTGAATAGTTCTCAACTTGTTCTCTCATCTTCCTGGCCACTGCCGTCATCTCTCAACAGCCTCACGGGGGTGTCCTTGGCTTCAGGCTGCCCTCTCCAGTCCTTTCTACACAGAGGAGCCAAGGGTTCTTAACTAAAATGCAAGTCTAAGCCCTTCCCTCCTCTGTTACTTTTAACCCCCTGGCTGAGGATAAAGGGCAAGCCCTCGGTCCACCCCACCCCACCCCCAGCACTTATACGCTGCCCCGCGCAGGAGTAGCCATCACATCTCCTCCAGGAATCCTCCCGGTGTCCCCCCCACCCCTCACCCCGCCCCTCCGCGGTGCGCTCTCCCGGCCCTGAGGTATCCTCGGTGCACCAGGCCTTGCAGCACCGGGCTTGTGAGGGCCTCTCCACCGGTCTATCCCCCTACTACCCCGCGAGCCCCGACGGCCGGGACCGGGTGGGTTCTGTTCCCCGGGGTCCCCTCGGGCATCGTCACACACGATCACTCGGTGGACGTCTGTTGAGTGGATGAATCAGGAGCCCTTACGGACCTTGCAGAGGAGGCGGTAGACCCGTGGGTCCTAAGGCAGGGCTGCTCCCCGGCCGCTCCCCACCCACCCCCACCCACCCCGCTCCCCCCTACTCCCGCGGGCCGAGAAGTAGACAACTCAGAATCCCCTCGCCCGGTATCCTCCTCCCCTCCGCGCGCGCTGCCTCCTCCCCTCGCTCCCCCTCCTCCCGCTCTTTGTCTCCCGGGCGCCCAGCCTCCCCGCCACGCGCCCCCCGCATTGCCCCTTACAGGGGGACCCCCGCCGACGCGACACGACGCGACGCGTGTAGGCCTGCCAGGCGAGGGGCCGCGTCCGGCAGGGCCTGGCAGGCGGGCGGGGCGGGGAGGTCTCTCTCTCTCTCTCTCTCTCTCTCTCTCTCTCTCTCACACACACACACACACACACACACACTCTCACACACGCACGGAACACGGAGCATCCTCCCGTCAGGTCTCCTGGTCCAGCCCCGCCCGAGCTTCCAGCTTTCTGCAAAACCTCTCCCACACTACCCCCCATTCCCTCCGGTTTCCGGACCCTCCTTGTCGACCCCCCACTCCACTCCCGGGATGGAGCGGATCGAGCCAGCCCGGAGCCCCCCGCGGCCGGGGTGACGGCCCCCGCCCCCCTCCTGCCCGGTCCCCGCCCGGAGCACCATGGGCCCGAAGGGTTCCCGACGCGCCGGACGCTGAAGATGACTGATGCTGGAGGTGAGGGGCCGGGATCCCAAGGGCCCCGAGGTGGACGGGGAAGCAGAGCCAGGGGGCTACTCCAGCTCGCGGTGGGACCCCCAGTGGTTAGATGGGATGAAGCGACATGGGCCTTTCTTCCCGTATCCCTAAGGGGGCCGAGCGGAGCTAGGGTGCTGGGCTGTCAGGGGAGGGGGCGGAGATAGGATTTGTGTCCCTAATCCTCTCCCGCCCGCCGCCCGGAGAAATTAATTTAAAAAAACTGGTGTGGGGGGAGGGGGAGAGGGCTTAACTCTTTCTTGCCTGGCGCGGAGTTGGACTGATGGATTGGAAAGAAACTAGCCGCCAGGCTCTCATTGGAGGATAGGGGCCCTTGGAATGCAGTAGGGGCCCTGCCCTCCACCCCCACCCCATCTGCAGTGGCGCTTGGAGGGGCCTCTGACGCTAGCCCCACACCCCAAGCCTGGGCCCTTAGGAGGGGGACTCGGCTTTCTCTAGCTGCACAGCTGATTCCCTCTACCCCAGCCTCCTCTTCCGGCCATTCCTTCCCCGCCTTTCCCAGTTGCACTTCTCTCTTGGTCCCTTTCTGCTCTTTCAGGGCTTCTCTCCTCTAGTCTGCTCCGCTGGGGCCACCCCTCTCCTGGCAGCGGATTCTCCTTCTCTCTTCAGAACCATCCCTTGGGTCTCACTCAGGGCTGCTGGTGGTCCTTCTCTACTTGGGCTTTCCCTGGCTCCCCTCCCTCATCTCTTTCCTGCACTTTCTTCCTTCTCTCTGCGCATCGGTGGACTGACATCCCCACCAACCTGTAGGTCTGTCTCTGTTCCTACTCCCCATTCCCTCTCCAGGGCTGAGCCCCTTTCTTTCTCTTTCTCCTTACTGTGCCCCCCCCAAGCTTTGATCTCACCTGCCTCCCTTTCTCCCAGAGGAGGGTCAAAGGTCATTGGTGCTCCTCCTCCAGGGATTAAAAGGAGTGGCCTAATAGAGTCAGAGCCCAAGACTGTGTCTGGAGGAACAGGTTCATTTCCACCTGGTCGAGTGTGAGTGTGTGTGTGTGTGTGTGTGTGTAGGAGTGTGAATGGGGGTCAGTGTCTAATTTTCCAAGACTCAGTTTTGGACTGAGGGTTTGGTGGGAGGGGCCTGGTGACCTCTGTTATATCCTGCTTCCCAGAGTTCTCCATGGAACAGTGTAGGGACGGTTCCCCATACACACTTCAGGGAGTTAGTTGTTGAAGGAGGGAGGGAAAGAAAGCAGTTTGTGCTGAATCAGGATGGACTGGGCCGGGTATGAGCTGGAAGACTCAGCCCAGCCCGGAAGTCACCTGAAAGAGGACTCCATCCACAAGAGGGTCTCCACCCTGGACTGGGACCTTGAATAAGAACACATGGTAAAACTAATATAACAGTGAATGTCAACTGTAATTAAAAAATAAAAATTACCAAAAAAAAAAAGAACACATGGGATCTCCATCTCAGGTAGTCTAAGAGAGCAGGCACCACTACTGTCCTCAGGGAACCTCCATTCTTATCTTCAGAGAGTCCCTAGTTTGGTGGGGAATACTGGCCCCTCTCCTCAGGGAGCTCCCATCAGATGTGGGGGAGAGATGACCGAGTTAGGGAATCGATGAAGTATGAAAAATTCATTTCCCAGTGGTTGGGGAAGAGAGGATTTAGAAATTATGTAGACAAATGGGAGGAGGGAAGGCTATCTAGGACAGCTTTCTGGAGGAGGTGGCAGCTGGGTCCTGGTCAAATGAAGCCTTATGATTGAATGAGGGAATTCCGTTTATTCTTACAGGCAGCTTCCCTTCCCATCTCACTCTTCAGGACAGGTAGAGAGGTTCTAGGACTTGCACCCAGAGTTCAAGAATGACAGGAGGGTTCTTGGAGGGCCAATGTCCCTGGCCCCTTCTCATACCTCATTTCCTGCTTTCAACCCTAAGCATCCATGGAGCCTGGGGTGGAGGTGGTTTTGAAGCTTCTCCCAGTCCTAACCAATACGGATCAGCTCCCCTCCCTCTACCTTTCTCCTCACAGTGTCCTTTCCTTATGAGTACCCTCCAAAACTACAGATCGTCATCCAGGATAGGGCAGAGGGGCAGGAAACGGGGTCAAGGTTGTTCTGCTTCTTATCTCTGGCATCTCAGTTTTCCCATCTGTAAAGTGGGGAGACTAAGAATCCTAAGCCTGGCCAGCTCACAGTGAGATGATCTCTATATAATAACAGAAGAGGAGAGTTGGAAAAGACCCCAGCAGGCATGTGGCCTAGCTTATACCTACACTTCCCAAACGTATGGTCTAGACCAGAGCTTGGCCCTTCTCATGGGGACCTGAGTGTGAGAAGTAATTGGAGACCACGTCCTAGGCGAGCAGTATGCTCCTGTCCTCGGGCTTCCTTGCTCTCCCCTCATCTGGTATTCCCCTGCTCCTTAACATCCAGGCCTTGGTTTAAGCCGCTATAATCCTATCTACTAGGAAGCACGTCCAAATTGTTTCAGCTGCATATATCCTGCTTCCCCACCTGCCCTCCGTGCTTTCCTCCAAAAGCACAACAAAACCAACCCCTACCCATCCACACTTCCCAGAACATACTCAGTGGGTCAGAGATGTTACTGTCCACTGTTGTGTTGTGAGTCCTCCTTATATCCTCTGGCATCTGTGAGTCTGTCTAGAACTGTGAGTTTGTCAAAAACAGTGGCCCTGCTGCTGATGGCACCAGCTTCCTGAACAGCTCATGTTGAGGAAAGCAGGTGGTGAATGTACCAGTGATGGGGGGTGGGGGAGGCAGGACTGAGTGATGGATGAAAAGATGGATGGTGGATGGTATGAACTGATGGATGCAAAGATGGGTGAATGTGTGGATGGGGTGGATGTCGGATGGGTGGATGGATGGATGATGGATGAGTGAATGAAGCAGATGGATAGATAAGTACGGAGATGGAGGTAGATGGATAGATGAAAGAACCTGAGTTCTTGTCCTGATGGTGCCACTAACTTATTATGTGATCTTAGGCCAGTCATTCTCTCATTTCTTTATTTGTAAAATGAGAGCATTGGATTTAATAATCTCTGAGATTTCTCTTAGATTTAGTGTTGGACAACTTACAATGATTAAAAGTTTTTAGGGAAGGCAAATGATGAAAAGGCCCAAGAGAGTGAGGGGAAAATTTCTGTGACTTGGGCAGAGGTACACAGCAAATCAGCTGGGACCACCACCGCGGGACACCCTGGACTTGCTTCTGCCTCTGCTTTCTGCTTCTGCCTCCTGATCCAACCCCGACAATCTGGGCTCTGTTTCAGATGATTTTTCTTCCAGGGGCTGGAGGAAGAGTTCTGAGGGAAGGCAGCTCCTTGGCCTCCACCAGCCTGAACCTCTTATCAGTGGTCTTTTTCTCTCTTCCCCACTGTCCTCCCTAGTTCTCTTCTTGAGTCATGGCGTCTTCAAAGCTCCGAGAACCCGTGGATGAGGTTTTTGGTAAGTTCTGTTTGGCCCTATCTCTAGCCAAGGCCACCTAGCACTGGAGGGGTGGGGGGTAGAGTCCCTTGGGGACTAAAATGTGTGTGTGTATGTATAGTGGCCTTACAGTCTGATTCTTTGTCACCACTATCTGAGTGGACATGCCAATTACAACAACAGCAATATTAACAAGTATCCCCATTTATTAAGTGCTTGTCCCATGCCAGGTACTAGACTAGCACTCCCATCTCACACACAGTGTATCATTGAATCCTCACAATAATGCTCAGAAGTGTGCCCATTTTACAGACAGGGAGCCTAGGGCACAGGGTGTTGAAGTGATTTGCTTTAAAAATCACAGTGGCAGAACTGGGACTGCAGACTTCCTAACTCCCTGTGCTGAACACCTGTATCCCCCAGCACAGGTGACACATATTACCTCCAAGTCGCATAAATAAGGGACCCCACTCTGCTTGGATGTGCATGGAAATTAAATGTATAAAACACACTCAGCCTCAATACACACTGGGGTGCATGCACACACCTTCCGACACTATCATTTACCCTCTGCAGTCTTTCTATAGGGCTCGGAGAAAGACCACCTGGCAGGGCAGAGTTCCCAGCATGCACTGGGGTGGAAAGACCGTTTTCTAGCTAGATTTGGTGGAGGAGTCAGTGAGCAAAGGATCGTGGAGGAACATGGAGGGAGAGGTGGAGACAGAAAGAAGCCACCTGAAGCCTCTAATGAGTGCAGGCTTCAGGACTCCCATTTGTGTGTGTGGCCTAGAGAGCCTCCTGGGTATGGAATGCTACAGGGCCTCCCAGTTTCCCCTCCCCTGCCTTTTTCTTATCTCTGCTGTCCTTCCTCTCTTTTCCTCCCCCTCTCCTGCTCACCTGGTTCTCCCCTGCCACCTCCACATGCCCTGGCAATGCCAGGAACTGCTGCCTCCTAGCTCCTGGGGAACGTTGCCTCCAGCTCACCCTTCCTGGGGCCTGTGGAGTGGAGGGTTTGCCTCCAGGACTCCCGCAGCCTTGAACTGCCGCTGGGCTTCAGACTCTGAGCCGCCCCATCTCCACCCAGGCCTGGCCAGACCTCTGGCCCGACAGAGATGAGCTCCCTCTTTCTGGGCCTTTTCGGCCTCTACTCCCCCTCCTCTCATCCCAACCCTTCCTGTTTTCCTTCTCCCTGACCTGCTGAGGTTGCAGCCGCCCTGCCCGCTTCCTGATGCGAAAGGCAATTAAATATTCATGACTTCCCACTGCCCACGGCCTGAGTAACTCCCAGCCAGGGAGGAGACAGCGAGGGGATGTGGAGGAAGGGATAAAAGGAGGTGAGGGTTGCCTGGTAAAGCAAGGGACTGGTGGAGCAGCTGGCCCCATCTTGCTCCCTAGATCTTCCAAAGATGACCATGGTCCTGATACGGCCCGTAGTCAGGAGCAAAGGGCCCTTCTCCCTGGCCCAGGGTGGCTGGGCAGCCTCTGAGTGCTGGAGGGGTAGAGGCTGCTCATCAACTCCTCTGCACCTCTGCCCCTCCCCCCCTCCCCACACACACCTCCCGTGCAGACAGAGCACTGGCCTGGGAGCCAGGAGACCTGGATACTGCTCCCTCTGCACCATGAGCCAAACCTTTCCTCTCCCAGTCTCAGTTTCCTCACCTGTAATATGAGGGGTTGGACTCACAAGTCACTCCCATTTAGGCCTCGGAGGAGGTATAGCCGGCTTGGTAGTTACAAACGGAGCCTCCAGAGCCAGGCTACCTATAACCCTGGCCTGCTCTTCACCAGCCATAAGCCCTCAAGCAAATTAAGGCTGCCTGGGGATTCCTGGGAGTCCCTCCCTCTTGGAGTTGTGAGTGGGTTTAAATGAGCTAGTACTTGTGAAGCACTTAGAATGGAACCCAGCACAGTGAGAGCTCGGTGAGAGCTCAGTAAGTATTAGCTCTTATTATTCTGTGGTCAGTCCTCAATCCTTGCTGCCTCCAGGCAATGCCTGGAGATTCTGTGTCTGGGAGAAGAGGACAGAGGGCTTCCTCTCCCAGCTCAGCCCCAGGGCCTGGAAACACCAGAAGTGAAGCAGGGGCAGCTGAAGGATCAGAGTGGTGGTGTCAAGCCTGGGGTCCAAGATACTCCTTTGACAGAACCTTTCCCCTCTCTAAGCCACACCAGCTGCCTCTGGACAACTGCAAGAGCCGCTCTGGTCCACCCTCCTCCTTCAGTCAGGCCAACTTCGTGTTGTTGGCTTTGGGACAACCACTGCCATCCCTCATCCCCCAGCCCCACCAGGTTTCAAAAGCGGGAGAGTAAGGGACACAGTCAGAAACATGCTTTAGGAAGTTTCTTCCAGCTTGTGGAAAGTGGGTGTGGAGACAGACCAGAGATGGGGAGCAAAGGATGGACAAATGCCATGCCCTGGGATGAAGTATGGAGGGGGGTGGGGGCAGCTGATGATGGCCTGAGCTAAGGCAATTCAGTCCAGTTGGAAAGAAGAGGCCAGGTTCTAGGGGTGTGAGGAGGCGAATCTGTGTTTAACAAATAGAGCAATTAACAAAATAGAGAAACATCTGCCCTCATGGAGCTGACATTCTAATGGGTGGAGAGAGGCAATAAATAAAATGAGAATATATACTATGCCAAGGAATGATACATAATATAGGGAAAAATAGGGATGGCGGTCCTGGGGCAGTTATGAATTGAGTGGTCGGGGAAGTCCTCAATGAGAGAAAGTATTTAAGCCAACACCTGAAGGAGGTGAGGGAAGAATCATGCAAAATCTGTGGCAAGAGCCTTGCAGGAAAGGGAAGAGGACATGTAAAGGTGCAGAGGTGCAGGTTAAGCTTTCAAGGAAGAGCCAGGAGGCCAGGGGAGCTGGAGTGGAGGGCGGGGATGGAGAGAAGCAGAAGCTCAGAGAGGTAGGGGCCTCACAGCCTCAGTCTGGAAGGCCACTGGGGCACTTTGGCTCTTTGTGTGATGGAAGGCACTGGAGGGTACTGAGCAGAGGAGTGACACGGCTGACATGTTTTATCAGGATCACTCTGGTGGCTGTGTTGAAAATAGACTGTAAATGGGAAAAGGAGGAGGAGGGAAGACCAGCTGGGAGGCAAAAGGCGATGATGACTTAGACAGGGAAATTGAGGAATTCTTCGTCTCCTCTCTCCTCCCTCCCCACCTCTCCCCTGCTCTCCTCTCTTCTCTTCTCCTGTGCTTTTTCCTCTTTCTCCGAATATGTATACATGTATATGAGTGTGTGGAACAGACACATACAAACAATATTTTATTGTGGGAAATCAGAAGTTGTGAGAATAGCATGACGTATGCCCTCATACACTCACTTACTCGTCACTCAACTACAACAATCGTCAACTCATAGATAGTGTTGTTTCATCTATTTCCCCTTGCACGTTCCACTCCTCTTCCCCTGGATTATTTTGAACCTAATCCAAAACATCTTGTCATTTCAACATAAATATTTCAGTATGTCTAGATATATTTCAGAAGTAGAGCTAATAGGAACTGTGGATAGATCCGTTTGTAGCGTGGGAGGGAAAGAAAGGAGTCAGGGATGACTCCAGGGGTTTGGCCTAAGCAGCTGGAAGGACGGAGCTGCCGTTTGCTGAGCTGGGCAGACTAGAAGCAGCCGCTTGGGGGGTGGGGAGTCCACTTTTGACATGTTTGTTAAAGACGCCCACTGAACAGCCAAGTGGAAGTATCAAGTAGGCAGCTGGACAGGCGAATGACCAACCCGGACTGGGGTTGAGGGGGCAGGGCAGCTTGGAGCTGTCTGAACAGGGTGGATGACGGGAACTTTCCCTGAGCCAAGGGAACAGAGGAGAAGCCAGTGTGAGGCAAGGTGGTGGGTTCATTTTGATGGGCTGAGTTTGAGGTGCCTGGTGCCTTGATGTGGCAAGTTCCCTGGCAGGTGCTAAGGTGCCCAGCTTGGTGGGGCCGGAGCTAGAGTAGACATAGGTGTTATTTAAGCCAGTGAAGCCACTAGGGTGGCTTAGGGGGTGTCTGCAGACAAGAGAAAGAGAGGCAGGCAACCTAGAATGGTCATGGGTGATGGGATAGGGTCCCTGAAATCACTGGGGGTGGAGTGGGGAGGAAAGGTCTTAACCCATTCTGAAGTCTGGGAAGAAGTTTTTCTGCCTGGAGACCCCAGTGCCAAGCTCGGGGACTGAGAGACTGCAGAGTGAAGGCTTCATTTTTGGGTGAAGCAAATGAAAAATGAAATTAGGAGCAACAGCGTTTATGCATGATCCACTGGGTTTGCCTACGCTCCCTCCACGTCCTCGTTCAGGACCTACCCTGAGCCACGGACCCAGGATCGGAGTCAGGCTTCACAGAACTGTGGACTTTCCTCCCTGCTGCTGCCACTGGTTTGGGAGGGGGCAATGTCCCTCTGCTCCAACTCAACCGTGAGCCCTCTAGAGGTTCAGGAGTGTGACTGTGAGCATGGCACACCAAGCCAGGGTCCCCAGCAGGGCCAGTCTCTGGAGCCAGACTAGCCAGGCTCAAATCCCAGACCACTGCTAGCTGGTGGCTTCAGTCAAGATAACTTCTCTGAGCCTCCGTTTGCTCAGCTCTAAAATGTGCTTAATAGCTGTTCCTAGTCTGCGGGGTTGTTGTGACTAGGCGAGATGATGTATATACGTTGTCTGACGCATAGTAGGTCTTCTTCTGTGGTAGCCATTGTTAACCATGATCTCTCCAGCTTCATCCCCCAGCCCTTCCCTCCGCAAACCTACTCTCCAGGTGCCTGGAGGTGCCCCCTTTCCCCCGCTTCCCTACTTCCCAGCATTGCACATACCAGTCTTGCCAACGTCCTCTCTCACAGACTCCCACCCAGACCTTAAGACCCAGCTTTGGGCCTCCAACCCTCCTCCGACCCATCCAAACAGGGCGGTCCTGCCCTCTGTGCCTGTGAGAGGTTCCTCCACTGCTATATCTACGTGCTGACATATCTGGCTCTCCTGGAGACTGAGAGACTGTTTCCCATCTCATCTGCATTCCCAGTGCCTGGCATTCAGAAACATTTGTTGAATGTCTGGGCTGTATGTGCAGGTGGCCCCTTGAGGTGGGCCTCTGGACTTGCTGTCCTCATGTGTCTGCTCTCTACCTCCTGCACCCGGTTTGCAGACCTGGACTTGGCTGTGCCAGAGACCGTCAGACTGGACAGCAGTTTACACAAAGCCCGGGCCCAACTGCTGGCCAAGGGACGGAGACACCGGCCCTCTCGCTCGAGGCTTCGGGACAGTGCCAGCTCTGCAGAGGACGGTGAAGGCTCCGATGGGCCTGGAGGCAAGGTTGGGGCAGCCCACCCAATCACACATACCCCACCCACCCTTTTTGCCCCTCCAAACCGCTCTTCCAAGGAAACCACACCCCAGGCTTCTGACATAATAATGCTCACAAACATTAGCTGCGTTCTTTTCTGGCTCATTTCATCCTTTCAAGCAAGGGATTATCATCCCCATCCTCCAAATGAGGAAATGGCGGTTCTGAAAGGTTCCGTAACAAAGTCACACAGTAAGTGAAAGAGGCCGGATTCAAGCCCATCCTATGTGACTGAAAGCCCCAGTCTCCTACCTCTCACTGTCCAGCCACCCCTCTGCCCGGGGTTTGAAGGACCCAGGAGTCCGGACACCCTCTCGGAGGCTCCTGCCCATTTACAGGGTGAAACCGGCTCCCAGCCCCTCCGGGGAGCAAGGAGAAGGGTTGGCGGTGAGCGGTTGCCCCCTCCCGCAGGTGACCGACGGCTGCGGGAGCCCCCTGCACCGGCTGCGCTCGCCTTTGCACTCGGGCCCGGGGTCCCCGGCCGCGGGGTCGTTCTGCCTGGATCCTCCCGGGTTGCGGCGCAGCCTGGACGAGGACGAGCCGCCGCCCTCGCCGCTCACCCGCTACCGGCCCCTGCACAACGCCGCCTCTCACGAAGGTTTGGCCGCCGCCTCCTGCTCGCCGCCGCGCTCCGCGCCCTCCTCGGACAGCTCGCCCAGTTTCGTGCGCCGCCACCCGCGCGCAGAACCGCACAGCGAAGGTGAGCGCGCCTGGCGGCGCCCCCTGGTGATGCGCGCGGGAACCGCAGCGGCCCCTCCGCTCCGGTGGCACCGAAGCACACGGCTGGACAAAGTGGGACAGGATGGCTTAGGGTGGGGGTCGGCGGAGTTAATATCGAGCTTCTTTCATTCATCTACTGAGGGCCTATGATGCGCCAGAAACTGGTGGGCACTGGAACACACGTACGAGCAAACAGTTGCCGTTTTCGTCCTCCTGGGGCTTGTAGTTTTGGGGAGAGAATGAAATAATTTCTTATAGTGCAGGGGGGAAGCAATCAAATCATCCCTTAATTAAGTATATAGTTACAAGGCGTAACAAGTGCTAGGTGAGAAACTTGCACGGTGGTGGGAGAGCATATATCGGGATGAAAGGACCCGGTTGGAAGCATTCTGGAAGTTTTCTCTGAGGATGTGACAGGTGAGGCAAGATGGGAAGCTGGTTAGAAATTGGCCAAGATTAAATTAACAGTAAATAGTAGGGGTCCCTGTATTTTCACAGTGGTTTACGGTTTGTATAAGGTTTTCATAAACATCCCATTAGGTTCCATGAAATAGGCAGGTGTTATTATTCCCGTATTTGAAACGAAGGAAGGTCAGAGAGCTCCAGTGACTTTCCCAGGTCACACAGCGAGTGACGGGCACCAGAGCCAGGCTGCATGATTCTAAGGCAAGAGAATTTCTACGACCTCACACTGGCAGCTGAAGAAGGCAGGCAGGCTGCCGCACAGGCTATTTCCTTCCCTCTTCCCCAAAAGATGACAGCCGTGATGCCAGCCCACCTGAGCCAGCCAGCCCGACCATCGGCCTGGATAAGAAGACGCGCCGAAAGTTCTTGGACCTGGGGTGAGTGGAGGAGGGGCCAGAAGCAAAGGCTTGACTCTGTCTAGTACAGGGTAGCACAGTGGGCAGCACTGCCCCACTCCGCCCTGCCCTCCCCACAGGGTCACCTTACGTCGAGCATCCACTAGCAAGAGCCGGAAGGAGAAGGGCAGCAACCGCCTGTCCATGGGCAGCAGGTAAGAGGTACCCATGGCACCTCAGCCACAGCTTCCACCCGTAGCTCCCCGTGGGCCCAGCACTCCCCTCCGTGCCCACACCCATGCAGGGTGCTCTCTCCACAGGGAGTCGGTGGAGGGATCCGGCAGGTCAGGGGGCTCCCCGTTCCTGCCCTTTTCCTGGTTCACAGACAGCGGCAAGGGCTCAGCGTCCTCCGGCAGCACCACCTCCCCTGCCTGTTCCCCTAAACATGAGAGCTTCAGCCCTAAGAAGTCAGCTTCTCAGGTGAGTCCATGGCCTTTTTGCCCCCACACTGTCTCTTGGGCTCAAGTGACATGTGGACATACTTCACCCCGGCTCAGGCTAGGATCCAGGCATTCCTAAAGTCCATTTGTCCATCCGTGGAGCCATTCAGTGATTTCATTCACTCATCCATCTCTGAGTTCAGGCATTCATGCGCTCACTCATTCATATTCTGAGTAGTTCATTTGTTGATTCATTCATTGCTTCATCCATTCAATACACATCAGCAAACACCATGATTCCCCTTGTATATACCCATCCCGAGGTCTCCTCCATCTCTGCTAACTCTTCTGCCTGGCTCAGTTCTAGCCCATGTCCTTCCCGAGGCCTCAGATGCTGATGCCTCACACAAGTCACCATTCATATGTGCATGCTCCTGGCTCATGCAGAGGTGCACTGAGCAATCTCCTTCCAGATGGGGGTGGGTGGGTTGTGGGGACTCCCTTGGGCTGGGGGCAACTTTCTCCTTAGTGGCATGCAACCCTTCCTGTCTAGGAATCCACCCTGAGTGATGACTCCACACCCCCCAGCAGCAGCCCCAAGATCCCAAGTGGTCCCCGGCAGGAGGCCAAGTGCTCCTATCCCTACCACACGCTGTCCCAGTCTTCGGATGAGGTGAGCAAGCCCTGGCCCCTGACTCTGCCAGGTTGCAGGTCACAGGCCATGTCTTCCCCCCTCACTGTCCTTGGTCTCCATCCCAGTTCCTGGATGAACCTCTCCCCACCGTCCACCACTGGACCAGTCAGCAGGTGGGCCAGTGGCTGCACAGCCTCAACCTGGAGCAATATGTCGCTGAGTTTGCTGCGCGGCAGGTTGATGGGCCGCAGCTATTGCAGCTGGATGGCAGCAAACTGAAGGTGAGTCAGAGTGGAAGGCCCTTATCCAGCTGGAGCCTGAGGCAAACTTCAAGATGGGGATCCCCTTGTTCTGACTTGTCACTCCCTCTGGGGCCACTGCCCTGACCTCTGACCTCTAGGCACGCACTTTGGCCTAATGTTTGCACTCTAGCATGGGTCCTCCATCTGACTTGAAACTCATGCCCAATTCTTCAGTTTGACCTTCAAGCTCCAGGTTGACCTTAACCTCTAGGGCTATCATATCATCTGACTCTTGACTCATGAGTCTCCCAGTACAGCGGGAAGCAAGTCTCTGCCTTGATCACGTTGTCTGATTCTCAGTCTTGGAGGCCAGTGGTCATAGGAAATGGGGAGGGGGGAGGAAGGTGGCAGGGTTGGGAGGCTCTGATCTCTGTGCTGGGGAGTTTCTGGCCTGTTCCCACCCTCTGCTGAGTTGCTTGGAGAAGGAGTGGAGAGGACGTCTGCAATGAGGAGGGGTCTTGCGAACTGACCAGCTATGTGATCTTGGGCAAGTTGCTCTCCATCTCTGGACCTCAGGGCAAGGGCAGGGGCGTGCCAAGGCTGAAATCCTGAGTAGAGGAATGGGAGCCAAGGATTATGGGAAGGGGGACAGGCAAAGGGCCAGGGACTCTCCACCCTCCTCTCTCCCAACCCACTCCCATTCGAAATTCTTGCCCTGAGAGTTCTGATCCCTCTGCAATCGTGGGAGGTGGAGGTTTCACTTCAGAGAGGGCTGGCGGAGCTCCAGAGAGGGTACCCCTGGAGCACAAAGAACCTGGGGTGGTTCTGGGGCGCTTTCCCTCACCCTCGGATTCTTCCCCCAGAGCCTGGGGCTCAGCAGCTCGCATGACCGGGCACTGGTGAAGCGGAAGGTGAAGGAGCTGGCGGCGGCTGCGGAGAAGGAGCGCAAGGCTCAGGAGAAGGCTGCACGGCAGCGTGAGAAGCTCCGCCGCAGGGAGCAGGAGGCCAAGAAGAGCTAGGGGAGGGTGAGGCAGGCATGGGGGGCAGAGGCCTCTCCAGGGAGGGGGGCCTGGGAGCCACGCTTGGGCTGGCCTGGCCCCACGCTCTCTGGGGTACATACCCTCTCTCACCCCGTCAGTCTGTCTGGACCCAGATCCCCCAGAAAGGGAGATCACAGGGACAGGGCCCAGTAATAAATCTATTTCAAGGACTCACTTGGCACAGTTCCTGGGGGCGGTGGCAGATTACGGGAAGAGGGCAGAGAGACTAGGGCTGATCCAGTCTAGGAGCCCAGAGGTACCCGGGTTAGTCTGACCCTCTGCCCTCAGGCCCTGCTGGTGCTGGGGCCGGCAGTGAGCTAGGATGTCTGCCTGCCTGCCTTCCAGAGGCCCTGAGATGGGGCCAGCGTCCCAGGGCTCAGAGAGGTGGCGGAGCATCTCGGCAGGAGTAGGTGGATGGAGCTGTTCCTCTCCAGCTCTCCAAGGTGGCTGTGTGTGGGGAGAGCTGTTCTGTTCCCAGGGAGGCTGGGGGGCACTGCAGCAAGCTGCACTCAGGGTAGACTCCCAGTCTGCCTCAACAGGAGAGCAGAGGAAGCAGCATGGTTATCCCACGTGGTCTCTCAAGGACTTCAGGAGAAGGGAGGATGAAATTCTTTTCCCCCTTCTCTGTCCTGTGATTGCAATGGAGAGATGACATCCCCACAGGTCTATCCTTCCTGGGGCGTGCTCTCCAAGCTGGGCCCACTTCTCCTGCTGCTCTCTCTCAGAGTACCTGAGCCCTCCCTGGAAACAGAGCAAACTTGGGAGCTGGTGGGGACAAAGGACACCACCCACCAATGCCTAGGAGGGACTGAACCGGTGAATCCTCACCCTAGCCAAGCAGAGGCAAATCTAGGAGAGCCCCTGGAAACTGCTAGATTGGAGGGGTTTGCCATCCCTTCCCCATCTGTCCTGGTGCCCAGTGGGGCCTCAGTGGGCTCCAGAACTGGAAGACTGCAGGCTCTGGTTCACAGACTGCAAGGAGGGGTGGAGCCAGCCCCTGCCCTCTGGGGGTGGAGTGTATCCCATCAGCTTACGGATAGCATCTGTCCTTGGAGGAAGGGAGCTTTCAGGTCTGGTGCTGGCCAGCAGCTCACCCGGCTTCTGGAGCGCTGGCCAGTTACCAATGGAGTCAGGGGGCCTCTGATTGGAAGCCCCCTCCACTTCCTCCCATCTGCCTGGAGCAGTGGACAGGACCCAGTGCATGCTGACTCCTCATTCCTGCCCAGAACTGTGGTTTGAGGGCCATCTGTCCCTGGGACCCAGCCCGTTCCTCCCCTCTGCTGTCTGTGCTGGGAGAGGGGCTTCAGAGGGAAACTGAGATATGGGGGCACCAGCACCATCTGGGCCCGGTGGAGGGGCCGGTGGGGAGGTTGGAAGGCACCTAGGTCCTTGAAACTATCGGGAGCTATATGGGTGCCCACCTGCATGTGAAGGGGGGAGGCAGTACTCAATTTATTTCAATAAACACTTATGATGTGCCAGTGACCTTTGTGTCTGTCCCAGTTGGGGGTTGGCTTGGGTCAGGGGGCCCGAGTGGTGCTGTGACACATCTATCACCGGGTACTGTGCTGTCAAGTGTTCTGAATAGATGGCTACGCCTGCTGTTGTACTCGTGGTACAGAGTCATGCCCTTAGCTGGGCTTGGTGTCCGGAGCACGGCATATGCTGGCCACAGGCACTGCGGCCTGCCTGCATCTGTCTGTATGTGTCATGTCCATCTCCCTCCCTTCCCCGCAGGAAAGCAGCCACGCTGAATTCTCATTGGATCTCCTCTTTACTGTGGATGTCACTGTCACCATCACAGCCACAGGGAGAAGCACACAACTTTAACCCCCTGTGTGCTAAGGGGGAGAGGGGGCATTCAGGGCTATAAAACTAGCTATGTACACAGCGTTCTAGGGGGAAAGGCAGCCCCGGCACAGTGTGTCCGGGCACAGGGCGAGTTGGGGTCTGGAGCTCAGGCAGGTGGTGTAGGTGTGAGGCTGGCAGGTGGGGCTGTGCATGTTAGGACATGCAGGAAAGGGCTTGGGAGGCGGCCAAAACATTGCTGGGGCCACCTGCGGGGTTTCAAGCAACCTGGCTGGGCACTGACCTCAGGGTCCTCCCAGGTTCCTCCGCTTTAGGGGTGAGCTCCAGGAAAAAACTCCCCTTTTCCCAACCTTGACCTGAAGCTCAGAGTGGTGGGAGAGGCTGCAGGACCAGGTCCCCAATCAGGGGTCCAAGGGTACAACCCCTTTCCCTACCCACCACTCAGATCTGGGGGGGCACCCAGTCCCTTTCTAACACTGACGTGGGACCAGGGCTGGGGGCCTGGGTGGGCTAAGGGACTAAGGCAAGCAGGGATGTCGCTTGGAAGGTCAAGCTGTACAGGGCAGTGAGGGGGACCCAGGACCCCTGGCTGAAAAGCGGCAGCTCTGGTCTCAAAGAGGACTGCCATGGAATCGTACCTCTGGGACACTCCAACAGGGTGGAGACATCCCCCAATACTCAGAGATCGCCCCCAGAGATTGGACAGGGGACAGACCACCTAACGGTCTCCAAGGAAACAGAGATGGGCACTTAGGGGCCACCGCAAACTGGTTACTCCAGTGATTTCCAGAGACAGAAGCTGGTCATCAGGGAGAGCCTCCCCCGCCTGGGGTAGATGGGGAGGGTCACCATGGTGGCCGGTCCCAGGGACAGCAGTCCATCCTCCCGGGTGCAGATGAGTGTGGTGGCCCCTAGCTGACACGGTACGTGGACGTGTTCTTGGGCTCCGTGCTGGGCACACACCAGTCGCCGGCCTCCTGGATGGTCTGGTAGTGGCGCCAGGCTGACTTGTTGTAGACGGGCAGGCGCTCCACCGAGTCCGTGGACAGGGCCTGCAGAGTATCGGGCTCAGCCTCTCCCACTGCCCTGCGCCTTGCCCACTCCTCAGCGACCACCCTGGCTCCAAGGTCGCCACTGACTGTGGCCCATGTCAGCACAGCCAGGTGCCAGATAGTGGCTGAGACAATCACCCCAGCCCAGGAAGCCCCTCAAAAGGGTCTGTCCCTCTGTGTCTTGCTCCTGCCTACTCAAGGAGCCTGCACATTCAAAGGGTCAGGGAGGGAGAGCCAGGAGGTTGGGCCCTGTGACCTTGAACAAGGTCACCAACTCTGGGCCTCCATCTTCCCCCGAGATGAATGACAAATTCTCTATGGTACCCCCTTCCTTCTGCGTCTAACAGGTCAAGGGTCCCCAGAACAGGAGTCTCAGTCACGGACTTCCTCAAGTTGCCTGCCAAGTAGGGAGCATCTGGGGGTTAGGGAACTGGAGTTTTGCTCTGATTCTCAGTCTGGAATTGGGAAAGGATTGCAGGGATGAAAAAGAAACCTAACAGCAGACCGATCCTGCCTGACCTGTCAGCAAACCCCCGGCAGGACTTTGCAGGCAGGGGCCCTCACCTTGAGATAGATGACAGCATCGGTCCCAAAGCCTTCCATGGAGAAGAGCTGTAGGTCCCCCTGGAAGTACTTGGCATAGAGGCGGGAAATGGGAAGCCCGTACCCGAAGCCAGCCTGTAAGTGGGCAGGAAGGGAGAGTGATGAGAAGGCTGGTGTTGCAGTGACCAATGTGCTACGTGAGGAGGCTGAGCTGGGGCCATGCGGGGGATTCCCAGAACGGGGGTGGGTGGGGACACAAGAAAGGGAAGGCTCTGAGGCACGATGGGGGCTGTGGGATGAGGGCGATCAGTCTGGGAGAGGGAGGGAAGCTGAGGAGGAAAGGCAAGGTGGGGGCAGGACGAGTTAGCAGGGCTGGGAGAGGAGCTAGGCCTTGGTAGCCAGGGGGTCTGGGCAGCTCCCGGGGCTCCTCGGAGTCTCCATTTCCCAAACCCAGGACTGCCTACTCCCTGGGAAAGGACAGGGAAGTGATGAGTTGAACCATGCCGAGAGAGGCAGTAACTTTGTGGGGATCCAGAGGGGAGAGGGAGAACTGAGGAAAGGTGACAGGGAGGTGCTGGCCGGAGAGAGACGAGAGGAGCAGGGAGGCCCAGCCTCAGGAGAGGTGACTGACATCACACACAGCCATACAAGGATGGAGAGACCACGGGAGATAAGGGCGCAAGAGATAGGGACGAGTGACAATTGGATAAGGAAAGAGCACAGGCGTCCTTTAGGAGGCCGGAGGGGGGCTGGAATGAAGCCATCTCACCAGCGGGGTGCCCCCGGTGCCAGGCTGTGGGGTAGGTGCTGTGGAGTACATGTAGCTGAACAGTCGCTCAATCTTCCTCAAGGGGACACCCCCGCCTCGGTCACTCATCTGGGGAAAATGGGACATGTCAGGGGCTCTGCAGACCTGTTTTCCACCCCCCACACCCCTTGACATCCTTGACCTGGTCTTCTTCACCTCCAGGGTCCTGGGAGAAGGGAAGCCCCCACCCCCTGCTCTCTGGCTCCCAAAGTCTAAGGCCACATACTTTGATGGACAGATCTTCCTCGCCCAAGGCCACCATGACCTTGATAGGGGGGAGAGTGAGGCTGGATTCATGGCTCTCCACAGTTGCTCGCATGGCATTCTGTGGAGGGAAGGAGGGAAGAGAGGAGTGAGACAGGCCTAGCCCTAACTGGCCCTCACGCCCCACAAAGGACCATCCCCCAGCCTCCTCACCTTGAAGAGTTCAAAAAGCATGTGGTAGAGGTGAGAGGGGACATAAACCATGTGAATTGGCTGTGTGGAGTTGGACGCTGCTGGGGAAGCCAAAACCAATGATCAGGACATTGTCAGGACGTAGCCATTCGGCATTCATTCACGCAGCATCTAACACTCAGCACTCAGCCACCAACCACTGTCCATCCATCTGCTCATCCCTTCACCCAGCATTCACTCATTCCATCCATTCAGTGTCCATCCAACCATCTACCTATCCTTATAGTAGTCATCGATTATACAATGTCCGTCTGTCCGTCCGGCCTTCCATGCTTCCATCCAGTACCCACCCATTCATCAGTCATGTCCATTCAACATCTATTAATTCCTCTGTCCAGTCTTCATTCCAACATCCAATTGTCCTTCAATCTATGCATTTGTTCAAACATATAGCCTTACCATCTGTTCATTCAGAGTACAGATCCATCCTTCCATTAATCTACCATTTATCTATCCATCATTCATCCATTCAAATACCGTATTTTGCCGTGTATAATGCGTTCCTGTGTATAGTGCACACCCAGGTCTTTGGCCTAAACTTTCAGGGAAAAATCTTTCCTTTTAATTTTTTAATTCAAATTTTTATTTGTTTACATTTAGGTACTTGTTTTTTGTATTATAAAGGAATTTTAGCATTTATTTTTTAACATATTATGGTACAAGAAATTTTATGTAACAAATAATGACAAAACACAAGAACAGAGCTACAAGGTACAAGACATTTATGTACCGGTAACAAATATACGACATTTACGCATCATAGAAGGCCAAGAACTCTTCGTCGTTGCAAGTTTGTCGTAAGTTCAACAACACCAATTATCGTATTCCAGGGTGTTACTTTGCATACGGATATTGTTATTGATTTCTAGAGTTACACTTTTAACTCATAAGCATAAATAAAAGAATTAAAAACATTTATATAGATACAGAATTAGTACTGCCCATGTATAATGCGCACCCTTATTTTTCCCTCAGAAATTTGGGCAAAAACTACGCATCATACACAGCAAAATACAGTACCATCTATCCTATATCCAGCCTGCTACATTCACCTGGATACCAGAATCCCCTGCAAAGCTTTTTCATCCAGTGGGGAGAGGGGTACTGCCCAGGTGATTCTGACAGCACACTGCGTCCCAAGAGTCACTCTGGCCTGGAGAGTCTCTTGGCGTTAGGGGCTAAGCGTTTTCGCCTGGGACCTGGCACAGAGCTTTGTAGGCAGGGGCTCAATACGTGTGCAATGGATCAATGCATGAAGGAACCTCAGGCTCTGTGCTGGGCAGCGGGGACATAAAGATGAATAAAATACAGCCCTACCCTCTCGGAGATGCAAGTCTAGACAGAGAAACCTACAACTGACTGTCGCATTAGGTGTTGTACCCAGAGCTGTGTGCCAAGCCCTGGGTTTGACCCTGGGGATACTGAAGTAAAGTAACCTGTCTCTGCCCTTTGGTCTCTGTCCCCAAGTAATTCGAACAGTGCAATACAGAGGTATACCTGGGGCAGGTGGGTGCCTGTCTTGTCTGGGAGGTCTGGGAAGGCTTTTTGGAGGAGCTGCACTTGAATTGGGCCTTAATGGAATATTGGGATGTGGACAGCGTGACTTCCAGGTACAAGGCATGGAACCTCAGGTTCATGGAACACAGGCAGGGCATGTTTGAGGAGCAGGTGGGGGATGGGGAGGGTAGAGTAACTTCCAGTTCCCTCTGGCTCATCAGCAAGCCCTGACATCTCTATCTCCAAGATATTTATCAAATCCTCCCCCTTCGTTTCATCTCTGATGCCTTCTCCTCCCCTTGCCTGGCTTCCTGCAGTGACCTCCTAGCTGGTCTTCCTGTGTCCTCTCCTGCCTTTCTCTAACCTCTAAATATCATTAGAATGTAAGTCATTAGATCCTGTCACCACCGGAGCTTCAAACCCTCCAATGACTCCTGCTGCACTCCAAATCCCAGCTCCTGTCCATGGCCCATGGGCCTTGCGTGCCCCCCTGCCTCGCTCCAGCCCATCAGCCCTGCACTCTCCCAGCCCCGCCACACTGCTCCTTCTGGTCCTTGACCATCCTATCCCAAGTAGGACCCCTGTCACCGTCCTCTTGGATCCGTTCTGCCCTTCTTTCAGGGATACCCCCTCCCTCAACGTTTTACCTGGCACATGGCTGTCCAGCTGGAGACTAAATTCTCAGCCTTCCTTGCAGCTGGGCTAGCCAGGTGACTTAGGGAAGAGATGTGCTCAGTCAACTCCTGGGCCCTGCCTTCCACATCCTCTTTCCCCTTCTCCGGGCTGCAGAGAGGGAACCTCTCTCATGACTAAGCCACTGTTATTTGGATTCTGGGAAGGCAGCCAGATGGATACCCCATCTCATCCTCTGCTCTTCTCCATCATGTCATGTGACCCCATTGTATTTCCTTCCCGTCACTTCTCACGATCTGAAAGGATCTTGTTTATGATTTGCTCACTGGTCGAAGGCCCCATTCTCAACGCCCCTAGCACCAAGAATGTAAGCTCCATGAGGACAGGGACATTTCCTGCTGTATCTACTGCTCAATAAATATTTATCAAATAGAGAAATGAATAATAATCATAATGCAATAAAAGCTCTGCTTCTCCCTTATCCAGATTATAGCTCATTTCCTAACTCCCCAACTCACCTTGCTCTCCCATGTCCCCAGCCTTGGGACACACACACACACACACACACACACACACACACACACACACACACGCGGCCTGTTCACTCACCACTGATTTCCTGGATCTCCAGGTCGGGTGAGGCCATGTAATACTTGTCACACAGGAGCTTGGCCATGTCATAGGCATCTGAGAGAACAGAGGCGCCATTCAGGGAATGAGGTGGCCCAGCCAGCAGGCAGTCCTCTTGGCACTGACACTGGGCATGACCAACACTAAACCCATGGGGTCGTGGCTCCCATGCACCGGGGAATGGCTCCCCCTCGGGCCAGGTAAGCTTGGAGGGGTCACCAGGTGCAGTGAGGATGGCTTACCTTTCACCACCTCGGAGACACTGCAGTTCGGGTCAATGCTGCCAATATGTTTGGGGTGGGCCGGGTTGGTGCTGCCGTCAAAGATCAGGGCTGTGGGTAGCAAGGAGGGTGCTGCTGGCAGGGCCGCAGAGCCTGCCCTGCTCTCCCCTCTCCCCAGAGCTCCCCACTCTGCACCTCTCATTGCTAATGCCTCTGACCCCGCTACCCTCTTCTCTAACCTCAACCCCTCCAATGAGTTACGAATACTACACTGAACACTTGTGAAAGAGGGGACACCATTTTGCATTCGGTTAGGAGGTAACGTGATGAATTTCCCGCTGCCATCGCGAGCGCGCCCGGCTCACTGTGCTGGTTGATGAGCATGCGGATGGAGATGCGGCTGAGGTAGAAGCGGTCCAGGAAGTACTGGATGTTCTGGTTGGACACGGGGTCGTCGCCATAGGCGTCCTTGTACTCGAGCACGCCCTGCGCCATGGTGGGTACCACATCATTGTGGCGGTTCCGAATGGTGACCAGGGCCTCGGTGAACCTGCGAGGGAGGGCTGATGTTGGCCCCCGCCCGGGCCCTGGAGACACTCTCTGACCTTCCCCTGCTCTGACCTCCTCTCCACGGTGTCCTCACCCACTCAGCGCTTCCAGACCCTACAATGGGCACATAGCACGCTCCCCGCCCCTCCCAAAGCCCGCCCGGACTCTCCCACTGCCCGCCTGACAGGCCTAGGCGCTCCCCAGGAGCAGGGCCTGGATCCCCCAACAGACTCAGGGCGCAGTGAGCACAGGGGCTCTCTCCCACTCAGACTGGGTATCCCTGAGGGCAGGGGTCATCTCTTCCACGCCGCTGGCACTTCTGCCCCTGGGTCTGTGACCGGAGCTGCCGCTCACCTATACCTGCCCTCCTGCCCCCAACCAGGGCCCTCACTCACTGGCTCAGGGTACGTTGGTCTTCGGGGTCCTTGTCCAGGAACACCATGATGTCTAGGAGACTCTGGACATACCTGTGCACCAGGGGGAAGGGGGGGACCTTGCCTCAGCTCCGGCCTGGGTCCCCTTCCCCCCGACTCAGCTCCTGGGGGCCGACGCCTGTGGGCACCGCACAGAGCTTGCCGGCTGACAAGCTGCATCATGAATTCTCACTCCATGTTATCTGCACGTGAGTCTCTCTGACAATGCAGTGAGTTATGCAAGCAAACCTCTAATGTGTTGGTCCCCCTTAAAGCACCTTTGCTTTGGAATCCTGAAAAGGAGTCTTAGAAGGGCCTTGGAGACCATCCCATCCACAGCGTCTCAAGGATTAGGAGAGTACTGTAGGGCCCAGATGGGGCCGGAGAGACCTGACCGAGTGCTGGCAGTGAGAGGAAGCTGGGGCAAGTCACTCAACCTCCCTGAGCCCCATCATGCAAACAGATCTTACTATCTGTCCCGCAGGCTGCTGCATGCCATGGGCACAGCTGACAGGTGGCCAGCCCAGGGCTCCCATAAATGGGGGGGCTCAGTGAGGAGGATGACAGCCTCATACCCCCGACTCTGGCCTGGGCAGGTCTAAGCTGGGCACCAAGAGCTGTGCAATCTGCCTAGGGAACTGGATTCCATGGTGGGTGGGAAGGACCTGGGGGTGGCGTGGGCAGACCCAGCTCTGACAAGCCCAAGAGCTCACTCTGCCCCAAAAGGCCCCGCAGGAAGGGCCAGCATCCTGCTGCCCCTCCATCTGCAGGCCTGGTCAGGAGGCCAGTTTCCCCAGGACCTAAGAAACAGCTAGGTAACCAAAGGGAGCACTAGGAAACCCTGAACTCAAGGACAGCAGGGGGCTACCTTCTGCAAGGGAGTCAGGCCTACCTGTGGCAGCAGGTGGTACCAACTTGGAGCCACTGTCCCCTGCCCCCGAGCCAGAACACCCACTGTTTCCCTGTCTATATGCTCAGCTCACAGCTTTTTCTCCTGAGGAAGGCCAGAGAGCTGAGCCTCTCTGGCAGAAACACTTCCAGCCAGCAGGAAGGAGGGGCTGCAGAGAGCCCTGAGCGGGGAGGGCCCTGGGACCTAACAGTCTCTCTAGAAAAGGCCCTTCCTTCTCTTGCTTCAGACAGGAGAGAAGAGGTTAAGAGAGCTAGCTCTGGAGCTGGCTCTGCCAGGTCCCAGTCCCAGCTTTTCCATCTTGAGCTGTGTGGCCCTGGGTAAATCATGGAATCTCTCTGGGCCTGAGTTGCCACAACAGGAAAGGGGTGGGTTTTGTACCTACTGCTATCACTGCTTTTTGGTGAGGATTAAATGTGATAATTGGCACAAGCCTAGCACATAGTGAGCACTCTAAATGTCTGCTCTTGTCATGATGGTTCAAACACTGTCAACCGCTGAGTGCACCCTGAGTCCCCGGCAACACGTGACGTTCTCCTCCTGGTTGTGCTGGGCATAGGCTCTGAATCACACCATGTTCCATCGTGCTCTGGTCAGCCACCAATGGCAGGAGTGAGGCTGTGCCCTGCCTGCCTCCCCACCCAGGGCCCAGCAGAGCACCCCCAGGAGGCAGTATAGTCACTGATGGTGGGGGGGGGAAGCCCAGAGAACAAAAGAAATCAGCTTCCGCCCAGCACCTCCTCACCATCCCAGCAGCCCCAGCACGCAATCGGAGTGGCACTCCTAAGGCCTCCCCTGGTCTTCCTGGAGAACGACAGCCGACACTTACAGTGGCCGTTAGTGCCCACTTGTGCTCCGCGTCTACACGGGCTCTCTCATCTCCCCGCCTTTCTGAGCATGCAGTACATAAGTCCTCCCTTGTCACTGTCATAGGTTCTGTGACTGTAAGCAAAATGACTATAGCGAAACCAATTTTACCATAGACTAACTGGTGTAACCATGAGTTTAAGTTCTCACAGCATCTCATCAGCATTATAATGAAATGATACTGAATGAAACAAGGGTTTTGAGGACCTGCAGTTATTTCCCCCATTTCACAGACAAGGAAAGCAGCTCAGAGAGGGCAGGGGTCATGCCCCAGGCCTGTCTGATGCCAAGTCCACACCACATGGCCAACTGCTCACCATCTACACTGGTCCTAACAGTGATGCTGCTGATGCCAATGGTGATGGCAGCCAGCATTTACTGGGCACCGACCTTGTGCCAGGGCTCTGCTCTGTGCTTACCTGCTTGCCCACTTTAACCTCCACCATTGCCCTGTGAGGTGGGTGCTCCTGCTGGCCCCATTTTACAGATGAGGAAGTTAGCCTGCCGGGCGGTGATTCTCTCTCGTGGTGGGGGTGACAAGTCAGGGTCCTCGTGCCCAAGGGTAGGGTGAGTGCTCTGGCCACTAGCACTGCCCCTCCATGGCTGCCTAATGAACCCTACATGGCAGAAACAGGGCCTAGTCGCATGGCCAATGAATCCAGCAAAGGGCAGCAGGATGAACTGGCTATGGGCACTTGGCTCACATCTGTCGGCACAGGTATGTGCAGAACGGCCAGCCTCAGGACTCAGTCTCCTGGACTGTGAAGCAGGGTGTAGAATTCTGGCCTGCCTCCCTCACAGGGGAGTGGGCCTGCGTACTCTTGGAAGGGAGAACAGAGGATGAGAAGGATTTTCCCAGGGGTCCCCAGCCTTGGCCTGAAGCCCCCCAGGGCCCTGACACACCAGATCTCACCCTTGGGCCAGATCTTGATCCTAAAGGGAGAGACACTGGGGCTGGAGCCATGCTGGCTTCTGGGCTGCACACCGCTGAGGGCTGGAGAAAGAACTGGGCTTTGACACAGGGGGCCTGCGAGCACTGGTGCAAGGACAGATGCATCCCTTCCAGGTTTACGCGCCCTCAGCAGGCAGAGCAGGTGGGGGCCCAATATAACGCCTAGGCAAGGCTGGGCCTACCAACCTCAGCAGCAAACAAGGCCACCCAAAACCCCCTTGGTTAGATCTGGAGCTTCGTCCCCCTCCGAGGTAATGTGGAAGTCCCACACCCTGCCTTCTGGGGCTTTCTAGCCAGTCCAGTGCCCAGGATTTGGGAGACAGGAGGGTGGAATTCAGGAGGAGGAGGAGGAGGGAGCGTGCGCGCACGCGTGTGCATGTATGTGTGCGTGTGTGTGTGGAGGAGGGCGGTGAGAGAGAGTGTGTAGGAATACTGTTGGAATGAGTATGCAGTGGCGGGCAGGTGCAGAGCGGCTTGTGTGGGAGCAGGAGGGAGCGCTGAGCGAGTGGGGGAGTGTGTATAAGTCTGTGTGCCTGTGGCTGTGCACCATGCACTAGTGTCACAGCTGTTGGGGACAAGGAGTGTGAAGAAGGTGGTCACTGGGTGAGGAGGGGAGAGCTAACAGACGTGTTATATCTGGAAGCCCCTCTGCAGAGGGTTGGTGGGTGTGGGCCCTGAGCCAGGCAGACCTGGGTCCTGTTGCTGGCTGTGCCCTGAAGAGGGCACTGAGCCGCTCAGGTCTCTGTCTATAAAATAGGGTTCACAGCGGTTGGCATTCAGAGGAGATGATGCAGCTCACTGTTTCTACTCCGATTATATAAGCAACGGCTGAGGGAGGCAATGGGAGGATTTGGCTAAAGCCTCAGCTCCGTGCCTGGCAAAGCAGGCCTGGGTGGTGGTGGTGGTGGTGATGCTTTTCAAAAACAAGGACTGGTTCCTGTGGGGTGGGGTTGGGGGCCTCCTAGGGGGGGTGTGGAGTTCACACACCTTGCTGATAGGCAAGGGAGGCTCCTGAGGTGCTCCATATGGCCTCTCTACAACCCATGCAAAGACTTAGTGACAGGAGTGACTCACTCATTGGATTCTACTCTACAACTCTCCCTTAACTCCCCATTTTCTGGAAGCACATCAACACCGACTCCACACCCTCCCTCAAGGAGGTGACTTCTCCTGGGAGGAGTCAAGGTTACCCCATCCGTGCTCCAGCTACACTAGCCATCAGACAAAATTCTGTAACGCGAATCCCACTTTCCCACTGACTTGCAACGTGAAATCTCTCACTCCAGGTCACTGGCCCAGAACGTAGCACTTTGCCTTTCCCTTTAAGAATGTAGCCTCTAGGCCATACAGTCTGGGCTGGAATCCCAGCTCTACTACTCACTACCTGAGTAACGTCAGACAAGGTTCTTCACTCCTCTCTGAACCTCATTCTCATCTATAAAATGGGGACCATAACCAGGCCGACTTCCTAAGGTTGTTGTGAAGGTGAAACAGCTAATACGTGGATACACTGAGAACAGTTCCTGATGTACAGCACGCGTTCCACGTTTGCTTTTGTTATCGTCATCCATGTTATTACTATAGTGTCTAAGGGGACCTCTGTCATAACCACATCACCTTTGGCCTGGAGCTGCCATGGCCCAGCAGCTCAGGACATCCTGTGTTTACAGAGTTCCCACATTTTCACAGCTAGCAGAGACATTTAACCCTGAGACATAGCATGGATCCCCACTTTACAGACGAGGAAGCCGAGGCTCAGGGGACACGTGATTTGCCAAAGATTAAGTGTCTGGCAAGCAGCAAAGCCCAGCTTCAAAGTCGAGCTGATGCCCCAGCCAGGGCTTCCCACCACCTTCCAGTCACTTCCCAGACAGGGTCCCACCGCATCAAGTCTGTCCAGTTGAAATAATTTCTTAAGTTTATTGAGAACCAGGAATTCTCCATTTGCTCACTGTGATTCCTGCCTAGCACCTCTCCCCAGCAAAGGAGAAACTCCATTGCCACATATTAACTATTACCACCACCACTACTATAGCATTTGTGCAGGACTCTTCCATTTTCCAAAGGGGAGATTTTGTTCCTGACTCATCAGACTCAGAGGCTAGTGGCCCTCTTGCCAGGGTCCCTGGTAGGTTGTCCCCCTCCTCTCATGCAAACTCTGCCCACCTCAACTGCCTCCGTCACCCAAGCTGGCAGGGGGTTCTCCTGGAGAAGGAGGTCTGCACCCTCTCAAGAAAGCCACCTCACCCCTGTGAGGAAGTCCTTCCTTCCCTCAGAGCTCAATCTCTCTTGGGGCAGCTGATGCCCATTTTGGAAACAATCTCAGCAGGCTGTCTCTTCAGTGTGTCAGACACTCCAGCAACCCCTTCGCCTGCTCTCCTCTAAGTGGAATCATCCACTGGGAAGCGTTCTCTCTTGTCTAACTTCCCTCCCTCCTGCTGTTGGTTGACATTACTCAGAAGAAAGCAGTAAGGAAGGCTAAGCCCTGACATGTGTAACTGATTTTCAGGAAGGGGCTGTGAGAGGACTCAAGGGTGTCACGGGCAGTTCAGCAGCTCCCTGCCCCCCCTCCCTGTAATTCCCTGGCTCTCCTGAGAACACAGTGTCCAGGGAGGGGCCTGAGAAGCCATGTACTGGAGTCCGGGACCAGCTGGGGACGGAGCCAAGTCAATCAGCCAGACAGAGCCAGAGGAGGAGGAGGGAGAACAGAAGGCAGCTTCTGTCTCTGCCCCACAACTTCCACACTGCCCCATGGCAGGAAGTGCTGGTGAGCTCAGCATTTGGTCTCGGACCTCTGAGGAACAGGGTCAGCGAGGAGTGACCTGGTTGGGTTACATGAAAACCACCTCTGTCCTCCCATCCCACCTTCACAGCTTTCACTAATAGCACTATATCCACAAAGTAAGTTCTCGGATGCCCTAGCCAGGTGCTTTCCTGCCTCCCCTCCTTTGCAGGAGCAGTTGCTTTCGCCTGAAATGCCTTTCCCTTCTTTCAAAGTCTAGGCTCACCTCGGCCTCCTGAAAGGCCCAGTGACACCTCCTCTGAGTCCATTTCAACTTCCACACAACTTTCTGATTCAAGTAACATTCGCTGTACACTGACTGTGTGCCTGGCCTTGTACAAAACACTGTCCTTCCCATATCTCATTTCATTTGCATAAGTCATGCATATGCAGGCCCATGCATAGAAAAAATGCTGGGAGGGCATCAACAAAACCTTATCAGGACTTAGCAGTGTTTGGTTATGTGGAGGGCAGTAGCTGGCATTCTCTTCTACCTACTTTTCTGTCTTTTCCAAATGTCAAAGTGAACACATTACACTTCCGCAACGAGGACAACAGACCCCAATCCCTGTTATTTTTAAATAATATTTTGATTAATTTAAATAAAACTAACTCTTCAGCAGCTCACTGCTCCTACCACTATCTACACAGCGCTTAGTTCGCCGTCTTTTATCCGTCCCCCACACTCCCCACCCCTACCCGAGACTGAGGGATCCTGGCTCAAAGTCTCTGGTGCTCCTGAATCCAAAAGGAAACCACAGCCAGACCACACCCACCAAAGCCAGAACTAACAAAAGATTTCCACACAGGTGCCACTGAGGACCAACCATGATTGTCCACTTACACACCCAGTTAGAGTAAACTTTTTTATTCCACATGTAACTGGCTATAGGCTAATGTCATCTAGTTACTTAACCCTGGACAGAGTTGTTAAGTGAGCATGACTGGATTTTCCTCTGCTACTTCTGCTCTGTGCAATAAAATTTTGGTCTTTGCCCTCTGGAGCTCTTTGAGGGTAGGTCCTATGTCTATTTGAGTGTTTTCTGACATCCAGTTTAACTTGTAGCTCAGATTACATGAAAATTTGCTTCTTCCTGTTTCTGTATCTACAAAGTTGCCCCAGGTAAATATTATCCCTCAGGTGCTACGTTTTCAGGACCAGGGCTGGGAATGAATGCTGACATTAGCCTGATGTGGGGTTTTGGCTGGGAAAATGATTTCCTCGGTGGATCAGGGGTTTCCAGAGAAAGGAGGGTGTTAAGTATAGAGCTATTCCACAGACACAGAGGCTAAGAGCTTCGTCTTAGTCCCTGCTCTGGCCTAACATTCTGCTTGTCGTTGGGCCACTCCCCAGCCTCCCGGAGTCCCTGTGCCTCCCCTCTGTCCCCACCTCCCTCAAGGCTTCTGGGAGTGTGGAGACTCCATCTCTGAGCCCAGAGCATCTGGCGATGGAGTGGGAGGTGCGGGGGGTCTCACCAGCTCTGTACCAGCTGCACTGAGGGTGTGCCCAGCACCCGGTCAGGAAGCAGGTTGATCTCTTTCATGATGTTGGCCAGGCGCACAGGCAGCTCCTGCCTGAGGAAGGTGAACGAGGTTTTCTCACAGGCATTGCTGGACCCTGGTGGGACAGAGTGCTCAGGTGAGCCCGCAGAGCCATCGACCATCGGAGCCGGAGGACAGCTCAGGGGTCAGCTTGATTAAATCCCCTTCATTTCCTGAGGGTTCAGTGACGTGCCGGGGTCACAGAGCAGGCAGCTCTCTTAATACCCTGAGGTGCTCCAGCCTCTCCACCACCCTGCCTAACCCTGTGGGCGTTGCATCCTCTCCTCACCTCCAGCTGAACCCTGCTCTCCTTCAACCACAGCGGGGAGGGCCACTTCCAAGCCCTGCTGGAGCTGCCTCTGGCCTAAGTTACCTCACTTCTTCTCTTTCTTTCCCTCCTAGCAGACACTCCCTTTGGGAAGTTGATCCAGATGGACAGAGCAGCCTAGGAAAACCATCCCTTCCCAGGGCTGGGCCCTGGCTGAAGGAAGCTAAGCCTGGACCACCACACCTGCAGGCTCCCAGCCCATATTCACCAAGGCTGGTCTTGATGACAATTGTAGAGCTGCACCTGCATTAATACCCACCCACCTGTGAGGCAGACAGAGCCAAAGCATGGTAACCCAAATACTTTGGTCCTTGGCCTTGCTCCAAGATGCAGAGGGGGCAGAGGATTGAATGAGGCCACAGCTAGAGTCAGGAGACCTAGGTTCTAGTCCAAGTTCTGCTTCCGACTCTGTCATCCAGGAGATGTCGCCATCCTTCTAAAAGTCTCAGTTTCCCCCACTGCACTGTAAGTGGACCAGACTTTACTGTGAGCCCCTCCCAGCTGTGATATTTCTGTATTTGGGGTTCAGACAGCTGCTGGGGGCTGGAAGTGGGCACAGGAGGCTTTCCTACATGGGGGCAGCTCAAATAGGGCAGGGGGCAGGCAGCCAAGTCCAGGAGAACAGGTGCTCTGCATCCTGGCTGCCCCCTCCCTGTGCACTCCCATCAGTGACGCAGCTGTAACCAGATCCAGGCACTATCTCCTCAACTCTTAGGAGCCCTGGGCACCCTCTCCTAAGCCCCAGCTGGCACCATGGAAATACCAAGTGGACAGACAGGGCCCACATGATGTTTGTTTCAGTCACCACATTGGCACAGCCTTGTTCCTGCTCCAGAGCCACTCCAAAAACACTGGTGGTGGGTGATCCTGGCCTAGGAATCCAGGGGCAGCCAAGGCTGGGTACAAACAGCCTGATTCCATCAGGCTGCCCTGGACCCCTGCTCAATTGCTAGCAGGCAGCCAGGCTGGAGGGGATTTGATCTTCAAGTGTCCTTGCCCACTGGGACAGCTTGGGGCCAGCTCCTTCACTGGGTGTAGGTATCCTGGTCAGGGCCTCTCTCCTGTGGGCATCTGAAAGAGCTCCTTCCCCAACTGATCCCTTAGTGCCCAGCTGTACCTCCCAACACTGCCTTGTTACTTTCACCAGCAACACACACACCATCATTTCCTCTCTGTCTCCCACTCTTAAGAGTCACCTAACCCTTTATAGCAGGAAGACTCTCCAAGACCCTTCACAAAGCCCAGGAAGACATCTTGGACGCTTGCTTCTCAGTGCCCCAGCCCCCACGCTTCTCATTAATAGTCCAGTCAAGAGTCTCCTCGGCCGGCCGGAGCACCCATAACCCTTTCAGGCCCGGCGGTCTCTGGCTCCCTGTTAACCCTTTCCTGCCAGTACCCCTCCAAGCAACCCTTCCCTGTCACTCAGGGCCTTTCTTCTCCGCGTTCATCCTTCCTGGCCGGGACCCCTGCACTCGCCCCACCTAGGCCCCCGCGGGTCCCCGTGGCCACCTGCCCTTGCCCTCTCCGTACCGAAGTCTAGAAATTGCTTCATGGACAGCGGGGACGGGGAGAACTTGCTGAAGTGCTCGATGTACTTGGGCGCCCCTGCCAGGGACGCATTCTTCAGCAGCGCGCGGACCCAGCGCATGGCGGCGGTACCGTGGCTCGGGTTCGGACTCCGGTTCCGGCGCGGGTAGTTCGCGAGCTCGGCTCCGCCCAGCCAGGCCCAGTGTCGCGGTTCCGCCGCCTCCTCCCCTCCCTAGCCCTGGCCGTCCTCCAAGCCCCGGCCAATCGGCTGGAGGCGGCGCCCAGACGTGGCCAATAGCCGCTGACAAACAACTCCGGGACAACCAATAGCCTCCAGCTCCGGCACGTGGCTTTCCCCGCCCCCCCGCCCTCCCCTTTAACCCCCGTTCTCTTGGGGCGGCGTGTTGTTTTCGCCCAGCGGCGCGGAGAGCTCCCTCTTCCTCCCCCCGACTCGGCTCACTCCGTCCGGTTCCTCTTCGGGCCCAATCCGGGTTAATCCGTCCTTCCCAAAGACCCGTTATTCCTCCTCCTTTTCCACTTCTTCCTTTCCCCGCTCCCTTCCCGAAACTGTCACTTGCCTTCCCTGAAATTGTCCAAGTAGCTCTCAACGAATTCCTGTCTTCCCAGAGGGGCCTGTGCCACTTGTCCTGATCCCTACCTGCTCTCCCACAGGGGGTTCCCAGTCCGGATGACAGTGACTGAATATTTGCAAACTTCGGGATCAGGATGTAAACCCGCATAATCCCTCATATAGACGTGCAGCCCTCCCACTTCCACAGGGATTCAAGTAGCTCAGGCTTTTCCAGTTGAAAAACACCCATCGTCAAAACCATAACGATTAGCAGTGGTGAAGGCAGCCCCTACTATGAGGGCTACGAGTGCAGTTTTCAAAGCACTTTTATTTTATTCTCTAGCTCGCTTGACTTGAGAAAGCAACCTTCTCCGCACTGGGCTTCCCTAGAGAAAGGTCCTAGGAGATGATTCGTGCTGGGGGCCTGGAAGCCCTCTGTTCCCCAGCAGTCCGGGCTCTCTGGTAGGAACGTAGCGCTCCCTCTTGCGTCGGACGTCGTAAGTCCTGCCCCCCCACACACACCGGCCCCTTTGATGTTTTTGCTTTTTCATTGTTCAGTACTTGGCCTATACTTGCCAAGTGCCTAATATGTGCTAGGCTTTGGGCTGGGAACAGAAAACAGACAGGATTAAGACATGGTCTTTTCCCTCGATTATTTCATTTCTTAGTTTCGGAGATCGCTTCATAAGTAACTAATTAAATAGTTGTAACAGAATATGATTATAGCCAAGAGGGAGCTGTGTGTAAGGCTTCAGCATAGAAGGGACTCTTAGCTGAATGAATAATAACCTATGGGCCAGGCACTGTTTGCATTCATTTTCTCATTCAATTCTCTAGACAGCTCTGTTGCGCTATTATTATGCCCGTTTTATAGATGAGGAAACTGAAGCTCAGGGACCATTCTCCACTGCAAATCTGAACTTGTTACTTCCCTTGCTCACAGTCTTTAAATAGCTCTGCACTTCTTACTGGAACCTTTTGAGTGCTCGCGTGATCTGCTTTGGCTTAACTCTCCAGCCTCATCTTTCCACATTCCCCTGCTCAACTCCCAGCCATATTTCTACTGCCTTGAGCCAGCCCCCAATCTCCAAGCCACTGCAAATGTTGTCTTTCTGCCTGGGTCATTCTTTCTTCTCATCTTCACCTTCCCATTCTTCAGGTCACTGAGCCTGCTGGTCTGGGTTATGGGCTCACCCCAAGGGCTCCTTAGACCTCCTGATCTTAGCACCATTTTAGCTGTCGACACACGGAGTGGTAATTGTCTGCTGACTCATCTATCTGCCCCACTAGACTTTAAGCTCCATGTGGGTAGGGCTGTGTCTGCCTTATTCACTGCTCTGTCTCCAGCCCCAGGCACAGCACCTGACACATAGAAGGGCAAAGAGAGTGAAAAAGTAAGTTGGGGTCACCAGGGAGACACAGAGGTATCAGGGAGGATCACCAAACATCCACCCAGCTGGCAATTAGGTCGTTGATGATGTTGGTGAATGCAGTTTTCAAGTTGCCTGGAAGAGTATCTGGGCTACTATATGTAAAAAGCCTGGCCCTGTGCCTGGCACATATATAATCAATAAATGGCAGCTATTACTATTATTGTCAAAATTAAAGTAACAAGGAAAAGGCCATAACCTCTGAGGCTAGGTGTAGGAGACAGAAGATTTCCCATGATCCTCTCCTTAGAGCTAGATTTCCACAATGTGGGCTCCATGCTTGGATTACAATTCCTTCTGCAGAGATTGGTGGTAATGGGAGTGGCATGGGACGGTGGATCCATCAGCTAGGTTAGGTAGTGCTGAGGTAGCAAAACCCCTCAAGTCCCCAAATTTCTTACTACATATACAACACGAGTTGCTCGGGGCTCAGGGACTCAGACTGACAGCTTTACCTCAACACAGGCTTCCACAGCAGCAGAGGCAGGGAATGCAGAACTGGGAGAGTCTCATGCAGCAATTCACTGTCTCCGTGAATTGATGCACTTCCCTCCCGCTCAAAACTCATTGGCTAGAAGTAGTCACATGGCCTCATGCTACCAGAAGGGCCCTGGAAGTGTAATCCTGCCATGTGCCCAGAAGGGGGAGAATCTCCTTGTGGGTCCTTTCAGTGAAACAAGAGACAAGACCCTCTTCTGGGAGAGCTGGGAGGTTCTGCAGCTCCAAGGAGCTCAAGCTTGGCGTTACAGAGGGTCTTTTTGTAGAAAGTGGACATTGTTGCATCTCTGCCATTATGTTTCTTTCATAAAGGTGTAGCTGCACCAGTCCTGAAAATTGATTCTCATGAGTGTGTGTCTGAGACAGACTGTGTGTTCTCATCCAAGCCGCTGTTCACAGGAGACTGAAGGCTGGGTCTGTGAAGCTGGCTAGAGGGATGTGTAGATCCCACCTTGTTCTTAAGCAGGAGGTGGCTGCACAGGACTGGACCAAGCTGGACTGAGCTTGCTCAGCCTGAGCTGGACTTTGATGTGGTTATTGCTGACCGAGTGAAGAACCCAGATTCGGGAAAACAAACTGAGGCTTCTGATGACTGGTCCTGAGTGCTGGGGTTTTTCTAGAGGAATTGGACATTCCACTGTCAATCAACCTGGGTACGGACAAATTCCAGCACAGAAAAGGGGTGGGGCTGGGCCCAGGACTCTGTGTGAGGTCGGCTCTGGTGGAGGGCAGGCAGCTGCCACAGTAGGGCAGGCAGCCTGGGAGATACCCAGGCGGACATCAGGAGCAGCTCCCGGGAGAAAGGCCTGGGTCTGTGGGCTCGCGCAGGAACGGAATTGAGGACCTGCCTCTAGGCTTCTCTGGGTAGTAAAATCTAGCCTTCAGTGAAGTCTTGCCAAAGGTCACAGCCTTGGGGACAATTAACAGAAGGACCTGTGCCACAATTTAGGACTAAGAAGTCATGGGGAAAGCAGCCTTGCTCCATTCCCTAGGCCTGTGTGGAGGGAACAACCTTAGCATAGGGGAAGGAGGGCTTAACCCAGTGCTGTGGACTATGCCAGCTCAGTACTAAAACACCTTTGGGGGAGCTACCATGAGACTAGGGCTCCAGGCACCCCTGTCTGGATACTGGGGAATGGATGCTATGACTGTTCAGTCTTTCCAGCTTTGGGTCACTGGTTCACCCTCTGACTATCTACTCATCATGGTGCCTACGGGTGTTGGGAGTGGAAATTGAGGCAGAAAAGCAGGTTCTTATCTGAATGTAGCCACTAGATAAGGGCTCTTGGCTCTTCACCCTCGCACCCAGCCTCCCTCCACCATCATCCAGGACTATCTGTTTCTGCAGCAAAGTAGCTTCCTGCCTTTTCCAGACCCCGCATGTCACCACCTCTCTCCTCTTCCCTCCCCAGGGCCGGCTCACTGGCCACCAAGAAGCCACTTTGGATTCCCTCCAGTTTACGCAGGCCTTGCCCCTCATCTTGTTCTACATTTCAGTTCCCTGTCTACGACCAGCCCTTAGACTGGGGCATCCCTGAGAGCAGGGGCAGGTGTCTCCACCATAGGTTTTCACCCTCCCAAACTCTAAGACCCCTGTACCAGGCTCTGTCTACCTGGGTTGTCAGCTAGATGCCATCATCCATCAGACTGAATGGGGCTGGTAAGGGGCAGGGGGTGGAGGCAGATGCAGTGTATACAAACTGGGAGCTGTTTATTGGTTGATGTGAGAAGCCTATATACAAAGAAGGCACAAGGAGGGGGAGGGAGCTCCCCTGCTACAGTACCATGGAAGGGGGGAATGGAGCCTGCTAACAGGCAGGGGGTAGGAGGGGGTTTCTGGAACCAGCTTCAACTTCCAGAATGGGTCCATGGGGGAGAAGGCAGAGCCAATTGGTGATGAAAGCCAAGGACAGCCAGGAACTCCACTTCTAGGCCCCTAACCCATGGTCAGTGGGGTACAGTGAGGTCTGGCCAATGGGGCAGGGACAGGGTTCCCTCCCTGTCCTACATTCAAACGTCGCTCCCTCTGTGACCTTGTGGGTCTCTCCCGGCCCTTCAGAGGCTAGAATGGTAATGGCGGGTGAGGAGTGTTATTTCCTCTATCCTTCCAACCTCTCCTTGATCCAGGATCAGTCCCCTTCTCTGTTAAGGATTCCACCATGCTCCCAGGGAAGTCCCAGCACAGCGTGTCCAGGCTGTCTAGCGGCTTGTCCATCTTTGTTCCTTCAGGCTGCATTCCCTTGCTAGTGCTTGCCATGGCGGAGGAGAAAGGCTTCACAGCAATCCATTAAAGAAAGCCATCCTGTGGCCCTGCTTGCTAGTTCATTCTGCTCTTGTGCCTGAGTATGCCAGGTCCTGCAAACTGCCCTGTGGGGCAACCTCAGGCAGACCCCACGCGCTCTGGCATGGGACTACAGCTGAGGGCCTAATGGGCTGTTCGCTGTCAGTAGTTTTAATCTCGAGAGCAGAATCCATCCAGTGACTATGGCTCAAGATGGGTCCAGTGTGAATGGGGGAGGTGTCACCACATTGGGGGCCTTTTCCCCCTGGCTCTAGCAGACAGCCTTTGGCTTGGTGTTAGCACAGGCAGAGGCTGGGACACACATGTCCATACACTATCTGTGGTGCACAGGTGGAGTCCACAGGCAGTGGGTCCCACATGTGTCCAGGACACAGGGCTGCAGTGTGCGCGGCATAGCGATGTCCATGACCCAGCCCTCCTGGGGGGAGAAACCCGTGGCCAGACAGCACACGCATGTGCTCAGAGGTGTGTGTGCCTGAGCCTGCTGGTGCCAGCCAAAGGCAGTGGCCCCTGTGGACTGCCGGGGCATAACTTATGATAAATAGAAAAACAGGACACTGGGGGCACAGGGGTGGGATCAGGGAGGACATCAGTAGTATCGGTCCCAAGTATGCCAGCTGGTCACCCAGTGCTTCTTGGTGGGCACGGTCCTTCCCGGAGGTGGGTAGCGCTCCTCCTCCCGGATCCGCACCGCATGGTACTTGGGCATGATCCGGTAATAGCGGGTCCGCTTAAAGAAGTCACACTGGGGTTGGGAGAAAAAGTGGGAGGACATCAGTATCCAGCCCTCAAGCCAGTGGGAAGATGTGCCTAGCCCCCTCCCCCCCTCCTAGAGGTCCTCAAAGCTAGGACCCAAACGCACACCATCTCCCTGCGCTGAAACGGGAAGGAAGAAGTTCCCACCCCACGCCCCAGAGGAAGGAGGAATTGAGGAAGGCGGAGAGGAGTGGGAGAGGCAGATGGAGGCAGAGGGACAGCCACCGAGATTGCTGATGGGATGGCTAGGAAGGGTGGCAGTCTACCCTGACCACAATAAGGGGAGTGGTCAGTTTGCCACCCTGGAGGGGGCTCCCAGGAGGAAAAGCGCTGGTTCTCAGGAGGAAGGGCTCTACTAGTCCCCTGCTTCCCTGGAGGCGGAAGCACTGGGAATTTGCCTTGTGAACTACAGAGATGGGGCCTAGCCTCGGTCTTGATCCTTTTCCAATCTCCATAAAGCACAGGGGCCATGGGGAGGGTTTTAGGGCTCCCTCTTGGGGCCACAAGTCCTTGGGGGGCTCAATGGGGAGGCTGGTGAAAGCAGATACCCTGAGCTCTCCCAGGGCATGAAAGGGAGGCAGAGTGGCCTTTGGGGTGGTGCTGGGGACAGAGTGGGCCCATAAAGGAAGAGGAGCAGATAGGACAGAGTCAGAGGCCCGGGCCAGCTGAGGGGCTCCGGGAAGAGAGTCCGGAGGCCTTGTTACCCAGGTGGGCCGGGGGCAGGGGCTGCCCCCTCAGTAGTCTTCGGTCAGCCTCTCTGTCTCTGATGGCTGGCTCTTCATCTCCGCCTTCTGTCTCTTAGCTTCATACAGGGCACGAGTGCGGGCTCGCTTGAAGAAGCCGCACTGCGGAGGGGAGGAGGTGGGGAGGGGACATCAGGGGAGCTGGGGGGTCCTTGCCAGCAGCACTCATGGACTGGGGCTTAGGGCTGAGGAGCCTGGAGGTATAGGTCCCAGCCCTAGCTGGGTGGTATGGTCAGAAGCCAGAGTTCCTGGGTTCCCTTTTCCAGCTAGCAAGTCCCCCCATTAACCCAGGCAGGAGCATCCCAGTGGGTGAGGTAAGGGTGGGCAGGGGGTAAGACTGGAAGCTGGGGGGACGGTAGGAGGACTAGGGCAAGGGTGGGGGTCAGATGGAAGTGAGGAATGGCATGAAGGGAGAATTATTGAGGGTCTGCTGGCAGGAGGTCCTGGCGCCGGAGTCTGGGGGGAGGGCGGGGGTCCTAACCTTCCATAGCAGCAGGATGATGAGCCCGAGCAGCAGCAGCCCAGCCGTCACGGCCACAAGCACCAGCCACAGTTCGATCTCGGCTGGTATCTCCTCCACCAGCTCAGAGTCTATGTCCACGGAGAACTGGAGGGGGTGAGAAGGCGCTCAGCCCTGTGTTCGCCCCCTTAGGCCCCATGCTCCTCCTTCCTGTCCCAGCTCGGTCCCCGACCCTGCTGTTTGACCTACTGCCAGTAGGGGGCACTCACAGACTATAAAAAGCCCCTGCCTCCCCACTTACAGAAGCAGATCCATCCATGTGGTTTCTCCTAGGTGCAGCCCTGGCTCCAAAGGAGCAGTCTCAGACCTGGGAGGCAGCCTGGAGCTGGGTTTGTGACCTACACTTCAGGGCTTGGGTACCAGCTCCATCCCTGACAAGCTGTGTGACTCTGGACAAGTTATTTCACCTCTCTGAATCTTCATTTCATGTTCTCTGATAAGAGGATCATAAGGCATATAGCTGAGTGGCCAAAAGCAGGGGTTCTGGAGCCAGACTACCTGAGTTCAAGCCTCAGCTGTGCTATTCACTAGCTGTGTGACCTCGGGCAAGTCATTTAACTTCTCTGTTAATCTGTAAAATGGGGCTTGTGATAATAATATCTACCTCATAGGTTGCTGGGGAGTATTAAATATGTTTAATGTAAGTAAACTGCTTTGAGCCATACGTGGTTCACAATAAGAACTCCATAAATATTTACAAAAAAATAAAGAATGCACAGCATATAGTACCATTTTTTCTTCTACAATGCATATATATTAAAATCATACATATATTATAAAATTATATACTATACTATATATATTTTACATGCATAGAAAAATATTTTTCTGATTATATATGATTATTATTTCTTAAAACTTATTTTGATTATTTTTAAAAAATACAGATGAGTAAACAAATGAGACTGCATCAAACTAAAAAGCTTTTGCACAGCGAAGGAAACAATCAACAAAATGAAAAGACAATCTACTGAACAGGAGAAGATACTCACAAATTATACATCTGATAAGGGGTTATATATAAGAAACTCATACAACTTAACACCAAAAAACCAAACAATCCAATTTTAAAAACTGGCGGAGGACCTGAGTAGATAGTCTCCAAAGAGGACATACAGATGGCCAACAAACATATGAAAAGATGCTCAACATCACTAATCATCAGGAAAGGCAAATGAAAACCACAATATCACCTCACACTTGTCAGAATGGCTATAATCAATAAGTCAACAAGTAACAAGTACTGGCAAGGATGTGGAGAAAAGGGAACCCTCATGCACTGGTGGTGGGATTGTAAATTGGTGCAGCCACTATGGAAAACAGTACAGAAGTTCCTCAAAAAATTAAAAATAGAGCCGCCATACAATCCAGCAACTGCACTTCTGGGTATTTATCCAAAGAAAACAAAAACACTAATATGAAAAGATATATGCGCGCCTATGTTCATTGCAGCATTACTAATAATTGCTAAGATATGGAAGCAACCTAGGTGTCTTATCAATAGATGAATGGATAAAGAAGATGTGGTACATGTATACAATGGAATATTATTCAGCCATAAAAAAAAATGAAATCTTGCCATTTGTAACAACATGGATGGACCTAGAAGGTATTGTGATAAGTGAAATAAGTTAGACAAAGAAAGACAAATACTGTATGATTTCACTTATATGCGGATTCTAAAAAAGAAGGAATATATAAAACCAAACAGAAACAGGCCCATAGATATAGCGAACAAGCATATAGCTGCCAAAGGAGAAGGTGGTGGGGAGGGGGAAGAAAAATCAAAATAAATAAATAAATAAATAAATAAATAAATAAATAGAAAAGTTTAGCCCCTCTCAATTTTTTATCATTGCAAATAAAAATGCAGATAATGTAAAGAATATTAAAACTTTCCAGTGATTCCCTGGATATAACTATCTTCAACATTTTGGTAAATCTCTTTCCATAATTTTCAATGTAAATGTTAAACATATATACTTTTTTCTTCCACATAAATGGGATCTACCATGATTCCCCGAAAGTAAAACCTAGCTGGACAATCAGCTCTAATGCATCTTTTGGAGCAAAAATTAATATAAGACCCGGTCTTATTGTGCTATAATATAATCCCAGGTATAATATAATATAATTAATATAATATAATATAACATAATATATATTGTATAATATACTAAATATAATATAATATAATACCGGATCTTATATTAATTTTTGCTCCAAAAGATGCATTAGGGCTGATTGTCCGGCTAGCTCTTATTTTCAGGGAAACAC
The DNA here is from genome assembly GCF_057876585.1 of Rhinolophus sinicus. Classification (NCBI taxonomy): domain Eukaryota; kingdom Metazoa; phylum Chordata; class Mammalia; order Chiroptera; family Rhinolophidae; genus Rhinolophus; species Rhinolophus sinicus. Next base: position 35,875,102 of record NC_142512.1, read on the forward strand.
GGTATGTATACTGCACACTCTTCTGCGACCTGCTTCCCTTTTCACTTAATATCATCATCTTTCGATGTCAATTAATAAAGATCAACCTAATATCTCTGATGACTGCATAGTCATTGTAGGAAATGTACCATAATTTATTGAACCAATCTACTGAAAGACACTTAGATTGTTTCCAATTTTATGTCATTATAAACAATGCATTAAAATACCCCCATATATTTATGTTCACATACTTGTCCTATTAGATCCTTAAGATATATTATCATGTGCTGGATCAAAGGAAATGTGCATTCTAAATTTTAATAGATACTGACAAAGTCATTTCCAAAAGAATCCATCAAGGGCGGCCGCATGGCTCAGCTGTTTACAGCGCAAGCTCTCAACAACAAGGTTGCTGGTTCAATTCCCACATGGGATGGTGGGCTGTGCCCCCTTCAACTCAAGATTAAAAACTGCAATTGGACTTGGAACTGAGCTGCACCCTCCAAAACTAGATTGAAGCGCAACGACTTGGAGCTGATGGGCCCTGGAGAAACACACTGTCCCCCAATATTCCCCAATAAAATTTATTTAAAAAAAAAAAGAATCCATCAATTTATACTGCAATCAAAAGCATTGTCTTCCACCTCATCAGCACCAGACAACATTATTATTTTTCATATTTTTAGTCTGATAGGGAAAAAAGTCTTGTTGCTGTTATTTCTATTTCTTTACTATTGAGTTGAGCATTTGTATTTCACCCTATGAACACTGTGTTTCGTGTTAATTATGACTCACACATACAGCATTTTTAACAATTCAAAGGTTTGTGGCAACCTGCAACCAGCAAGTCTATCCTATTTTTCCAACAGGCTCAGATGATGGTTAGCATTTTTTAGCAATAAAGTATTTTCTAAGTAAGGTGTGTATACTGTCTTTTTTAGACATAATGCTATTGCATACTTCGACTACAGTGTAAACAACTTTGATATGCACTGGGAAACCAAAAAATGTGTGTGACTTGCTTTATTGTGATATTCATTTTATTGCAGTGGTCTGGTACGGAAGCTGCAACATCTCTAAAGAATGCCTATATACAGATTTAAAATTACACGTAGTCTAAGTTGTCAGAGCTTTCCTTTGTGACTTCTGGGTTTAATAAACGAACTCCCATAATTAAAGATTATCATTAAATTATTTTCCAAATTTTCTTCTGGTATGTTGGATTTTATTTTATATATTTAAATATTTAATTTAACTCAAATGTATTTTTGTTTATGGTGTGAGAGAGGGGTTTGTCTTTACTTTCCAAACGTGTTTCCCCAACAGGACTTAATAATCTACCTTTCTCCACTGATTAAAAATGCCATCTGTATAAAATAAATTTCTATTCTGTTTCATCAATCTTTCCAGCCCTTCCTCCACTACCTTAATTTATTTTAGGAAAAGTACCACGACATATTTAACTAACCCTCCATTCATCTCCTATATGTGTCTCCTACATATCTCCACTTATATCCTTTTCACAACAAATTATTAGTAATTTTTCATATTTATTCTTCCAGATGTAACTTTTTTTTTCAAGTTTCCACAAAGATGAAACAGCTTCACCAAAATGTTGTGTGGATCAAGTAAGCTCAAGCAGAGGTTCTCAACCCTGGCTGCACATTAGAATCACCTGGGGGACTTTAAAACATATCAATATGGGGGTCCTACCTCCACAGACTCAGATTTCATTGCTCAGGGGTGCAGTCCAGACACCAGAAGTCCTCCGGAGGATTCCAATGTGCTTCCAAGATTGAGAACCACAAAGCTAACGTGTGAAAGTACTCTGAGAGGATGCCACACGCTGCCATGCCTGGCCAGGCACTGCTGTCTCATTAGCACGCTCACTCACCGGCACGGTCTGGTTCTCCATGTTGATGGTGGGGACGCTAGTTCGGAGGAACAGCGTAGCCCAGCTGGCTACCCTGACTCGGTCAAAGTCTCTGTAATCCTGGAGGGGAAATGGGTGGGTCAAAAGAAGCCACTGAAGCCCCTCTGAGCCTCCTCCTGACCCTAAGCATCCCCGCCCCAAGGCACCCCTCCACCACCCAGCATCCTTAAGCAACACCCAAAGGATATGACAGCCAGGCCTCCCCCCACACAAATGTACATCATTCGTTCATTTGTGTATCAGGTCCTGTGCTGGATGCTGGGGACAGCAGAGGCAATGAAGGTCACAGTCTAGGTCAGGTCTGTGGGCTAACTCTGGTCTGCCACCTGCTTTTGTAAGGAAAGTATTTTTGGCACAGCCACACCCATTCAGTTAGGTATAGTATATGACAGCTTTGCACTACAATGGCTGAACTGCATCGTTGCACCAGAAACTGTGTGGCTCACAAAGCTGAAAAGATTTACAATCTAGTCATTTACAGAAAATGTTTAGTCTAGGTGGCATGAGAAGGCCGGCGTGTGAGTAACTGCAACCTAAAGTGGAGTGTGGTAAGTGGCATGTGTGGCTTCTGAGAAGGTTCTGTGGATGCGCAGAGGAAAAGCCATCAGTTGGAAAAGACCTCACTGGTGGTGAAGCATCTGAAGGAGACCCTGAAGGCTGACTAGGAGTTTACATGGAGAGAGAACAGAGGGGGAGCTGGCATTCCAGTGGGGAAGGAGCTGCTGGCAAAGGCATGGAGGTGGGAAAGTCATGGACACATGACAGCACAATGGACGTATGAGAGAAGGTGATTCTGGCTGGAGACAAACATGTCCACACACAAGCATACAAACTAATACTGACACGGCGCACAGTGACAGGTGTACAACCTGTCAGGCATAAAACATGCCGTCACCAACACACACGCACACACACATGCATGAGGCCTTGCTGTGACCTTGGCCTTACCCTCTCCCTGTTGTTTTCCCCACCCATGTGGGTAGCAAGGGAGACCTCCAGAGCCAGGCACTGACCTCGATGAAGGTACTGTTCCACACTCGAGCCTGCACTGTCACGTTGGTGATGACGGGGGCATCAGGAATGGGGCACTCCAACCATACACAGCGGGTGTGGTCACCGCCACAGCTCTGAGGTGGGCAGGGAACATAGGACACAAGTCAGCTTAAGTCTCTAAATTCTTCATGCTTCACCCCTTAGCTTCAACTCCTCCCCCTGGCTAACTCAAAGGGGTCCGACCTCATCCCTTCATTCACGTACACTCTCCCCACCCCCACACTTACATGGTTAAGGCACATTTTTTGGACACTTTGGGAAGTGGATAACACAAAATCTGATCCCTGATCCCCCTCCCAGCTCCTTCCACTGGGACACTACCTCTTACCTCTCCACCCAGCTTGGCTTCAACTTGCTTCCCAGGCCTCTTCCTCTCTCCCTCCAGACCTCTGTCCTGCCCCTCCTCATTCCTCAGCCCTAAGGGCCAAGGCTTTGAGCAGCTGTATCACCCCCAACAGGCTGGACCCCTGGGAATAGAGCCAGTGTCTCTTCGTTTGCTCCCCTGTATTGGCTGCTCCCCAAGGGCAAGGGGCAGTGGGATGCCCTCTGAGGGCAGAAGATGAGTCTGCCCACTCTGCCTGGGAGCTCCTGAGGGGAGAGCTCCTGGTGAGTAGCACCTATCCCCCTTGCTTTGTGCTTCCCCTGGGTGCGTGGGCACAGTCCTGTCCAACCCTGCTCTGGCCACTCACCAGCAGGGTCTCAGACTTGGCTTTTTTGGCAGCAGCCAGAGTGACAGGCGCGGGACCCTGGCCTCCCCCTGGGTCCAGCTGTCGTCGCCTGCGCTGTGGAGCTGGCGGCCTGTCCCCAGGGACCTGAAGAGAGAAGAAGAGATTTGCTGGGAGGAAGGAATGGGAGCAGAGGTGAGGAGAGGAAGAAAGGGCAGGGGGAGGGGCAGGCTTCCTAATGGGTGGGAGGGGAGGGAAGGGAAGACACTGGCCTTTCTGCCTTGCAGCATGTGAATGAATGAGATACAAATGAAAGATCCCTGTGGTGTCCTTACTGATAGAGTGAGATTGAGAGGGTTGACAAGGTCTCCAGGTGGCTGACAGGGCCAGGACCCATTGCCGTGGATGGTGATCTCTGTGGGGTACAGCAGCCACTTGCCATTGATGACTTCATAGGGCCACTCCAGCCCTAGGATCAGAGTCCCCAGGGCTGCCAGTCCTTCTCCCACTGGGCCCACCTGTGAGCACAAAGGGTGTCATGATGACTGTCTCCTGGAAAACCAGCTCCATTTCATCAACCCTCAAATCTTACACCCTGGGAACCCAGACTCAGAAAGAAGTGACCCATCACCCTTCCCAGGAGTTTGCATCCCAGGGTTCCAGAGGTCCTCTTACCTGGAACTCATACTTGAGAGGGCTTCCCACATCCTCCACAGTTTTCATGCCAGACTCGCCCATCACTGTTCCCCCAAAGTAGCTTTGTAGCCGGTGATTCACCCTAGAGGTAAGAAAGATGCTGGAGTCATAGGGGACATGAGGGGCCCTGACAGAAGGGGTGGGCTAACTACAGCTCCTCCAACATCAGGCAGACCTGAAATAAATTCCAGCTCTGCGATAGCTGTGTGGCCTCAGGCAAGTTATTTACTTTCTTTCTTTTTTTTTTTTTAAAGGGGAACGGGACTTTATTGGGGAACAGTATGTACTTCCATGACTTTTTTCCAAGTCAAGTTGTTGTCCTTTCAATCTTAGTTGTGGAGGGCGCAGCTCAGCTCCAGGTCCAGTTGCCGTTGCTAGTTGCAGGGGGCACAGCCCACCATCCCTTGCGGGAGCCGAACTGACAACCTTGTGGTTGAGAGGATGCGCTCCAACCAACTGAGACATCTGGGAGCTCAGCGGCAGCTCAGCTCAAGGTGCCGTGTTAAATCTTAGTTGCAGGCGGCGCTGCCCACCATCCCTTGCAGGACTCAAGGAGTCGAACTGGCAACCTTGTGGTTGAGAGCCCACTGGCTCCATGTGGGAATAGAACCGGCAGCCTTTGGAGTTAGGAGCATGGAGCTCCAACCACCTGAGCCACTGGGCTGGCCCCTATTTACTCTTTCTGAGCCTCAGTTTCCTCGTATGTAGATTCCTCTACTGCTGCCTACTTTGCAGGGGGAATAACAATAACAATAATGACAGTGATTATTATTGTTAAGCGGTGGGATGACCCAAGGGAAGTGGACACCTAAGGATACCAGGCCAAGAGAGGTGTGTCAAAGAAGACACCTTGGGAGACACCTTGGGGACAGGAAGGCCCTAACTCAAGCAACAGCAGGCTGGGGGTGGGGGGTACACACATGCTGAGCGAGGCCTGGAGCGTGTAGTCCACCAGCAGAGTCAGGGTCACGGGCCACAGGTTGTCCTGGTGACTTGACCTGGGAAGGCAATGCAGGGAGTAGGTGAGAAAGTGTGTCAGCTGAGGCTAGGGATGGGGGAGTCCCCAGGACACCTTAACCCTGACACAGACTGGCTTTGCAAGATCACTCACGTGGAGAGCTGCAGCTGAGCCTGGAGTTCCTTTGTGTGTAAGGTCACTCCGTTGACCTCAAACGCAATGAGCAGCTCCATCTGCCATGAGGGCCAGGGAGGCAGAGAGGGGCATTTAGAGCCAGGCAGGGGTGAAGTCATGGTGGGGAGAAGGGCTGGATACTATGCTAGAGAGTTGGTTCTCTGGCCTCCTTTTCTCCCCATTCTGGGCAAGGGGTCTCCACATCTCTGCTCTTTCATCTTCCCAGCCTCATCTTTTCTTCCCCTTTCTCCTTTCTGTCAATGACATCTCTGTTACTTTTGAACTACATTACCTTAAGCAAGTTACTGAAACTTTCTAAGCCTGTGTTTCCTTTATGTAAAACAGCATCTACCACCTCAGAAGGTTGTGAGAATTACATCATATAAAAGAAGCAAAGTGTTGGGCTTGGGGCCTGGCACAGAGTAGGTGCTCAGTAAAACTGGTTTCCTCACCTACAGCTGCTCTGACTTTGTGCCTAGCTCCATAGTGGCCCCATTTTTCTCAGTCTCTGGATCTCTCCCCACCCTTTATTTCCTCCTCCCCCACTCTGGCTCTTTCCTTCATGGAAGGCGGGGAAGCAGGCAGGCAGAAGCAAGAAGAATCAGGAGCTCATCCGAGGAGCAGCCTGGGAGGGTGTGCGCAGCACTTACTCTCTGGTTCCGTTTGAAGGGGTTCCCCAGCTCACAAAAGATGGTCTCGTTGCCCTGGCAGGCCCCAGGCTGAGGAAAGAAGACAATTAAGTCTAGGTGGTCAGAGTAGGGCTTGTCCCACCCCTTCCCCTGTGGCACTGTGTCTGAAGCCCTAGAGGCTTGAGAACTGGGTTCCCCTAGCAACAGATGCCGTAGGCACCTGAGGAGAGAGGACATATGACAAATTACCACACAGGTAAGTGACATGCATGTAAGGATGCAAATACGTGGTGGGCACTCACAGGGCGCACTGAAGACAGCAGCAGGCCCTGAGTCACAGTCAGGTTAAGCAGTGCCTCATGGGCGTCTTCCCCAGCCCGCTCTCTGCTCGGGAGGTTGGTCACGTTGATGCTCAGGAGCAATTTCCGGACATCTCTGCTGTACTGGAGCCTGAGGAAGGAACCCAGGACTCAACCCAAAGGCCCGCCCCGGGCCCGCCCCAGATCAATTAGGCCCCACCCATTCTCGGTACAGCCAGGCCCGCCCTCTACTCTCACCGGGAGAAGAAAGCCCCTTTTCTAGCGAGTGAAGGTCAGCTTCACACAGCCTACTTGGCCGACTGAAGTCCAACCTCTCAGACTCGCCTTTTCCTGAGGCCCCGCCCCTGGCCAGTGAGGCCCCACTCCTCAGATCTTACCCGGTCTCTGATCTCCCTGACCAATAAGCCCCGCCCCTCAATTCCCGTTTGCCAATGAAGGCCTCCCCACCCTTGGCCAATCGGCGTGGCCCAGGGCTCACCTGTTCAAACGTTTTCCCTGCTCCGATACAAAGGCCGCCTGCATCTGCAAGTTGCTGTCACACTTGTTGTCCTGCCCGCACTCCTTCTGGAACTGGATCTGGGGGTGGCCTGAGACGTGAGGGTCCAACCACCCACAGCACCCTCTCATCCCACAGCCCTCGCGGCCCCGCCCTTCCGGCCCCGGCCCCACCTACCTCAGTGTAGTTTTCCAGAGCCTGCGCCTGGTTGAGGACCGGGTAGGCGTCCAGAGACCGCAGCCCCAGACGGGGGCGATCGGGCATTCGCAAAGGTAAAGAGTAATTCATGGAGATTATGATGGGACGGAGTTTGTCACGAACGTTGTCCTGTGAAGGAGAGAGAGCTGAGCCCAGCTCTGTACTGCTCTCCCTACCGAACTGAATCCTCACACCACCCTAAGCCCCCAGGGCGGAGCTTAGGCTTCCTCCACCCTGAAAACCCCCCAGTAAGGCTGAACCTCCTCTGGTCCAATCACCAAATTGACCCCCTTCCTACCACCTTGATCCACAATTAAGGAAGGGAGCCTCCCTTCACCCTCAGAATCCCCAGGTTGAACTCTCCCTTTCCACCCTGATGTCCCAGAGAGCGGCTGAGCTTGCCCCCCACTCACTGGACCCCTTTCCCCAGAGCTAAGCTGAGCCAAGTCTCACACCCCTCACTCTTCTCAGGGGTGAGGAGCCCTTTGGTTCCATCCCCACACCCAAGAATCTGTCTCCTCTACCATGTGCAGGGTGCGTGCACTGTATACCCTGAAGACCTATGGCCTTCCAGGCACACCTCCCCCACCTCTGTCTCTGGAGAGACCCCAGTCCCTCACCCCTCACCTGGGGGGGTGCTGACTATTTCCTTGAGGTATATGGAGCCCATGCCCCTTTCCTGGACCCTCCCTCACCATCAGGAGCAGCTCCATCGTCTGGCAGTGCGTCTCTGGCATGGAGAAGTAGCCATGGAAGACAGCTGACTGGCTCTGCGCAAAGCGAAGCCGGGGAGGGCGGCGATCCCGGTCGGCCTCAAGCGTATAGGCTAGGGCTGCAGGTGGAGGATGGGGCAATCAGCAGGTGACCAGGTGAGCATGGCCACCCTCACCCTGTGCCCCAGCACTCACTGATGTTTCGCCTGTAGTTGGGGTTCCCAGCACTCTGGTTGTAAGCAAAGCACAGCTCCACCTGCACACTGTTGCGGGGGTGGGGTGGGGGGATGTACAGGAGGGCTTGGTCACAGTGGGACCCAGATATCCAGGCCCTAGCTCTCACCCCCTTTACTTGGCAAGGGGAGGACCCTTCAGGGGAAAGGCAAGGGCAAAACTGGGGAGTCCACAGAACTGGTCTCGGGTGTCCCTGGCTCCTTCCATCCCTATTCCCATTAGAGCCATAGAAAACAGGGATAGAGGTCACCAATGGGGAAACAAGTCATTAGTCAGTGTGGCCCAGCTGGTCTTGTGCAGGATCCCCAGTATAGGTCTTTTTCCACCACCCAACCCCATGTTTCCCTGCTCTGTTTCCCGCTGCCTCTCATCCAATGTCCTCACTCACACAAAGACCTTGGAGCCATCACTCTCATGGTCACCATCTTGGCACTAACATATTTTGAACATTTAGGGTATACAGAGTTCCATGCTAAGGGCTTTTTGTACATTAGCTTATTTGATTATCACAACCCTATGAATTGGTTAGTATCATTAACTTTGTTTTATAGGCAAGGAATGAGACTCAGAGAGATTAATAATGTGCTCAAGTTGGCTTTCTTCTTCCCCACATCCATCCACCCAAGTGTCTCCCTCATCCTCTGGGATTTCACTCCCCAGAGCCTGCGCTCACCACTGCAGTGGGCATAGCTGGGATTTGAAGCAGGCCGTCCAGAGCTTCCACTCCTAACCACCATGCATTGCTGCCCCTGCCCCCAATTCATCCATTACCTTCTACAAGGGATTTTGCTTTTTAATGAGGCTGGGTAGGGAGGGCAATGCTTACCCCAAGAATCAACCCTCTAATAATGGTGGGATATCAGGAGTTGCCAGGGGAGGGGTTTGGGAGCCAGGACCCCTCCTGGCCTGCCCATACATAAGGAGGAATGGGTGGGCAGAGTGGGGGTGGAGAGTCTCACCAAGAGGTGTCTGTGCAGAGCGTGGGGTCCAGCACAGATGGTCTGGCCACCAAGGTCCGATGAAGGATATTGATGACAGGCCGGGCCCTGCATAGAAAACACAGACATCTGTGCCTCCTGCTGCCCCAGGCCAGGCCAGGCCAGAGCTCAGCCTCATCTGGACCTGGTGCTGAGGGTGGACAGAGACAGGGCTCCACACAGACGGGGTGGGAGGAAAGAATGGCCCCTGCCCACTGCTGGTTGCCTGGGCTCACCGCAGAAGCACGATGCGGTCTGAGAGGCTCCCGACTAGCAGGTCTGGGTAGAAGTTCTCATCCACATCCATCTGCCCACTTAGGGAGTAGCCGAAGGTGGCCAAGCCAGGTAGTCCCAGTTTCTCTCCGTGGATTACCTGGGGACAAGGGGAGCAGTGGGGACAGGCTCTGGGGTAGGCTCTGGGGAGTGGGGCCCAGGAACAATAGGGAAGAGGTGGGTAAGCAAAAGGAGGGTAGGCCCCCTCAGTCCCTGCCCGTCCATACCTGCTGGGGCTGTCGGAGGAGCCCCCCGGAGCTGCTGTGGTAGATGTACACTGTGCCCAAGCCCTCGAATGGAGCTCCCACAGCAATGTCTGGGAAAGAGAGGTACAACGGCGTCACCCCCCCAGAGACTATGGGCCCCATGTCTCCTCGACCCTGTGCTCCAGCCACACAGCCCAGCATGGCCTTGACCTCACCCTGCCAGACAGTACTCAGACCATCAAGGAACAAAGCTCTGCAGCTTGGGAGTAAAACTGGGACCATCGTGCACTCAGTTGTCTACTTTTATATGTGGGAAAGTAGGTCCAAGGGAGGGAAGTGACTTATCCAAAGTCACAAAGCAAGTTAATGTCTCAAGCCGGCCTACATTCCAGATTCCTGACCACTGGCTGGTGTTTATTTTCCCTTATTACAGTGCCTTCCATCTCCCCTACCAACCTTCCCTCCAGACACTTGTTTCTCCTAATGTCATCTACCAGCAGGGTCACAAAAGTAGGTAATTATCAAGTACTCATCTTGTTTAATCCTCACAAGAGTGCTGGCGGTAGATACTATTGTCCCCACTTTACAGACGCAGAAAACCCAGTCCCACAGCTAGTGAGTAGAGAACAGGATATTAGAGCCCATGTCTATCTAACACGGACGGGCTGGGATTTTAATCACAACACTATAGTGCACTTTACTTGTAAATATCCAGGCTTTTTACATTCTTACCATTATTTCCACTAATAAATCTAAAATGTTTTAGCTTCTTAAACTTGACTGACCTCCTACTTTGCTGCTTTTGATCTGATAAGGCCTAAGTAACCCAAATGCCACGCTTGTTAGAAAAGTATGTAGAGGAAGAATAAGTAGGTCCTGAGTGGAAACCGGATGCCTCCTCTATCAGTAAGTGCTTGGGTTTGTTCACTGAACTTTCTGGCACCTCTTTTGGCTCTTTAGGGGCTCCTTTTGGTTTTTAGCTATGTTCTAGGAAATTGAGGATGCCAGAGAAGTGACTTCCAGATAAACCAGGTGCTCCCATGGCAAGCAGGCTCAACCCCTTGATCTGTCCCTCTCCGTGACACCCCAGGTCTGATTGGTCCCTAAGTGCTTCAGCATTCTGGTGACATCCTCTATACTGGGGGTCCCACCTTGTCCCAGCTCCTGGCCCACCTGATACACTACATTCTTGATCTTAACACCCCAGCCTTGTTTCCCCCCTCCACCCCACATCTCCTTCCAGAACCATCTTTCAAGGCATCAAAGTGCTGTGCTATCATATCCCATCCTGCCCCCAAACCTTCTCTGGACATCCCATGCCATTACCCAAATATAAAGCCCCAGTTCCTCTGCCTGGCTTTCAAGGCATCCACCTCACCCCACACTACCTCTCCAGCCTCGTCTCTGACATGAACACCCATACCCGCTAAATGTGGGCACAGCAGGTGAGCACCCACACTCACGCTGCATCCCTTCTGCTCCCCTCCACTGTGCACTCAGCCCAGCCTTCGATGCCCAGTGGTACAACTGCTCCTCGCCTCTGCTGGCGTCCTCCGCACATACTCTCTCTAGTACTGCTGTGAGCTCCCCAGGCCTGGACCCCATCCCATCTCTTCTTCGGGCCCTGTCAAGCCTGGTATGCAGCTGGCAGTCAGTCAGTGGGGGTGCTGGGGTGGGAATGCTGGCTCATACCTTGGAATCCATCTTGATTGATGTCACCAATGCTGGCCACGGAGAAGCCAAAGGCAGAGCGACTGGGGCCGTGGAGAAGGAGGGAGGGGTGAGCAGGGAAGGAGGTGCCTGCCTGGTTCATGAAAACATAGATGGCACCCCCTACCTCTTCCTTCCGCTCAAAGTAGTAGGGAGCACCCACCAGGAGGTCCTGCCACCTGCACAGGAAGGAAGGAGGGGGAAATGGGAGTGTGAGGTTAGCTCCCAATACGCAGCATAACTCTTGTTTAAAAGGCACAATTGTACCAGGGCACATGGTTGTACAAAACGGCACCTCTGGCCATAGGTTGTAGGAAAGACATGGAAATGCCAACATGACCCATCTAATAGAAAACACATGTGGAGAAACCATGCACAGAGCACACCCACACAGCCCACATCCACTAGAGCAGGGGTCTCCAAACTTTTTTCAACGTTTTTCACCAAGGGCCATATGCGGTAAAATACACAAACAGCCAGGCCACTCACTCGAGGTGAAGTACATATTGCCTCACCTGGTTTATTGAAGTAAACTAAATATATTTTTGGAATTTACTGAGGGCCAATTAACAATGGATCATGGGCTGCAGTTGGCCCACGGGCTGCAGTTTGGACACTCTTGCACTAGAGCCATACAAATGACAGGCATAGACAAGGAGCTGCAGGTGTCATGCAATTAATATGTAAATACTATAAATCCAATAAAGTCTGATTGCAAATCAACAGGCAGAATTGACTTGCAAATCCCTGCAAACAGCATGCAAATAAATGCACAATGGCAAGCCTTCATTTCTCCAAGTTGGCAAGCCAGCCCCCCTCATTGTTTTCTCGGGCCCCAAACAATGACCCTGGATTCTCACCCATCATTGTTCAGGTCTGCCAGGGCAATGGCGCTGCCAAAATAGGCGCCCACCTGCGTGCCCTCCAGCACCTGCCTCCTCCGCAGGTCTCCGCCTCCCTCCTGGCTCAGCAAGAAGACAGCACCCATATGTCGGTGCCGCGGGGCACCCGTCACAATGGTGATGTCCTTGGGGTGCAAGACAGCGCTGCCCACTTGCATTGTGTACCCTGGAATGGGGGTAAGGTGGTCAATGAAGGTCCCAGTAAACTTTGTCACCTTCTATTTTGGACCCACCCCTGAGACACCTCCCCATTACCTTCTATTGCTCTATTCTAAGTTTAAGCATGAAAGTGGACCCTGGACGCCCAGCCCCCAGTATTGCCTGCACACTGGACTGTGAGCTCCATGAGGGTGGGTGGGGACTTTGCATCTTGAGTACATACAGGTGGTGCTCAATAAGTGCTAGTTGACTAAATGCCACTAGTCACACCTGCACCCTGGCCTCGCTCTTCCATCTGAAGGCGAGAGGGCCAGCATGCCAAGCATTGAGCACCCCCCCCCGCCGCCCCTTTCAGCCATTGGACCGCCACAACTGGACTCACCAATATAGAGGTTTCCTTGGTCCTCCGCGTCCTTGTAACTGTATTCAGCTAAATCCCAGTCCTTCCGCTGAATCATGTAGCTATTTCCTTCACAAGGATTTGGGGAGGGGGAGTATAAGTCACCATTCCTTTCTTCTACTATGTCCAGGCCCTCTCCCAAGGGAAGGATAATAACCTTTTTTAATATTTGTGAGCACATTGCCATGTGCAAATCACTTCCCCTTTAACAATTTTGCGAGGTAGAATGATGACCCCCATTCTGCAGATGAGAAAAGTGAGGCTCAGGATGGGGCGCTCACTAGTTGTAGAGATATGGCTGGAATCTGGTCATCCAGGCACCTGGATACTAGATGACATTTCCCCCACTCTAGACACTGAGGCCAGACCCCACGCAATTATCTCCTCCAGGTCCTGCCCCCAAAATTGGGCTGCCTCTCTGGGCCCTGCTTCCTGGGGCTGCTGCTGGAGAGGACCTGCGGCCCTGCCCAGGTTCTAAAGGACCAGGAGTTGGGAGGCAGGACACAGGAGCAAGCAGAGGACTCAGCCTCAGGTGAGCCCGGAGCTGTGCAGGATAAGATGCTGGGCTCCCTCTGCCTGTTGATTCTGCAACAGTTGGATGCAGTAAGGAGAGAGGGGTCGCTGTTGCTACAGGCTGTGTAGTGGAGAGGCAGACATGGAAGGAGTGTGGGCTGTCAAGTGGTGTGTGGCATGGGCGTTCCAAGCATGGGTCTTGATACAATGGAATACTCTGCAGAACCCAAAAGACTGGCCTGCATGTACTGACATGAGCAAATGCCCAGTTTACTTGTAAGTGAAAAGAGAAAGTAGCAGAACAGAGTGTTTAGTGATTCTGTGTGTGTGTGTGTGTTAAAAATACCTATAAATTCTAAAATAAGTCTGGATGAACCATAAGCTACTGGGTAGTATACCCTGGGAAATAGGCTGAGGGAGAAGGGTGGGAGAGGAAGGGTATTTTCACTCTTTATTTTACCAAATCCTACTGTAACACTTAGTAGTCAGACCGGGAGCATGTCTTACTCTTTAAATACGTTTTTAAATGGTTAAACTGGAGTCAGATGGACCTGCGTTCTAATTCAAGTTTCATAACTTGCTGTTAGTTTGGGCAATTTACTTCACTTCTCTGAGTTTAGTTTTCTGTAAAATGGGTACATAGAGTATTTTAAGATTAATTAAGGTAACAGGTGTAAAGGCTCTGGCACATGGTAAGTGCTTTAAAATAGTAGAGGTTGTGGTGGCTGCTAATATTAGCAAAGGGGTCCTGTCTCTTCTGCCTTCCAGTGTGGAGGGTCTGGCTGGCTGTCCCAGTGGCTAACTAGGGTGGGTGGTCTCTGCTCCTCCTCTTCCCCCATGGTTCCCACCTTTCCAGTTGTAGGCACCGGGAGCGCCAAAGTACACAGTGTTCTGGGTGAAACCACCGCTGGTGCCCAGCTGACACATGCCCGTCTCCAGGTAGTCAGTGTTGCTGTTGCACATTTCATTGTGGTAGGTCTGCCACTCATCATGGCGGTCCAGCTCTAGGTCATTGCCCCGCACGTAGCACTTGCCCACCATACGCCGCTGGTCCTCCGACCCCGACCACAGCACCTGGGTGTAGCGGTGGGCACAGACCTGGGGACCCCACCCCAACACACAGCCTGAGTCCGCAGCAGAAACCCAGGAGTCGCTGTCTGCGTGACCCTGTGCACCTCTGGCTTTGTGGGAGAGGAGCTGAAAGGGGCCTCCTGGCTTTTCTTTCTTCCCACAGTGATGCCTGAACCTTCATCTCCTTTCCAGAATTCAGAAAGCTGTTCTGAAAGTTGGGAACACTTTTTGGAAGGCCAGAAGCTACTGGATTTGAGAGTGGCTCAGAGAGCTTGGCAAAATGAAGAAGGAAAAGAAGGAGGGAATGTGGGGTTCTGGCTCTTGGGCCTAAAAGAGCTGGATACCGAGAAGATGAAGGAACTTCCTTCTCTGCTGACCCCAGATGACCTTGCCCTCTTAACGAAAGGACCACTATTAATATACAACAATAATAATAGGAGCAGCTAACACTTACTGAGTGCCTACTATATGCCAGACACAATTCTAAGCTCTTCACATATTAACTCTGTTAAGCCTCCTAAGAACCCTATGGAGTAGGGACAGCTACCTTCCCCATTTTAGATAGGGAAACTGAGGTACAGGGAATAAGTCTCTGCCTAAGATCTCACATCTAGAGAGGCAGAGACTGTTCAATCTCAGGCTGTCCCATTCTGAAGTCCGAGCTGTGAAGCACGAGCCTGTGCCGCCTCTCGCAGCATTTCTCCCGGCACACTGGAAGTGCTCCATAAACAGTTATTGGGCAAATCACTCAAAGTAGGGTATTTGTACTACAGCCAGGGGCCAGGCAAAATCCAGAACCAGGACTACTTCTTGTTGACTTGCCTTTTGTGTCCCTTCCGGGTGTGAGCTTCACTTAGAAGACGCCAAGCCTGACCTGAGTCAAGTTCCTAGTGTTGGCACAGTGCCTGGCACACAGTAGGTGCTCACTAAAAACTTGCTGAGTGAACAGATGGGTGAGCAGACAATGCTGAAGGACCCAGGATCTAGAACCACTTTAAATGGGTCCTAGACCCACACCATCCATAACAGGGGTCTAGAAAAGGTATTTCAGTGATCTGATGCAAACTCGGAGCTTAAAATAGTGTTCAAAGTGACAAATCACAACAGTGCTGGTTATGGGGGTAACGATTGGAAGGGGCACACTTTCTGGAGTGATGTAAATGTTATTTCTTTAATGAATGTTGGTTACACAGGTGTATAATTGATCAAAACTCATTGAAACATTTTGGTGTATATAAACTTTACATCAATTAAAAAAAATTTTTTTTTAAATTGTCTATCTGGGACTCAGAAATTGAGACCCCAGAGGCTGGCACTGAAGAATGTGGGCAGGAGGTGACAACTGACAGCAGGAAGTGGCCCCAAATCCTATCCGGGTGAGCTGGAATCAGCAGGGCTATCCCTCTTGTGCCAGCCAGCCTTCCAGGAAGGAGCAAGACCAGGCCGCAGGACCCTGAGGCCCTGTCTGCCCTTTTCTCCTCGAAATTCCCTCAGCTGGTTCCCATGAAGGGTGAGCATGGTGAGGGTGGGGGAGGGGTGAGCAGGGAGGAAGTGGTGATTCAGACAGGACCCAGGCTATGCTGGGCCTTGGGAAAGTGCTAGGCACCTCCCCTCACCTTCCCCCTCCCACCAAATGAAGGCTCAAAGGACACACAAGCCCAAGGTACACAGACCGTTACAGAAATGGACATTTGCAAGATCCGGGCTCATGCACCAATGACCCCTCTGCCCTCTGCTTTCCTCCCCAGCCCCTGGGAGATGAAGGAGAGGGCTGGAAGGGGCGGGAGCAGCTGACCTGGAGTGCCCACTTACCAGGACTCTGCCTGCAGGGCCCTGGCTGGCCACAGTCACCCCCAGCCACATGTCTTCAATTATGTGATGGTTGGGGTCACCTGTGAACATGGAAGGGAATGTGAGCCAGGGCACCCCATCCTCCCATTGCCTAGAGCTCCAGAGTCCCGCGGTCGGTCCCTCCCGGATCCTCCACTCCAGCAGTGCAGCTCTCCCTACTCCCCTTCTCCAGCCCATCATAGTCTGAGCTCCACGAATCCCATGTGGCCCCATTCTCCTCTAGGATTCACTCTTCCCAGCTGCACAAGAAGTGACTAGAAACTGCCCTGGTGAGCCTTCTATCTCCTCCAGGTCATTTCTTTCTGTGCCATCCCCTCCACCAGGCTCCTGACCCGGTACTGAGCCCTAGCCCCTTGCCCTCACTTTTCTCTGTGATGTCCATCCGCTCACAGTCGTCCTTTTGGGCAGTGAGTGGGCACAGGTACACAGCGCCGGTCCGGTTGGCATAGTCACCAAGCCAAACAAGTTCCCGGGGGGCACCAGCCAGGAGCCTGGGGGACAAGAAGGGGGGGGCCTGAGCTCAGACTCCCCAAAGTCTGTTTCAAACAACTTGCCTTTACTGAGCATCTGCTCTGTGCCCAGCTCTAGGGTTGGGAGATGGATGAATCCCAGCCGCTGCCCATTGTAGGGGAAGGCAGGCAAGGAAGCAGACACCTGCAGTCAGTGCCTCATGAGAGGAATGCGGGAAGCAAACCAACCCGGATTCTGCATGGGGGGCAGTCAGGGAGGCCCACAGAAGAGGGGACCTGGTGTGAGTCTCAGGATGACGACCAGGGTTCACCAAGTGACGAAGGGGAGGATGGGCAGGTCAAGCCCAAGTACGGCATGTGCGAGGGCTAGGAAGCATGAGCAAGCAGCGTGACTCAGGGATCTGCAGAGCCCTGCTATAGCTAGAATCCAGGAACACTGGGGAGGGACAAGTGGACAGGGTAGGAAGGGCCTTGGGGAAGCCATGGATGGAGCTTAAGCAAGGGAGTGACATGGTCAGATCTGGGTTTTGGAAGGAAAGCTTTGGCCTCTGAGATGAAGGTAGACCTGAAGAGAGCAAGACTGGAGGCATCCTGGCACAGGGTGCAACTTCCAGAGGGCCTGCGGGGAGAAGGTGTGAGGGGTAGAGGAGGGTCGGTTGTTGGGAGCCTAGGTCCTTCCTAAGCCATCTGAGGCCTTAGATCTAGGAGATGTGGCCCCCAAGTGGGCTGGGTGACGTTTACCCCCCACTGCCACCTTAAGACAGGCACTCAAGTATTGGGTGGGACTGGGTACCTGACATTTTGGACAATGTGACCCCAGGGCAGTGTTCTTGGAAGGTGGGCATGAGCATGGGGATGGATGAGGACCATCACCTTGTCCCCAGCCTGCCCCTCTTTAGGGACACTGACTACAAGTTCATACAAGGAGGTTTATGGCTTAGGCAACCCATCCCATACCAGAAAGGTGACTAGAGGACAGGAAGGCGGGGAATTAGCCTTAAAATAATCTCTCAAAAGACAGTCTTGGACTACCGGCATCAGAATCCCTGGGCCATATGTTAAAAAGGCAAATTCCTTGGCCCTTCACAAACCATCTAAATCGAGTCTGGGGATGAAGCCCTGGAATCTGCATAGTTAATATACATCCCAAATATTGTGCACCCCAGTTTAAGAACCCACTCTACCACCCCTTTCTCTCCCGGCATCGCCTCTCTGCAGCCGCTAGATGTTCTGCCAGTACCCTCTCCTTGATCCCGAAGGACCCAGCCTCCTGGGAACCCCTCCTGGGTGGCAGTCACCTCCTAGGAACCCCTCCATCTGGCCCCAGATATACTACCACCCTGAGGCTCCCCGCTCAGTGAGGCTCTGGGCCTCCTGCCAGAGTCTGAAAGTGCCGAGCTACGCCCTGCCTGCAGCTCCTGCCTGGTACCTGTGAGTGAGGGTTGCAGGGAGTGGGCAGGGCAGGGCCTGGGCATGCCTGGGCCTGGGTACCTCCGCGCACTGGGTGTCAGGAATGCACTGCCTGGGGGTGCTGGGAAGGGGGCGGGACCTCTGACTGTACTTCACATCTCAGCTCAGCCCTTACCCTGGGGAAGTGTTCCTGGGGACAGGTGTGCAGCTTCTCGAAGCAGAGCAGTGCTAGGCAGGAGGGTTGGCAGGGGCCAGTGTGGCAGCCAGGCCAGTCAGTCACCCTCCGTCTGGGCTGGGGAGGGTGCCTGGTGAGTCCGCTGCCGGACCCCCCATGACATAGTCCCTGGAGAGCCTGACAGGTGAGAGAGTGAAGTCACGGGAAATGAACAGTTTAGCTTAGGAGCCTAAGGGCCTGGTTCTAGGGTTTGTTCTGCCTCAAGGGGCAATTTCCTTTCCTTCTCTGAGCCCTGAGTGCCTCATCTGTAAAATGGGGACATCAGCTCTTCCGCCAATCTCAAGGGTTGTTGGGGGAACAAATAGGTTCTTTCTTTAAAAGGGCTTTCTGACTATAAAGCCAAGGCCGACAGGAGCACTGTCATTCTGATTCTTGTGGCACCAGGACTGGCCCTAGCATACCCTTAGGCCTCCCTCTAGGCACCCAGCAACTTCTGTCCCACCAGGTTACGGAACCTGGAGCAGAGAGCAAATAGCAAAACAGTCCAGTTATGTAGAGGGAGCAGAGGTCGGGACATGGTAGTACT
Organism: Rhinolophus sinicus; assembly: GCF_057876585.1. Taxonomy (NCBI): domain Eukaryota; kingdom Metazoa; phylum Chordata; class Mammalia; order Chiroptera; family Rhinolophidae; genus Rhinolophus; species Rhinolophus sinicus. The sequence continues at coordinate 35,893,856 of NC_142512.1, forward strand.
TCCACGGCCTAAGGAGCAGGCCATCACTAAGGGGGTGGTGGTGGTGCGGGAGGCTCCTGGGAGCTAGAGTCGTTCTAGAACGGGAGCTCAGATTTGACTGGAGGTGGAGGCTGGAGGTTGGCAATGCCCCAAGGGGTGGGTCCAGGCCTCAGTGGGTGAGGGGCCCTGGGAAGCCCAGGTTGCAGCCCAGGGCATGTCACGCAATGGCAGTGTTGCTGCCCCTGCTGCTGCCCTGCCCAAGATGTCTGAGGGAGTGGGCTGAGGGACCCCTCCTCTTCGCCTCCTGGGGAACAGAGCAGACAGAGCTGGGCATGAATGGCAATTGGATTAAAATAAATCCCCTTACCATCTATACTCTCCCAGCGCTCGCCTCACACCAGTCTTGTGCCAACTGATGGTTGGAGGGGCAGAGCCAGTGCCCTAATCCCAGGCCCACATCCCAATATCCCAGGCCCCTCCCTCCCCAGAGATTCCACTGGGAGCCCCACCTCCCACCCCCCTGGAGTATTTTTAGTTCCAACTTGGCCTGCTCAGAGGCCCTTTACGGCCCTCTGGCTCCCAGCCCGGGATCCAATGGGTCTACAGCCAGAGGACTTCGGGCAGATGAGGGTAGGCGGGTGTGCAGAGGGGCAAGTCCAGCTGCCTTCAGCCACAGCCAGGTATGGGAGAATTCAGAGGGTGTGAGAGACCTCACTGATGTGCAAAAGCAATGCAAATTAACATGCAAATGAGCACTCTGCTGCCTGTTGTTGGATCTGGTCCAGATCCGAGTCCAAAAGCTGACCCCTTCTAGACCACCACTGAGCTACCCTCCCAGCAGCAGTCAGAAAGGAAGAGGTTAGGTGGGAGGCTTTGCCCAGCTCTTGGTACAAGGAATAAAGGAGATCAGACCAAACCTCTCCTGTAGTCAGGCTGGCTGGGGTGGGTGGGCAGGGAGCCCTTCTGGGAGGTAGGGGGATGGGTAAAATGACGTCTTAAGGGCTTTGAAACAGCTGCCTCTTCACCTTCACCTTTGGCTCAGGCAAGACAGACCCCCCCCTGGCCTCTCGGGAGCCCACTGAGCTCCAAGTTCTGGGAAAGTACTTCCTCAGCCCTGCCCCATCACTCTTCCCTGGGCAGTTCAAAACTAACGGAAAAGCCAAATAGAAAGCAGAATCAGAGGAGCTGGGGAAGGGGGAACAGGGGCGGCAGGGTACCAGGTTGGCTCCCCCAAAGAGGGTGGGGTGATGCTCAGAGAAACAGCCTTAAAAGTCAACTTCCCAGACTCCTCACCTCAGGGGGGCGCTGGGGTGGCTCCAGTGAGATTTAAGTTAATCAGGAGGGGGCCAAAGGGTGCAGCACTCAGGCCAATGGGGCCCCCCTGTCTATTTCTCAGGGTTCCCTTCTACCTCAGGCCAGGAAGCAGGTGGGAGGGGGGCAGCTCTCAGATGCCTGGATCCCAGCTCTGTGCCAACACTGCTGCCCGAATTAGCCATCTCCCCAGAGGCTGCTCCTGTGGTAGCTAAAACTGCAGCCCTCTCTGTCCTCCCCTTATTTCTCCTTATGATGCCCACCCAGCCCCCTCTCCCCTCTGGTGGTGACTCAGCCCTAGAACCAGAGCAACAAGCTGGAGGAAGAGCTAGAATGAGAAAGGACAGAAGACAGAGGCCTTGCTTGGCCCAAGCCTCCGATAAAAAAGAATAAGGCTGTTCTCATTTCTTCTCCCTCTCCCTTGCTCCTAAGTATTTTTTCCATATTTGATCCCTTAGGGCATTCTTCATGTCATCTAACCTCAATTCCTCTTGCTGCAACGGACATCCTCTTCCTCCTTTGTTTAGCTCTAACCAAGCCCCTTTCACTGCTTTTTTCTACAAGATCAGGCTTTCCCTGCCTCCCGCTCAGTTTAAAGCTCCTTGGTCTGGAATGGTCATTGAAGAGAGCCAGAGGAAAAGGACATACGCATGCAGGCCTGCTGCCTGCAACCACATTTGCTATGCCCATTTTCTTTGGCATGCGCCTTGGAGGCTGCCAGGCGTCTGCTCTGCCTAAAGAAACGTGTTTTAGGAGAGCACAGCTGTCATTCTGATTCCTGCCTCCCTCAGGTATGACCTCATCTTCCAGGAGCCACAGCAAACCCCCATCCGAGGCTTCCCAGAAACCCTCACTGCCAGGCAAAGGCGAAAGGGAGAGAGAGCCCCAGAGGTACCTCCCATAGCCCATAAAGTCAGGCCAGACCAGGACACCTGGATTCCCAGGAGATTCCCAGGAGGGAATGCAGATAGGTGCTGGGGGTGCGCAGGGTCAGTGACCATCTTCCAGAGGAAGAGTCCCTCTGCTTCCCCAGGTGTCCTCATGCAGCTCATCAAGAAGCCCAAAGCACCTTGGTCCTCTGCCCTGCTCCTCACCTCTCATGTCCAGAAACTGAGAAATTGGGGCCTGGGTTGGAGTGAGCCTCCGGTGTTGTGGGCAGGGAACACCAGTCCAGAGATGGAGATGACAGGGAACAAAGAGGGGCCACACCTGGGTTTTTAACCATTTCTGGAATAAGGCCTTCTTCGAGAATATGATGAAAAAGCTATGCTCTCCCCTCCTCCTGACCCCTAGAACAATGAGTAAATGCATATGCTTTTACATATACTTTCAGGGTTCCCTGCACCTCCGGAAAACCTCCTATGAACCCCAGGCTAAGAGTTTGTTCAGGACCATGAACCGTCCCCCTTTCCGAAGGGACTTTGAGGGAACAGATTAAGGCCAACTTGAGTAGCTGGTTCCCCTGAGCTGTGCACTCAGGCAGCTGTTCACATCTGGCCACACAGCTGGCTGCAGCTAAGCCCAGCTGGGCCAGCTGGCTCTCCCAAAGAGCCAACGGGCAGAATTCAGTGAGATGAGGAGATGAGCCAAGATCTAGAACCACCCCTGGGAAAGACTGAGGATACCCAAGAAAGTGACCCCGAACTCTATCTGGAACGACCTGCTTCTCTGAGGTTCATTAGTTTTAGGACCTTCTGGGCTCTTGGCAGGCCTAATGTCATCTCTAACTGCCCAGGTAGAAAAGTAGAACCCCTCTGCTCAGTCATCTTGGGTGAGGCCCATGGGTAGTGAAGGTGCATCCAGGTTCTGGCTTCAGTACAAGAGCCTTCAGCTGCGCCTTGGCATATGCAGAGCATTTCATTCACATTATCTCATTAAAGCCCCCCATCACCCCATGAAGAAGGCGTGTTGTTCCCCTTCCCCTAACATGTGAGGAAATTAAGGCTGAGGTATGATTGACAGATCCAAGACAGGAAATTGGCAGTGGAACTCTGGAGCTTCTTCTTTCTTGACAATGCCAAGTTGCCTCTTATAGGGCAACATAGGCAGGAAGGAGCACCTAGATCCAGGTCCAATCCCTCTTTGGGTAAAACTGGCCCAGATAAGGGAAATGTCTTGTTCAAGGTCACATAGCACAGGGGGATGGTGGTATTGCAGAATCTTCTATTGACTTTAGCTTTCCATTATTTCCTCTTGCTTTTCTGATCTTCTCTTTACACTGTGTTGCCTTATATCGTGCAGATTCAGCATGGAAAATAGGAAAATCTTTTCCTGGGTGGGGGCAGAGAGAGCACCAATATAGAAACTTGTGTTGATGGTCACTTAGGGTCTCCAAAAGATGGAGGGTTGGCCAAGGCCAGACCGCAGCTGCTGGGGCGGGACTGGGAAGGGTGTGGTGACCATACACTCTGCAGATGGAATTGAGGCCAAGTTCAGGTAGGTTGGGCAGGGGCTGGGCCAGCAGGGCAGGAGCCAAGACTGGGGCAGAGTTTGGACTTTGGATATTCCAAGTTTCCTCAAGTTTCTGCAGGCCCCAGCCACACACCCTTTTTCTGATCGTGTCCTCTTGCTTAGCGGGGTCAGACGCCAGGAGGGTGCAGATGTCTGGTAGGTCACCCAGCCCAAAGTGACAGGGGCTGCCTGGCCTGTCCTAAACACCATCCCTCCTGGGGCAGCCTCCCCTCCCCCGGCTGTCCTCTTCCCCAACTGCTGACCTCAACATACTGAGTCCATGGCACAGAAACATCTGAAACCTGGACATGCCCCTCTGGACATGAGTGTGATGATAGGAGTGGGGGTGGGGGCACAAGCAGCTGAGTGCAATCTCCTTCCCTCTCTCCCCTACGCCTAGTTCTCCCCCTTCCTTCTTCTTGCAGCTGTTGGAGAAGGAGACCAGAAGAAAGAGAAAAACACCATTTCGCTCTTCAAACCAAACAAACACACTCAGGGTTGAAGATTCAACATGAATCTGTGGAATGCAGGAAAGATGTCTGGTGGGAGGGCGGCACTGCTGGGTTGGGGTGGGGGGCAGGAGACCAAGCAGGATTTGGGACAGCCCCTCCTCTTTCTTCTACTCCCTCCTCCAACCTCAAGAGCTCAGAGGGAGCGCCTGGACAGCTCCAAATGCCCAGACTCTCTCATCACATCACTTCAACCCCCAAGTCACCCCAACCGCCAAACGCTGGTGGAGAAGTCCTCCAGTCTGGCTCTGCAGAGGGTGTGGCTGGCCTGGCCGCAGACTAAATGCGAGGTGTAAAGAAAGCGGGCTTAAGTGCATTTGCCCATAGATGCTTCCCCCAAAAAACGGGGACGGGGGATCCATTAGGTGTTTATCTTGCAGTTTTCCCAAGCTCCCAGCCCTGGAGAGAAGAGGCATGCAGTGTACTAGGTACTCAATTCACAGAATGGAAGGGAGCTAGAGAAACGGGGACCCCTCTTCTGCTCTCCAGAGAGATGTGAAGGGCTGAGGGACTGCGTCTAGACAGGTTCTGGCTGGGTCAGCATTTGCCAAGGATTATTGCCCCCCACCCCAATCCCTCCACTTCCCGCCAAACCTCAGCAGCAGGAGGGTTGCCCAGGTCCCCGCCCCCTTAATCTTCGCTCACGGGAGCAGGCAGCTCACAGGCCTGGAAGCCCGAGCGGGCCAAGACTTGGACTCAGCTGTGGATCCGCACCCTGCACACACACTCTCTCTCTCCCACCCCACCCCCGCCAGCCGTACTTACAGGTAGCGCTGCTGCCGCTCCGTCTGCCGGTGGAGGGCGACCGAGTAGCCGAAGAGGCTGCCCGGGTTCCTGGCCTCCTTCACCACCAGGAATCGGGTGTCCAGGTTGAAGGCGGAGGCGACGCGGCCGCCGGCGGCCACCATCAAGGCAAGCGCGCAGAGCATCGGGCGCAGAGGGCGGGTGGCGCGGCGGGGGCCGGGGCCCATGGCTGCGAGCTGGAGCGAGGGACGGGCCGAGAGAGCGTGAGGGCGTGGAGCTGGGAATGAGAACCTGTTCACCTGCTCCCTGCGCCACTGGAAAACACTCCAGCCGGCCGTGTAATTGAGCCCCGCTGTGCGGATCAGCTTCTGGTCCCCAGCCTTGGTCAGTGTAGCGTCCGCTCAAGGTCTGCGCTCTCAAGATTCCGAACCTCGGAGGTCCGCGGGTCTAGTCTGCCGCCTGCCCAGCGTCGGGTCAGCGCCCACCCGCCCCGGGCACCCTGCCCCCAGTTCTTCACGGCCGCGCCCCCTTGGCCGCACGGTAGCCTTCGATCCCGGCTGGGCGGCGAATCTATGCAGGCAACTGCTCGACAGCAAGGAGGACCGGAGGGAAGGAGAGTTATCCCCCCGCCCGCGCGCGCGCTCCGCCTCCCCACGCCCAGCTCTGCACCTCCCCACCTAGCGCGCCCAGTCGCGGCTCCGCTCTCCTTCCGGGGAAGAGAAAAGGTCCCGGTTCGGCCGCCGCCTCTTAAAGGGGCAGCACTGCCCCGCCCTCATCCTCCCCAAACCGGCTCCGCCCTCTCCCCCAAACACCTGTCGGGAGCCCCCAAAGGCTTGGATTTCCCTTCCCCGCCCCTTGCTTTTCAAGAGAAGCGTCGCCTCGGGAGCAAGATGGATTGGACCGGCGGGGCCGGGGGTAGGATTTGTCCCGCGGGTTTGCTGCTGCTGCTACTGCTGCTGGAAAGGCTTTTCCAGGAGCGGGCACCTCTGCGGTCCCGGCTGGAGAGCCCCAACGTTGGCGCATCTGGGAAACGACCCCCGCTCGCCGCTGGCTGGAATGCCCCACTCGCCTCCGCCGCGCTGGGAGTCCCTGAGAGGTGGCTGGCGGTCTCTGGGCTTTCCTCCTCGCAACCAGCCCCTTTGCTGTCCTCGTCGAGATTTTTTTCACTTGCCCACCCGCCCCCACCCACCCTGATCCCTGCTGGAAATGGTCCCTCCGCAAAGCCAGACGGATATTTAGCAGTAGAAAATAAACAAGCATCTGTAATCGTAATTAGCAACAAGACAGCGTTTTCTCCAAAGGGCTGCGCCTTCTGGTCTCCCTTGTAAGCCCGTCGATGTGGAAATGAGTCCCTGCTCCTAAGAGTGCCCCTCCGTGGCTAGGCAGCTGGGCCCAGACTGCACCGATTTCTTATTCGCCTCCAGGGACTAGCCCACCAGAATCCCAAAGGTCCCCTGAGCTCCCTCCCAGGCTCAGACGGACTGTTTGGAAACTGGGCAGGAACGCCAGCCCCCGCAGGTGTGTAAATGGGTGGTGCCAGTTGGAGGTAGGTGGGTGGGGCCTAAATGTTTGGTTATCCGCAGAAGAATCAACTGAAAAGGAAATTCAAGAGGTCACGATGGGTCTAACTCAGATTTCTTGGGTCTAACTCAGATTTCCCCATATTGCAGTGCAAAGACCCATTTCCTCTGACTATTCTTTTCTCTAGGATAAAGGAGCTTTCCAGTTCAGCCCTCCCTTGAAGTTCAGTTTAGAGCCCCTGTGTCTGAGAGTTTGTAATAATGATAAGACCCATGTAGTAGTGCTTATGCAGGGGGACAAATGCTTTACAAATATTATTAAATCCTCACAATAATCTCTGAGGTGTTATCTCTGTTTCAAGATGAGAAAACGAAATTAAGCAACTTGGAGAAGGCCACACATCTCGGATTTTAATCTCATGTAATCTGACCTCAGAGCCCTTCTTCACCACTTACGCTAAGAATTAACATTTGTACAATACTCAGGGCAAATCTAGGTTTTGTGGGGCTTGAAGCTTGTACAATTTGGAGCCCTCTTTAAGGAAAACAATAAAGAATTAGGAGTATAAAATTAGATTCAGAGCCTGGGAAGGACTCAGGCCAAACTTTACAGTTGATGAATCATTTCACATGCATTTCTCATTTCATCCTCCCAGCCTCCGTGTAAATTCAGGATTATCATCCTCATCTGACTTACTAGGGAACCTGGATGTGCAAGATCACACAGCTCATGGGAAGCAGAGTGAAGCCACCAATCACAGCTGTGTCTTTAAGAGACAAACTCCAGGCAGATGTTGGTCAGACAGCCAGATGTGCCTACACAGAAGCAGCTGCGATAACAGTGTTCTCTGTGGTGTTTGGGGAGAGGACACTTATCCCTGTCTGCCCTTAGGAGAACATTTGTTCCCAAGCTGTGACTCCCAGAGCCACCCAGCCTCTCTCCATGGTCCACCTGTGGCGCAGAGCCTCCAGGGGTCAGGAGATATCTGGGGTCAAGGAACAGGAAACTGACTCAGCTGGGAGTTGAACCATTACCTGGATGTCCTGTCTGGCTGCTGGGTCCTCCACCTTGTTCTAGGAGAAGAGGAGGCAGCCAGAGCCAAGAGCTTAGGGGCCAGGGGACACTCAGTGTGGGCAGGGGTGCCGCTTGAAACAGCTTTAAGAGCCCGGTGACGACACAGGAGGGCTCTATGCCAGGCGTTATCTCTTGGGCCATCCCCAACAGGAATGACCAGCATGTCCGATCCTGGGGCTGGGAGCAGGAAAGGGATGAGGGATGGTTTTTCCACTCCAGGGGAGTGTCCACAGGGAATGTGGGAGCAGGAGTCTGGTTGGGGGAGGGCCCAAGCTCAGGAATGTGGGGGAGTGTCAGGCAGATCTGGGGGAGATGGAATGGTAGAGGGAGACTTGGAGACTGGAAGGGCCTCTGGGCTGGAGAGATACAGAAAGAGAAATCCCAAGTTCATGCCAAATGTCCGAAATGCTCTGGTCTCAGTGACATCATCCACGACCTCATCTCATCCCCCAGTTGACTTCATCGTGTCAACTCTTCCTCATGGAGAAGGCACCCACCTAGAAATGTAGACACAGAGAGAGAAACAAGGACATGTGAATAACATGCGTGATGAGGAGTCTGAGTCCTGTTTTTGATGTTTGACTGCTGACAGCTTTTAAGCTGTCACCTCTCCCTCCTCCCTTTGTGCCCCACACCTGGGCAAGCTATGAGAAAGCATTTGGTGCTATGCTCCCTCCTTTGGAGTTCATGGGAGATTTGAACCATGCAAGTCCTTCCCGCACAAAAAAAGCCCTCCCATGACCTCATTCCCTAACCACAGTAAAAATCCTGGGCCAATCTCCTTTCTTGGCTCTCTCAAGTTATTTCAGACCTGCTTGAGAGGCCTGCTCTGCTTCCCTAGAGACCTCAATTATGTAAATAATAAAACTTTTCGTTCTTTCTTGATGTTGTGTGTAGCGTCATCAGTCCTGACATTGAACTAAACCTTGGGTGGGGTCCATCTGTCTCTGCAGGACCGTGACAACATGTAACTGTAGGTTCTGCAGGGTCAGGGAGGCTTCCTGGAGGAGGAGTACCTGGACAAGGGAGAAGGAAAGGACTAGCAAGAGGGAGTCTCAGGAGAGAAGAAAGCAGAAAAACTGGGGTCTGGTTTGGGGTGACGTTTTCTGTCGCAAAAATGACATCAAAATTCTATAAAGGCACTTCCCATTTATTCAGCACTTGTGTTTCTACCAGCCTTCGTCTGCCTGCTTAACCCCACACACCCCATCTTGGTCTCCCAGAGCCCAGATCACACCACTTGCTCACTCAGTTTTTACAGGAAGGTCAGTGAGTGGATGTTCACAGGCAGTTAGTGGAGAGATAGTGAGATGGAGTGGAATTATGCTGCCGTGAGGGTTGAATGCAGGCTACCTTCTGCTCTCTCATCTGGGGCAAGTTACTTTCCCCCTCCAAGCCTCGATTTCTTCATCTGTGAAAAGAAAGGGTTGTAGAAAATTCTTCATTATTCCTCTACGGGTATCTTTTGTGCCCCAAGGCTCCTAATGTTTATTGAACTAAGAGGACCAAATCTCTGCTATTGAACTAAGACTCAGGTCTCTATCTCTGATTTGAATTGAAAATGCAAATAACTGGAGAGAGAGGGAGGAGCTGTGAAGCTTGAATGGGTTTATCAGATTTCCTTTCTCCAGTGACCCAGATACAGGCGTGGGGGGGGGGGCGGGTGGAGCAAGAGCCCAGTCCCGGCAACTTCCCTGGCTCAGAATCTGTCGGCCTCAGACATTCACTGACAACCGACTATGTACTGGCACAGAGCTGAGAAGCCCCAGGGGTGTCAGAGATGAGCCAGCGCCTCTCCCAGAGGCTGGGGTTTCATCCTGGTCTCACGTTCTGAAAGCTCTCAAATTTAAACAGGCTAAATCCACATGACATTGTATTTTAGGGCTGGTGCTTATGGAGCAATGAGGGGGTGTTAGAAAGAACGATTTGGCTACAGCATGAAACTGGCATTGCCAAGAGAGAAGGAGCCAGCAGGAAGGGGCTGCTGTAATAATTTCAGCAATCGGTGAGGGGCAGAGGGAGGGAGGAAGAGAGTGAGTGAGAAGGCCCCAGGACACTGATTTGACCTGGACTTCAGGCACAGGTGTGGTGGAGCATGCCTGGGGGGGCAGAGGGAAAGAGCAGAGGGGTTCTGGGACTAAATAAGCAGTGACCCCTTCAGGGGCCTGGTGAGCAGGCCCCAAACATCAGGAACCTTCTCTGTCAGTCAACACCTCCCATACACCGTCTTTCTAGTTCCCCCAACCCTCTCCATGGTCCCCTCACTGCCACCCAGGGCCTGGCCTTGCTGCACATGGCCTGCCCTCCTGGCTTGGAGATTAGGACTTTGGTGGGCTCTCCAGCATTCTCTATCTCATGCCAAGGTGGCACCTTCAAGATTGGGAGGCCATGGGGCTCCTGTGGTAGCCCTGGCTGAGCTGAGTCACCAGCCCCCTGGGGCCTTGCTGTTTCTGGCGGAGACTATTTACAGGCAGGGTTCTGTGCCCAGGTGAGAAATCTGGACAGGTGAGGGGCTTCATCTACCTTTCCCTCCCCCAAACTCCTACTAACTCCCTAGAGACTCTCCTGGGCGTGGAGGACCCCGTGTGGTTGTCTGTGGAGCACTCCTACGTGTATGTGGATTGGAACATGTGTCTGTGCACACGACGCCTTATGCATTCGTATGTGTTTGCCTATGGGACTACACGTCTCTGAATGTTTTATGTACATCTGAATGTGGAAGGGGAGCTACTGTTTATTGAGCACCGCCTGTGGACCCAGCCCTTTATGTGTGTTATCTTCTAAAACCCTATGACGTGGAGCTGTCTCCCACTTCACAGCTGAAAATACTGCGGTGCCTACCCTATCATCTTGGTTACCTTCTATTCCTCCAGGACACCACAGCTTAGAAGTCACATTCTCTGAGTGGAGTCACCCGTCTCTCGCTCCCTGGACGTGGGATTCTGCCCATGGGTTATCATGGCCCCTTCCAGCTCCCAACCTGGCTTTAGTTCCCTCCATCTCACTGAAACCTTCTCTCTGGCACCAGCTTCCTCTGATGGGCAAACCCCACAGTTGTCTTTGTTCTTGCCCCTGACTTCTCCAGGGCAGCAGCAGTGACCCTGTTTACTGCCTTCTGGGTTTAAACTCTTCTGCGCCCTCTCCTGGGCCGCCTCCCTGACTGTCCCTTCCCAGCACCCCCGCCCCGAGACTCCTCAGCCTACCCTGGGCTTCTTGTGTTCGGGGTCCTAACCCCTCTGTCTCTCAGACCACCCCTTGTGCATCACCATTCCCCTACCTGCTGCTGACGCCCGCCCAAGCCCCTCCAGATGCCAGCCTCGATGGTCAGCTCTCGCCAGCCACCTGGCTGGTCTCCGACAGGCTCTTCAGATCGACTGTCCAGAACGGGCTTGGCATCTCCCCTTGTAGCCACAACCTACTGCCCTGTAACAGCCTCTGCCTCACTGGCTTGTCTCCAGCAGGATGCCACAGACACGCTGGGGTCAGCCCACGCCACTTGACCTTCTCACATGCTGGTTCCTCTGCCCGGAGTGCCCTTTACCCTCTTGTCCACTTGGAAAATGTCCACTCGTCCTTCAAAATCTTTCATGAGTTTTCACTTCCCTCCCTCACCCCTGTTCCCTATTTTCCCCACCCCCACCCCTCCTCCACACACGTAGTCACTCTTGACTCTTCCAGGCCTTGCACTGACTTGTAGCCTGGGCTTGTAGTATGATTACAGACCGGCAGGGCTGTGATCTTGGACGAGTCCCTTCACCTCTCTTAGCCTCAGTTTCCTCACTGTAAAGTGGACATAAAGATAGCAGACTCACAGGTATGTTGAAAAAGAGCAGGACGAGGACCCAGAAGTCACTTGCTAGATGGCATTATGCTCACTGTTGATGACACCTGTATTTCCAGCACCCATGACATTCCGTCACACACAGTGGGTCTTCAGCCACTGTGTGTCCAACTAAATTCAGTAGGCCACATACTCTTTATGGCCCTAAAAAAGGGATCCCGGGGGAGGTGACTGAAAGGCCAGCTCTGTCTGGTGAATAGCCTCTTGCTCCCGTCCCCTCCCCCACCGCGGATCCTGTTGGGACAACCGTCTTGGCTCAGTGGGTTGAAAAGGAAAGTCAGAATCCTGAGGCATGAATTGCTGTGCCCACTGACTCACTTCCTCCCCCCACCCTGCTCCGGATGGACGGGGCCAGGGCCCTGAGTAACACAGGTTGTGCCCTCCTCCCAGCCCTCGCCCCCCCATCCTGACACCCCCAGACCCTCACTGTGGAGCTTACCCCTGAGTGGCCAGCAGCAGAGGGCAGCGGAGTAGATTACAGGGCAGACGGGGGAGGCACAAGCCCTGCTCTCAGGACCCCGAGTCTGATGGGCAAGGCAGGGCACCTTTCTGGAGTTTGATCCGGGAGGCAGCAGAAGCTCCCCCTCCTCATAACAGCCTCTCCTTTCCTGCCAGGATCACAGAAACTCTCACGGTTGGGCAACCCTCCAAAATTTAAGTCCTCCTCTGGGAAAAGTTCCTATTAAAACGCCGGCAGTCATACCTGGCAGGGTAGCGCGTGGGCTCCCTGGCAGGGGTGGGGAGGATATTACAGCATCGCCCACAGAAACCAGGGCCCTGGGGTATAAATGACTCAGGCTGCATGAAGGTGGAGGGAGGGAGAGAAAGGGTGCTGAGGGAAGAGCAGAGACAAAGAATGACTTAGTGGGGCTGGGTGGGGCTGGCAGGGGTTTCAGACAGGCCCCTGGCACTGCCCTCTTCAGTTAACTATTAGCCTGATGGATGTAATGAAGAAGATTTCACTTTCCTGCAAAATGACTCCCTGGGTCTTGGCCTTTTCCCTCTGGGAGTCCCTTTCCCACCTTGTCCTGGACATTAGGGGCTCCTCTGAGGAAAGGAGTCAGATCGGGCAAGGGGTAAGTCAGGCTACTTCCTTAGTGGCAGAACTCTAGGCAGCCCAGGACGGGCGCAATAGTGAGGCAGAGCGAGGGCACAGCCCCCTGCACTGCTGAGAAGGGAACTTGGGGGTGGAGGGGGTGCAGAGGACAGCCAGATACATTGAGGAGGGTACAAGCGGGCAGTGAGATGCAACGGGCAGATTAGCAGGGCAGCAATCACAGCACAACTAGCTATAAGGGACATGCTCAGAGAAGCACTAGGGCCAGGAGTTTGGGCTTCAGCTTGCTGGCCTTGAAACTGAAGGGGACTGGTGGGTTTCTGCCCAGGAGTGAGCCGACAGCCTGTGTGGATTCAAAAGCTTCCTCTGGTGGGGAGCCAAGGAGACTCACCTGGGGGCTCAGGCAGGGATGGAAATGAGAAGGGGTGAGGTCTGCCCTGCTACAAAGATGTGGATGGACTTGAGAGAGATTTGGGTGAGGGTGGGGCCAGGAGCTAGAGGCTGTGGGATGCAAGGGACATGGGAGAGGTCAGCAGCAAGGACAGCCAGTGAGTCTGGGGACCTGTAGGGCCTCTAGGGTGAATATGCAGGTCTGGCTGGTAACTGCCTGAAGCAGTGGGACAGGGGTGGAGATAGACAGGGCGGTCAGAGTCCGGGACGGACCCCAAGGTGGTCCCTTCCAGAAGCACAGACAGAGGGAAGTTCTTAGAGGCCTTTCCCCAGGAGCACCGGTCTACCAGGCCATGCCAGCTTGGCTCCATAGGATCAGGCCAGGCCCACAGCCAGCTCACCCATGACAGCTCTCTGGGGTCTCAACTCCCACAGACCTCTCACCACCTGCACCTGGGCTCCAGCCCTCAGCTCTGCCTTCCTATCCTGCCTGCCTGCCTGCCTGCCTGCCTACCTGCCTGCCTGCCTGCCTGCCTTCCAGTACCATTGTTGTCTTAGCTTTTGGTGACTGCAGCTACAATCCCAAGGGGGCCCCACTTCATTTACCCCATGCCTGCCCTCCTCTGCAGCAACAAACACCCTGAGAAGACCTCAGAGCACTGTGTACCCACCATCTCTGCCAGTGTGCGAACATGGCTGGGGCCCTGACCTCACCCCAAACAGTGGGTTCTCCCACCCCAATGTACAGGACTTAGCCTCTAACTCACCTCTGGTCGGCTCTGAGCCTCAGTTCCATTATCTGTAAAGCGGTGATGATGACGCCCACCGCTGGGCACTGCTGGATGGTTAACTGAGACCATACAGGGGACAAGGCACCAGGCCACACCTTGTGCCCTTCCCTTCTCTTCCTTAGACAACCATCACCTGGCCTCAGGGGAGGCCCTCCGACTCCCCTCTGATCTGACTCCACCTGAAACCCAACCTGGACGCTTTGCAGAACCAAGCCCAAGGCCCAGCTCCTAGGCCCGGGCCTTGCGGTCCTCCCTGGCGGCCTGCTTACCTCCGGGCTTTGCCCTCCGCAGGCCCATCCTCCCCACACAGCGCAGCTTACTGGGCAGGCCTTCATCCCCCAAAGGCCTGCTGGCCTCTTTCTCAAGGCTTTTGCCTACAAGCAACGCTCCCCTTCCTTCAAAGACCACCGTCTTCCCGGGCTCCCTGATTCTCAACAGCTGCTTTCTGCTCCAGCATAACCCTATTTCTCCCTCCCCAATAGAGCATTTGTCACATTTGGCCAGATGTCACTTACTAACTCTGGCGAAGTTGCTTAGGCTCTCTGTACCTCAGTTTCTCTACCTGTAACATTGAGTTAAAAATTGTAGAGTCGTTGTGGAGAGTAAATGAGAAGTTGCACAGCGCCTGCCACATAGCAATAGCTCAATCATTTTTTAAAAATTGGAATGGGGTGGGGGTCGCAATGGCTCTCTCTCCCTGAACAGCCCTGTTCTCCAGGAAGAACAAACTCAGACCCCCTCTTTCCACCCTGCCAATAGCTGCTCTTACAGTGCTCTGCTGGGATTGGAGGGCCATGCTACGCATCCAATTGAATCTGGTCCATTGAAAAATGGATGAGGCTTCCTGAGGGTCCCCTTAGGTCCCGTTCATGTTGGGACATGGGCGTGTCTACTCCTATGTCAGGAAAATGGACACCCCATAGCTAGTGGGGGTATTAGTACCTGGGGGACCCCATCATAGCACCCCCATCACAGGCATTCCCCAAGGCTCAGACTAGGACCCAACACAGGGATGGGGAGACAGGGGAAAGTGGGCATCCTGGAAGACTTTTTGGAGGAGGAAAATGAGGAGAGCTAGGCTGAGAAAAGGGCTAGCAGTTTTTATGGGGAGTCTCATTGTGCCAGGGCCCTTTACGAACACCCAAGTCCTTTATTCTTCATGACAAGCTTATGAGGCCAGGCCCCTTACCCCCTCTTCCAGAAGAGGAAACAAAGACCCGACTAACAACAGGATACGCCTATGTCAGGCAGTTGGTGAGGGGAGCAGGATTCTCATCTGGGTCTGTTGGGCTCAGGGGGACGGGCCCAGCTGAGAGACAGTTGAAACTGAGCTTGGCGGGAGGCTCCCAGTACCAGGCCAGCTGCCCACTCAGCCAGGGACGCTGTGGGCGTGGCGGAAACAGCCACCAGAAGCCAGGGGCACGCGGCAAACAAGGGTGCCAGGAAATGAACCCTACCCAGGGCCCTTCCTCCTGGCCCGCCCTGTGCTCCTGACCGGCCATTGGCCACCTCCCATTCCCAGCGCTCCCTCCAAAGGAACAGAGACAACTGGGCTGGAGTCCAGGGGATGGCCCTGCATGGGGGAGGAACCAGGAGAGTCTTGAAGTCTAGGAGGACCCTGCCAGGCCTAAGCCCCCGTCCCTGAGGAGAGAGACAGGGCAGGGTGCCCGGGAGCTTGTTCTGTTTGCCTCAGACGGAGCTCAGATTGGGGCCTGGCACAGAGGAGGTACTTAATAAACGTGTGTGGAATGGAGGCACAGCAGGAGTGATGTCAAAACTTCTGGGCAGGAGGTGAAGAGACCTAGTCCTGACATGGTCTCTGCCCCACCTTGTGACCCTGGATGAGTCACAGAGCCTCCCCATCCATCAGACTGAGCTGTTATCCTGGAATGTACGCCACCACTTGGGTCCCTTCCAGCTCCAACAATGCAGTCCTATTAATTCTTTTATTCGCTTGCTAACTTGTTATTTCAGCGAAATACTTGGTAGAGCTCAGTAAATATGTTTTGGTACCAATAAAGTGGTGGGCAGAGTGGCAGGGAAAAGCAACGGTTGATGGGAGGGAAGTGATTTGTTAAGAGCAGAGACTCTGGCATCAGATGGCGTGGGTTCAACTGTTCCCTCCATTGCATGCTAACTGTGTAACCCCGGGCAAGTTACTTAACTACGTTGAACTTGGAATTGTTTATCTACAAAATGGGGGTAATAGGAGGATACACCCCATGGATTTGTATAAGGATTAAATGAGATACTACAAATAAAGTGCTTAGAAAAATGTTTGACGCAAAAAAAAGCTGTTCTTAGTCCTTAGAGGGGCACAGGTGGAGAGTGATAGCTGAAAGGCAGGGGGTTTCTTTTGGGGATGAGGAAAATGTTCCAAAATTGACGCTAGTGATGGCTGCCTAACTCTGAACATACTGAAAACCATTGAATGGCACACTTTAAATGAGGGAGCTGTATGATATATGAATTATATCTCAATAAAGATGTGAAAAAGAAAATACAAGGGGAGGGGTATGAATTCATCAGCAAATTCATTGGGGAAATGCCAGGTTGAGGAGGGGATTGTCTGCTGTTGGACTTTTCTGGGCCAACCTGCATTGGCAAAACTCCTGGAGTGGGTTAGAGGATGCAGCATTCCCTAAAACTTTGACCATAGTTTAACCATGGAACCGTCTTCACAGAAACCTCTCTTAACCTCGCACAAAACACTTCACGGAACATAATTTGGCAAGTTTGGCTGCAAGCCATGAGAGCCATTGAAGGTTTCAGCAGAGGAAGCGCTGCGCTTACAGGGAAGGCAGATTGTGGTGGGGAGAATGGAACGGGGCGGGGGGTATCCTAGTGGCTTGGTGCCAGTGAAGTGGTTAAAAAACACCCATTGGAATAGACATTTCTCCAAAGAAGATATACAGTGGCCAATAGCACTTTTAAAAGATGATCAGCATCATTAGTTACCAGGGAAATGCAAATCAAAACCACAATGAGATCACTTTGTACCCACGAGGGGCGCAGGCGGGGTGGCAGGGGTCTGGACATGGCCCTTGGGAGGGACCACCCTGCCTCCTCTTTCCATAACTCCTGGAAGGGGTGCTTCTCCCCTCCCTGAGCTCCCTGACAAGCCCTAGGAACTCCCAGACCCTCCCTCACCCAGACAGCAGCCCTGACCACCCTGGTGCTTCCGGAGA
The DNA here is from genome assembly GCF_057876585.1 of Rhinolophus sinicus. Taxonomy (NCBI): domain Eukaryota; kingdom Metazoa; phylum Chordata; class Mammalia; order Chiroptera; family Rhinolophidae; genus Rhinolophus; species Rhinolophus sinicus. Next base: position 35,910,712 of record NC_142512.1, read on the forward strand.
GGATGTGGGGGGTTCTCGTCCATTCCAGTTATGTTTATGTCCCTCTTCCTAGAAGTGGGCTGGGCACCAGCCTGGCCAGACTGGAGGGGGGAGGAAGGCACCGGAACTGGGGGCGCGTGAGAACCCAGTGGGGAGGGCAACAGTGAGTGGAGGCAGGTGGACCTGAGGAGGGCTGGGCAGGTTGGAGCAAGGGTCTGTCTGGTCCCAAAGTATATTATTTCCCTGCACAGCCTTCCTTCCCCCAGGCCATGAGAAGCATACCAGGAGTTCAGCCCTGAGAGAACCTGGGGAACTTGACCTTTACGTTTTAAAAGTCTTAGTCACAATGCTTAACATTTATTGAGTACGTGCTCTCTCTTCTGTCCTGTGCTAAGTGCCCTACATGCATCATCTCTTCTAATCCTTAAATCAATCCTATGAAGTAGGTACTATTATTATCCCCACTTTATAGATGAGAAAACTGAGCCCCAGGAGATTTGCAATAACTTACCCGATAGTACACAGACATTAGGCCAAGGGAATCTCATGAAACGGGATTCGATTCCAGTTGTAGGGAGCAGGGTTTGAAAAGCTGGCCCAACTGCCTTCTTCCCAGCCCTGACTCCAGCTTTCCTGCTTTACAGTGTCTCCAGAGGCCCTAGGAAACAGGGAAGGGGGGCAGGGAGCACCCAGAGACAACTTCAGCCATCCCTCTGCTGCAGGAAGCAGTTGGTTCCCTCAGATTACCAGCCTCCCGGTGTGAGAGCTGTCCAGACTTCCTTCAAACCTCATCTTTACTGTCTCAATCTGAGGCTATAGGAAAGCGAAAAGGTCAGAGAATGAGAGGTGTGTTCTCCTCCAGGCTCCTAGTAGGGCAAAGGAGGAGACCCCCAACGAGTTTGGGGGCATACACTCAGGGCTGGGCCCTTCCAGACAGGGGAACAGCAGATGGGCCGCGCTGTGGGAGGGGGCCCAGGAGAGCAGGGTGATGGCCACAGTTCACTTTCCAAAGGCCAGAAGGGGTTCCTTTCCCTCCCAATACCAAGTCAAGGGGTCGCGGAAGGGTAGATGCTAGATTTCAGAAAGAACATCCCTCAGGAGAGATTCTGTACCCAAGAAACAAAGCTCAGTGTCCTGGGCTGCATCTGACGCTGGCCGGCCTAGAGGCAGGGGGATGGCTGAAATGGGGCCGCTCTGGGTAATGAAGAAATGGTGTTCCTGTCTGTGGCCAGACCTGGTCGAGAGCCCAGCAGGCTGGCCCCCAAGATCTCTGATGCTGACCCCAGCTCGGAAGCAGAGGGGTGGATACCATGACCTCCTCCTGCAAACCATCTGTGGCTGCAGGAGTGTCGGCTGTGTGGGCACCATTCACTCCCCAAATATTTACGGACAGTGTTCCTAGCTCTGGGCCCGGGGCCAAGGCCCTCGGGTCAGGCCCTGGCTTCGTCCATTACTCTTGTCTCAGTAGGGCAAGCAGGCCCTGGATGCAGGGAGGGGGAGCGGAGGAGGCAGGAGCCTGGCTCACCCTGCGTGGGGGATGGGATATGCCGAACAGTAGCCCTGCCTGCTGACCCCTCCCACAGCCCACCCGCCTGGCAGGAGGAATCTGGCTGCATCCCAAAGGCTCAAGCCTGCTCTCAGGGAGAGGTTGGGAAACTGGGGGCAGGGCAGGGGCCTCCCGGGCTCCCAGGATGGGGGTGGGAGCAGTCACACTTGTCTCCCGAGCTCAGATTATCCAGCCCCCCAAGAGTGGGGGCTCCCCCAGGGCCAGGCTGGGTTAGACAAGCTGCTGCCTGCCTTACATCCTGGGAGGGAAATAGTCCCTGGAGGCAAAGCCGACAGGAAAAAATAATCAAGGAGCTTGACAGGGGAGGGGGTGCTGCCCTGGGCCTGTCCTCAGACAAGCAGCCACCTCCCAGAGCACACCGTCACGTCACACACAGCAGCCCTTAGACACACTACCAGAACTACCCGGGGGTACAGAGAGGCTGGGGCGGCCCCAGAAAGTTACCATTGTGGACAGTGTACAGGGGCCAGCCTGGGCAGCTCCCCCCTCTGGGCCAGGACACTGGGCAAGCTGCCCCACTCCGGGACCCTTCTGGAGCCTTCTCCCCTGCCCTCTCCTCTGCTTCCATCACCCCACTTCTGCCCCACTTGTTCTGTCTCTATCTCACTGGTCCCCTCTCTCCTCATTTCTCATCTCTAAACAGACAGGCTGGGACAGGAAAGAATCCAGGTGCTGCCCGCCTAGAAGAGATTTGGTGGGAAGAACGGGGCTAGGCCAGGGGACGCTGTTGTGGTCCTGCTGGAGTGTGGAGAATCCACATCTCGGCCTTCTCTGTCCCTTCCTACCCGTGCCCTGGAAGGTGTGGGGTGGCAACACAGGGACAAACCATATCTCTCCCTCTTGGTGTGGTTTAAGTAGCTAAACTTGAACTTTAGCCAAGCCTTTCCTGACCTGGTAAACCATCTGCTCCCCTTTCCCCCCAGAAGGCTACTATTCCCCGCCCGCCCCCTCAACACACAAATGCCCCTGGGGACAGTGGGAGAAAACTGTCCCACCTGCCTCCTGTGGACCCCTCATTTGGCTCATGGCCTCTCCTCTCCTAGACCTGGGCTTCCCTGGCTGCGACTGGTCAGGGGAGTGGGCTGATCCACACCTTTTGGGGGTTCCCAGCCAAGGTAGCAAGGGCAGGTTCACCCTAGAAGCAGGGTGTGTGGTGGGAAATGTGGCTGTCACAGGGGCGCTGAGCACTCCTCCCTCTTCTCCCTTTTCTTTTCCCCCAACCTCTGGAAGATCCTCCCACCTCTCCTGAGCTCCCAGGCTCCCTCCCTCCCTCAGGAAGTCTTCCTCTCTGGTTGACACACAAAGTGCTGGTGAGCACCCACTCTGCACAAAGGCCACATTGGGCACCTTGGGGGAGATCCAGAGGGACCCATACCCCCGCTGCTCAGATGTCAGTCAGTATTAAGTGGGGAGACAGGAAGAGCAGGCCCCCCACTCAGGGTGGGGTGGGGTGGCCTGTGTGCTGAGAGTTTGGAGGGATGGGGTTGAAGGTGGAGACAGCCTCTAGGATGAAGGCATCTGGGAAGGCTTGCAGGAGGAGGTGGCATTTGTAGATGGGCCTGATGAGGAAGGTCCTATCTCTGCTGGCTCTTCACCCCCATGCCAACCTGAAACCTCCTTAACCACCAGGAGCAAAGCATGCTCCTTGGCCTCCTGCCAACTCGCCCAGGGCACTTTTTCTTCTCCATGGCCCCCATCTTCTCCACAATAGCTTCCCAGCTGTGCACCTGGGTTATGTGATGGAGACTCTCAAGCCTCCTCTGTGCAATAGGGAAAGTAAAACACTGCCTCCCATGGTTTTCCTGCTGATGCACTGGGGTCATGCGGCTGACAGCTCCACGAGAGGTGAGCTCCTGCACAATGCACCCATTTTGTACACACCGGACCCACGAGGAAACAGTAAAGACTGCAGAGGGTTGGGGATTCCAATTTGTGAGAGGAAAATGAGGCAGTGCTGGTAAATGTCCTTCTCCCCTGCTGGCCCTGTGGGGAGCTGAAACCCCCTGGTCTTCGGTCTCAGCTCCACCAAGCTGCCCACTGATTTCCAAGGTAGCAGGTGGCTTATTCCCAGCTCCTCAGGACTAACTCTCTCCTTGGGGCCCACAGCCTGCACTTAACCCTAGTTTCTTTGGGGAGTAATCATTCTAAGTAAGGACAGGGTGGGAAAGTGGCCTCTCCTTCCAGACCTTGGATGTCGGTGAGGTGATTCTCCATGGCCTCCTCCAACCATCCTTTGGCCACGATGTCTGTGTAGTGTCTGGCTGAGAGAGACTGACTTTCTGCAGTCCTACAGCAGTGCAGGAAGGTACTTGGGAGAAGTTCTCTGAGTGGGATGGACCCTACAGAGTATCTCATCTCCCCTTCACTTTACATGAAACCCAAGGGTCAGTCACCCAGGACCTTGAGTTCTCCAAACTTCCAGGCTCACCCTTCCCATCTCACATTCAAACCATACTGGGGTTTTAAGCTTGAGCCCCCGCCCTGAGAGTCCTGGGTGCTCCCTTCTCCCTCTGATTTCTGAATTCTGCACTTTCCCTGAATTCTGCACTTCTCTGCCTCACACCTGTGGGCTGTTGGCTTTGCACTTTGTCAGCCCAGGTGTGGAATGCAGCCCGCCCTCCCTTAAATTCCTCCCTAAATACTATTCACCCAAGGCAGTGAGGCTAGGGGATCATTCTTGAGGGGTGAGGAGGGAGGAGGCCTACTTTTCCACCCATCGGCTGAATATCAGATCCCACTGGTCTTCACGCACCACAGCAGCCCTCTCTTCTCACAGCCATGTTTTCATCTCACCCTGATTGCTGGCCGTCTTATCCTTGTTGGTTCTCAGTCTCTCTCTCTGTCTCTCTCAATCTCTCTCTCTCTGTCTCTCTGTCTCTCTCTCTCTCCTCCATATCCCCATCCCTCCTCCTCATCTCTCTTCAAGAATTCTCTCCTGAAACTTAGAGTGCTCCTAGGCTACTAGCTGGAGCCACGCTTCTTTTCATTTCATGTCTGGAGAGAGCCCGGCAAAGTATTTTCACAGGCAAAGCTCTCTCCCTCAGAGGAATTCTGCTGCCAGCTCTTACAATAGCAAATGTGATTTTTTTTTCTTCCCACTCCACAGGAGTGGGGAAACTGAACCCCTCAAAAGAAAATGACTTGCCCAGGGTATTACAGAGTGAGAAACAAAGCAGGAATAAAAACTTAGGACTTTTAACTGCCTAAGAGCTGTGTGACTCTGGGCAAGTTAACAAGCCTCTCTGGTCCACCACTTTATCTTATGGTAATATGTATATTTGACTGAAGTGTCACATACAGATAGTAAAGTGGGTGGGTTTTCACAAAATGAACACATCTGTGTAACTGAAACCTAGATTGAGATATAGAATATTTCCAGCATTCCCTAAACCCTCTCGTGCCTCCTCCCAATTTCTACTCCCCCCAGAGGTAACCACTGTCCTGACTTCTACCACCACAAAGTGGTTTGCCTGTTTTTGAACTTGCCATCAATGGAATCATGCAATATGTGTTCTTTCACGTGAGGCTTTTTTTGCTCAACGTTAAGCTTATGAGATTCATCTGTGTTGTTTCTTGTAGTTGCAGTCTGTTCCTTCCCATTGCTGTAGAGCATACCATCATATGAATATAACAGCCTTTATTTATCTATTCTACTGCTAATGGACATCTGGTTTTTTCAGTTTGGGGCTTCCAACAAATGGTGACCATTCTTGTGCATGTCTTTGGAGCATAATGTCTGCTTTTCTATTGTACATGTCCAGAGGGGAAATCACTGGGGGACGGGGACCAAATACAATTATCTTTACTTGATGTTGTCATAAGTTTTCAAAAGTAAGTTGTGCCAACTTACACTCCTACCAGCTGGGTACAAGTGTGCACACATCCCTGCCAATACTGAGTAATGTCGGTCTTTTCTCATTTTAGCTCATTGTGGGTTTTGCATTTCCTTGGTGACCAATTACATTGTGCACATTCCCATATGTTTATAGGTCATTTGGAAAGCCTTCATTGTGAAGTGCCTTTTCAAGTCTCTCACCCATTTTCTTCCTATTGATCTGTAAGAGTTCTTTATGTATTTTGGATACAAGCCCTTTGTATTGCAAATGTCTTCTCCAACTTTGTAGCTTGCCTTTTACTTCTTTGTTGTTTTTGTTTAAAAAAAAACAACATTGGAGTTTTAATGAACTTCCTGTGTGATTTCAAGCTACCAGGACACAGGCCCCTCCAACACCCTTATTTGGCCTTCACGATGACAGGCTGTGTGGGGGCGGAGCCCCAGAGAGTAGTTTCCAGGCTCTCGGCCTCACATAGACAGGTGCTGGCTCAGGTAGTAAATGGCCAACTGTGATTGCATGGCCATCAGCTGTGGCTAGTTGGCCGTCAGCTGTAACCAGTGAGCCATTGGCCACAATATAACTGCTGTGGCTACGGAGAGGAGGGAGGAAGAGAAGGAGAAAAAAGAATGGGGCTAGCAAGAAGACGGCGGCTGGGCTGGCAAGCGTGGATGGCGGTTTGCGGACAGTGTGTATCCAGCCTCCAGTGAGAGTATAGTGCCGCCAGAGAGAATAAAGTGGTATGACTCCCCTACCTATGGCTCCGTGGGTGTTCCTTTTTGGCCTCACCATATCCTGCGTTCTTGTATGGGGAGCGGGAGCAGAGACCCCGCAGGCCGCCCCGCACGACACATGGCGTAGTCGGCAGGATACGGTGCCGGCCAAAGCTCTCCAAAGGACGGTGGAGCAGTTTGTGTGCATGAACACTCAGTCTCAGGAAGACCAGGAGGAGCAGCTGCCGGAGAGCTGGACCCCCGTGGAGGGGTGGGAGGACGTGGACGGTTCTCCCACCAGCACAGGAAAAGCCATGCAGCTGCTGGAGAGATGGAGCCCCGTGGAGAGGTGGAAAGATGTGGACGGTTCCCCAACCAGCACAGGCCGGAGAAAGCGAAGGTCGTTGCAGCCCTGTGGGCCGGGGAAGTTCCTGCTCAGGCAGCCCGGATGCAGGACTTATAGTCCCAGGAGGTAACGCTTGCTGAGTCCTCCGTGGGAGATGAGGGTGAGGTCAAGGTCATCCCTCACCCCCAGGACAGCCCTGGTGAATGACTATGGACTATGGGGAATTGCCTTCCATCCCTAATTTAATGGACCGCTTGACTGTTTGTTTGGGAATTGTTGTTAGTGGAACTGGGGGATATTTGCTTTTGTTTCTTGACTGGCCGCCATTGAGAATATGTAAGCACCTTGATTGTGAGTCGCTGTTGTTCCAGCAGGGTACCCTGAGAGGCACAGAGAGAGTGGCAGTGCCCTGAGAGCCCTGGCTGAGTCCAGGAAGTCTGGCTGAGCCCTGAAGATACCCTGGCTGTGCCCAGGAAGTCGGGCTGTTCCCAGAGAGAGTAGAGCCCTGGCTGAGTCCAGGAAGTTTGGCTGAGCCCTGAAGATACCCTGGCTGTGCCCAGGAAGTCGGGCTGTTCCCAGAGAGAGTAGTAGAGCCCTGAAGGTACCCTGGCTGTGCCCAGGAAGTCGGGCTGTTCCCAGAGAGAGTGGCGGTGCCCTGAGAGCCCTGGCTGTGTCCAGGAAGTGTGGCTGTGCCCACAGAGAGTGGCGGTGCCCTGAGAAGCCCTGGCTGAGTCCAGGAAGTGTGGCTGTGCCCACAGAGAGTGGTGGTGCCCTGAGAAGCCCTGGCTGTGTCCAGGAAGTGTGGCTGTTCCCAGAGAAAGTGGCAGTGCCCTGAGAAATCCTAGCTGTGCCCGGGGAAACTAGTGGTACCCTAAGAAGTCCAGGAAGTCTGGCTGTGCCCAGGAGTACTGGTGGTGCCCTGAGAAACCCTGGCTGTGTCCGGGAAGACAGGTGGTACCCTAAGAAGTCCAGGAAGTCTGGCAGTGCCCAGGAGTACTGGTGGTGCCCTGAGAAACCCTAGCTGTGCCCGGGGAAACTAGTGGTACCCTAAGAAGTCCAGGAAGTCTGGCTGTGCCCAGGAGTACTGGTGGTGCCCTGAGAAACCCTGGCTGTGTCCGGGAAGACAGGTGGTACCCTAAGAAGTCCAGGAAGTCTGGCTGTGCCCAGGAGTACTGGTGGTGCCCTGAGAAACCCTGGCTGTGTCCGGGAAGACAGGTGGTACCCTAAGAAGTCCAGGAAGTCTGGCAGTGCCCAGGAGTACTGGTGGTGCCCTGAGAAACCCTGGCTGTGTCCGGGAAGACAGGTGGTACCCTAAGAAGTCCAGGAAGTCTGGCTGTGCCCAGAAGCACTGGTGGTGCCCTGAGAAACCCTGGCTGTGCCCAGAGAGCCTGGCTGTGTCCAGGATATTGCATTCACCCCCAGGCTCCTCGCACAGGTCCCCTCGCGGAAGACGCTTGTCGCGTAGATTGTGAGGCGAGAGCCTGTAGGGGTGGAGTGTGGGGGCGGAGCCCCAGAGAGTAGTTTCCAGGCTCTCGGCCTCACATAGACAGGTGCTGGCTCAGGTAGTAAATGGCCAACTGTGATTGCATGGCCATCAGCTGTGGCTAGTTGGCCGTCAGCTGTAACCAGTGAGCCATTGGCCACAATATAACTGCTGTGGCTACGGAGAGGAGGGAGGAAGAGAAGGAGAAAAAAGAATGGGGCTAGCAAGAAGACGGCGGCTGGGCTGGCAAGCGTGGATGGCGGTTTGCGGACAGTGTGTATCCAGCCTCCAGTGAGAGTATAGTGCCGCCAGAGAGAATAAAGTGGTATGACTCCCCTACCTATGGCTCCGTGGGTGTTCCTTTTTGGCCTCACCATATCCTGCGTTCTTGTATGGGGAGCGGGAGCAGAGACCCCGCAGGCCTCCCCGCATGACAGGCTGCTTTGGGAGCTTTCCCTTCCCCAGAACTTTGTAGTAGCCTGGTCGCACCACATCAATGATAGGAGCAGCTCCAGTTTTGTTTTTGGCAGCATTTACCTGTGTCTGCTCACTGACCAAGGTCCACAGTTTATCAAGGTTGACAGTTGGGCAGAAGCTCTGGTTCCTCTTTAAGTGGTAATGCCTCATACCAAGTTTCCCAAAGTAACCTGGGTGATATTTGTCAAAGTTGATCCTGTGGTGATGCAAGCCACCAGCATTACCGCGGCCTCCTGGGTGCTTCTGGTGCTTGCCGTTGCGGCCGTGGCCGTGGCTCACGTGGCCCTTAAGTTTCCTCAGTCTGGATGGCATGTCAACAGTCAAGACGAAAAAAACGCCTTTTACTTTCTTAATGGTGACTTTTGACAAACTGAAGTTCTTAATTTTAATGGAGAATAATTTATTGACTCTTTTCCTTTATGGTTAGTACTTTTTGTGTCCTGTTTAAGAAATCTTTGCGTACCTCAAAGTCATGAAGATATTCTGTTTTCTTCCAGTTGTTTTACCACTTATATTTAGGTCTAAATTGATCTGGAATTTATTTTTGGTATAGTGTGAAGTATGGCTCAAGATACCTTTTCCCCCCAGATGAATATCCAATTGACCCAGCACCATTTATTGAAAACAACCATTCTTTTCACAGGAAATCATTGCAGTATCGTCTGTGTCAAAAATCAAGTGGCCATTTTGTGTAGACCTGTTTTAGGGCTCTCCATTTTGTTATACTGGTCTATCCTTGCATTAAAATCACACTGCCTGAATACTTGATGCTAGAAGTCTTCCAGTCTTGCTCTTCTTCGAGAGATTCTTGGCTATTCTTGGTCTTTTGCATGTCCATATAAATTTTAGAATTTATCAATTGTAATAACAAATTTGTAAATTTGTCAGCTTGTTAGTACACACACACACACACACACACGCACACACACACGCACTCACTCACTTTCCTGCTAGGATTTTGATTGGGATTGCACTGAATCTATAGATTGATTTGGGGAGTATGGACAAAAAAGGGGCCACATACTAAACCTGACATGCTCAGGGGAGGCCTGCATAGCAGGTCTCACAAACTCAGAGACGGAAAGTACCCACATAGGATGATCTGAACATAAAAATTCCTAACTAAAAGCAGGCAATGGTGGGTAGTCACATTCTAGACCTGTAGCTTCCTTGACAAAGGTCAATCTTTACCTTAAGTGAGCCTGTGTAATGCCTTTTTGTATCTAAGATAACATGCTCTTAAAATGTCAGAGTAACCCCCTTTTTCTGGACCCCTCAGTGTACAACTGCAGCACCAGAGCACAAGACCACAGAACCCCTCATTGTTATCTTGTTCCCCAAATACCATCTCTATGTGCTATGAATGTTGATTATTAATTATCCTGTACCCACCAATGTAACAGAAGCATGCACCTCTCTGTTTTACTTTTTATCCAATCCCAGAGATTTCCCTGCTTTGCTTTCTCCCACTCCTTTATTGGATTTCATGCAACCCTCCTTATGTCTCCTCCTTTGAAGCTGCAAAACTGCCATTCTCTGGAACGTTTTCTCAATCTATAGAGATTTTGCTTCCCAGCAATTGTCAGTTTGGCTCAAATAAACTCATAAAAATTCTTTGCAGATTTGACATTTCTTACATTGGCAGGAGGATTAACACCTTTACAACACTGAGTCTTCCAATCCATGAACATTGTATATCCTTCCATTAATTTAGATATTTTAAATTAGTTCTCAATATTTTGTAATTTTCTGTGTATTGAGTGATCTTGCACTTTTTTGGTTAGATTTATTTCTAGGTAGGTGTTTGATATTTTTATGGTGTGTAAACGGTGTTGTCTTTTTAATTTCTTTCCCTAATTGTGCATTGGTAGTATATTGAAGGACATTTGATTTCTTATACTGATTTTGTATCTAGTGACCTTGCTAAACTGACTTATTTATTCTAATAGTTTGTATATTTTTTGGATTTTCTCTGTGTACCATTATATCATCTAAATATTAGCAGTTTTATTTCTTCCTTTACAATTTTCTTAACTTTTATTCTTGCCTTATTGCCCTGTCGGGGACCTCCAGTGTAGTGCTGAAAGGAAGTGGTGATAGAAACATCCTTGTCTGGTGCCTGATCTTGGTAGAAAAGCTTTCAGTATTTCATTAAGCTTGATATTGGCTGTGTGTGTGTGAGTGTGAGTGTAAATGTGTGAGTATGTGTGTGTGTGAGTGTGTGTGTGTGTGAGTGTGTGTGTGTGTTTGGAGAGATTCTTCATACTACTACTTTTTTGGACACACTTTTTGGATAAGAAAATAGTCTGGGGAGCACTGGGAGGAAGGGGGCTCCTGGGAGTAGCCTGCTCCTCACTCAAAAGATGAAACAGACTTGTCTCCAAAGGGGGAACACCTCCATGATGATTCCCCTCCATGTCCTTCATCAAAATCTGGCCAAAACTTCAGTCTCATCTAGGGGATCGCTGGGTGTTCCCCTTTGGTTCTGGAACATAAGACCACCAGTACATTTCGGTTATTCCTCAGGGAAACTGAGGCTCAGAGCAGGATATTGGCTAGCCTCAGGTCACACAGCAAGTTAGTGGCAGAGCCAGAATTAGAACTCAAAATTCTTGGATCCCAACCCCCGTCAGCCATTGCTCTATGGTCAGGATTTGGGAGGTAGCCAGAGGAAAAAAGGGAGGTACGTGTAACTGTTTTAGGATAACTTTGCCCAAGTACCAGCCCAATACCCACAGATACTGTGTAAAGGGTGTGGGCAGGCAGCCCGTCTTTCAGCAAGAAGGAAGAGGGCTCAGGGCTGGTGGAGGTGGGAGGCAGGTGGAGGAACTGGCCCTCACTTCTCATCCTGTGCCATTTAGAAAAAGGCTTTGGGGAACTTTCTCCATGGGGAACCCAGACCATCAGCCTGTTAAGGCTTTAGCAATCAAGGACTTGGACCCCAGAACCCCAGGGTTCCAAGGGATGGAAGGAGCCTATGGCCAGAGAGGATAAGTCCTGGACCCAAGACGCACAAGGCGTTGGTGCCAAGCTGGGGCCAGACCAAACCCAGAGCTCCTGGATGTCTAAAACAGAGACAAAGTCCTGGCAGAGAACCCCGGCCTTGTCTCCCCACTTCCTACCATAAACTCTGGAGATGACAGAGAGGAGAAGGCTAAAAGGAAGAGCAGAACAGACCAGAAAAGGAAAGAGTGAGGAGTTAGACACAAGCCTGGGAAGTCCATGGAGGGGAGCTGAGCCCGTGGAAGGGCCGGGTGGGGGAGAACTGAGCAAACTAAGACACAGGATATCCAAGTCAAACAGCATTCTCCTCTTCTGGCCACCCCCCATCCCCCGCCTGTGGGGAATGTTTGGAATGTGATGAGCTGATAAGATCGGGACTCCCACTCCACCTGGAAGGAGCACTGGGGGTGGGGTGCTTTGCCACCTTCACTTATCAGAGGGGATTTTCTTGGGACTGAGGAAGTTTTCAATGGACATATCCTAATGAAGGACTATGTAGAAGATCTGCGGGAGAGGTGCCCTTCATGCAGGGCCAACGGGCCAGCTGCCAGGGCCACAGCACGGACAGATGCTTTCCAACTGAGCTGTGAGTCAGAAGGCATGGGGCCTGATTTGAGGGCGGGGGGGTTTCCAGTTGCCAGGGAAGTTGGGGCAGGAGGAGAGGGGAGAGGGAAGGCAGGGCAGTGGCTGGCACTCTTCTAAAGGACAGGGCTCCATGGCTGCTGGCCGATGAAGCCATCTGGGGGCCCTGTCCTAGGAGCGACCCCAGTGGGTGCTACCTCACCCCTGCTGGGTCTGGAGCCTAGTGAGTAAGGAGCAGACTGGAACTCCTGTGGTCCACATTGAGGTGGGTCCAGGGGGTCTTTCGATTCAATTCAGGGCAGTTGGGCACATGGACACTCTCAGGTGTGTTCTTAGCATCCAAGCTTACTTCTGCTCACCTTGCCTTCCGGTGGCTTTGTGAGGCTTCCCTCTAAAGACCTCAAAGCCTTTGCAGAGCTGCTTTCACTCACCTCCACTGAGTGTTTCAGCCCATGTTTGCTGAGACCTACTACGTGCCAGGCACTGCCAGGTCCTGGGCTTTGATGATGAAGCAGGCAGGTTCTCTGCCCTCCTGAGGCTGTACATCAGAGGGGGTTGGAGTAAACAGCCATGGATGCTTCCAGCTCATGGGAGGCATGCTCTGGCAGGGCACTGGGAGCCCAAAGGAGACAGAGGTGGGTGGCAGCAAGACCTGAGGTGGGCAGAAGGGGTACAGCAGCCCCAAGGCCCCACATTTTCTGCTCCCTGGATGGACATTTCTGAGACAGGCTGCCAGAACAGAGCAGAAGGAAGGGAAGACGAGGGGGAGGGGAAGGGACTGGTGGTTTGAGGTTGAGCCTGTTTGGAGGAGGAACAGAAATGGAGAAAACCTCAGCCCCAGGGACTGCTGTGTGGCTACACCTGAGACCCACTGTGGGTGACCTGAAACTGGGGTGGGACGTGATCCAAACCTCACTCAGGGCCCACTGCGCATTGGCTCCTGCTGCAGAACAGAGGGCAAGGGGGCACCACCACATGGCTGCAGTGGGAACAGATCCAGGCAGCAGGGCTGCCCCACAGACACGGGGCTGCTGTCATGGAGCCTGGCCTGGGCATATGACTGGCTGCTGAGTAGAGAGGAGTTGTGCTGGGGCCTGGAACAGAGACCTCGTATTGGCCACTTTTGTTTCCTCCCCACACCCAGCACAATGCCTGCTAGCGCAAATTACTAGGGAAATAAAAACCATGAATGAATAAATGATGGATGAATAAACAAATCCATCAGCTAGCCAATCTGAGTTCCCAACAACCAGAATTCCCAGCCATTAGAAATGGGCTGGCCTGCCACCTGGTGGTGATTGAGATAACTGCAGCTCATGGTCAGGGCCCAGCATCCCCCATCTCCCCTCCACCAACCCCTGGATTGTAACCATTAAGACTGATGCAGGGGCCACCTTGGTCCTCCATCTGCCTCCAGCCCATACCATCTTATTTTCCAGCACACTCAGGCAGTTTTCTCTTATTTTATAAAACCTCCAAGGAAAGAGATTCCTCCTTCACCTTTGTTCCTTGGAAAATCCTACCTGTGGTCTCACCTTTGTGTTTTCCTCCTATTCCTTCTTGTCCTCGAGGCAGAGAGAGAAGGAGAGGGTTCCCCTCCCTTCACTCAGACAGGAAGGTCAGCCTGAGGCGTCCAGGCCCTGGACTATCTGTCTGTTTGCCTGTCTCTTTCTCACTTCTAAGTATATTACGTTGGTTGGTTTATCCCAGGCTGGGTTATTCGCTCCTGCCTCTCCAATCATCTGAGGAAACTTGGCCTCTTTCTTCTCAGAGGAAGGAGGGCAGTTTCCAGGCTGCTCTGAGGGGCCTAGACAGCACCACTGGACACCCAGAGTCACACTCTGCCATTCACCCCATAGAGCAGGTTGCTATGGGGACCCACAAGGGCCTGCAGTGAGCTCACCAGCTCTAAGACAAGGAAATACCTGGCTTGGAGATAGGAGACATCACTGTGTGACTTGGGGCAGGTCACGGTCCCTCTCTAGGCCTCATTTTCTCCATCTGTATCATTAGGGGCACCTCTGGCTCTGACATCGTGTGGCTCTGCCTCTCCATGTCTGGCTGACAGTCTTTCTTCCTTCCTCCCGTAGGCCGTTTTCATAGCTGCCTCTACCCCCTCTATCTTTCTATCCTACTCTTCACCCTCCAGGGCCAGCTACAGAACAAATCGTAACTTCGTTCTGTCCCTGTCAAGAAGCATCCCAGGTGTGGTGAAATCGTTGGCTGCCTGCCCTTCCTCCTTAGTCACAGAACCCCACCTTTGTTTGGGACAGCAAGGATCTCTGGAGCCCTTGAAAGGGAAGACCACAAGTGACTATACACCTGTCCCTTAGCAACAGGTGCCAGGCCGAACCCATGCCTCTTTCTCCCCTGGCTGCAGTTTCCCAGCTGAGGGCCTTTGCCACTCGAAGGGGCCTTGAGGGAGCCCTGCAAAGAATACCAGCGTCCTTCTCAGGGTGCTGTCACCCTGTGCTCATCAAACTACCAGTCCCTGGGGGTGCCAGAGTAGCGTTCGGATCAGACATGTGGGCCCCACGGCAGCTGTGCTTGAGTTCAGAGGCTCCAGTCTCTCAGATAAATGGTTCTGTCAACTTCCTAACCACGGGGCTGGGAAGGGCAGCTCCTTGGCTCTCATCTTCTTCCTTCCCCACTTCCTATCAAAAAACAAAACCTCCCACGCTTTTTCTACACCTGCCCCTCCCTGGTTTTCTGGAGAGGCAACTAACCCCTTCCAAGTACCCATCTTGCTGGGGATCAACAACTCTGTGCGTCTGCCCGGGCAGGGACCCGGAGGGCGAACCCCTAAGGGAAAGGCCTCAGAGAGCCCAGCTAAAGGCAAGGAAGGCAGAGGCTCACAAGAGTGGAATAATGCGGGTAAATTTGCTTTGCTTCTGATTAGCTAAGGAAGCGCTATTCATAGTATCTGCCTGTCATTCCTTTGTCCAAAATGCTGTTCTCTGTGTCAACTGGGGGTGATGGGGAGTCCCGGGGGTGGCTGTCTTGGAGGAGGCCTTGTGGATTCTGATCCACAGGTAGCTGTGAACCTGAAAGATGAGACAAGATACAGAGAGTGGAGAGAGTCCTGGGAAGGGGGTGGCAGGATGAGACTGAGGGTGGGGGAAGGGCCCTGGGGGCTGGGCGGACAAGGGAGGCTGGTCAGAACAGAAAGTGGAAGCAGGTCCCACTGGGGATGAAAGGCAGGTGGAATTAGACCCAAGTGCTGGGGAAGTTCATTCATGCACGTAGTTCAGGAGTTGGCAAACTATAATCCACAAGCTAAATCCAGGCTGCCTCCTGATTTTGTAAATAAGGTTTTATTTACGTATTGTCTACGGCTGCTTTCCTGTTGTAACAGAGACCAGACGGCTTGCAAAGGCTGAAATACTTTCTGTCTGGCCCTTTACTGTTACAACCTCTGCTGTAACTAGTATGCCAATTCACTCATTGAACAATTGTGAGCACCTACTATGTGCCAACCCCGTAATAAACTCTGGCTAGACTCACTGAGACAAGGGATGTCATCCGGCCTCTGGCCATTCACAGTCTAGAGGGAAAGACTGGTGAGCAGAGACCACCTGCCTAAGCACGGAAGCTTCAGTGCAGGAAGTCACATCGTGGTAAAGAGCAATAGTGGACACACCACCAAACGCACCACTGAAAAGAGGAATGAATGAGTACAAGGGGATGGAAAGTAGGGAAGAGAAAAGCACTGAGGGCTATAGGAGCCCACAGGCAGGGCTTTCAGCTGGCAGACTGGCTGCGTATCATGGAGGGCTGCTTGGAGGTGAGCTTGATCTCCAAGGACAAGCAAAAGTTAGCACCTGAAGAAGGAGGACAGACACCCAGCTCGGTGTGCTCAAGGCAGGCCCCTAGGAAAAGCAAGGCTCTTGCAGGGCTGGGCAGAGCAGTGGGGCCAGAGCCGGCAGGGCTGATGTGCTGCTGGTGTGGGCTTGAAGGTGAAGGTGAAGAAGATGGGAAGCACAGAAGGGCTCCAGCTACAGAGGACGCACAGGCTGAGGGAGGCCTGGTGCAGGACACGCTGCATGTACATAGAGGGATGCTGAGGCCTGGGCAGCATAGGGCAGTGGGCGGAGCAGGGCAGGGGCAAGGAGAGGTATTTGGGAGGCGGGGTCAGTAACACTTGGGGATTGACTGATTGTGGTAGATAAGCTTTGGCCAGAAATTGAATGGCAGATGGTGTTGGTGCAATGGTGTGATTGTTGAGAAGGCGAGCTGTGGAGGAGAATATTTAGGGATGAAGACAGCAAGTTCAATGTCCAACAGATGGGGTTTGAAGCCCTTGTGAGACACCCAAGCTAGAGTGTCCAGAAGACAGCAGGATTCCCAGCTCTGGACTCGGGCGAAGGGAGGTCTACACTGAGGCTATAGATGTAAGGCCATAGGAGTGGAAGAGATTGTGCCAGGAACGTGTGAGCTGAGAGTAAGAGCAGAATCCCAGGGCATCATGGGACACCCTGGCCGAGTGCAAGCGCTGGGGATGGACATGGAATCAGACACGGTCCCTGTCCTGGAGAAACTCCGTCCAACTCGTAAGAGAGGCACGTCAATAGACCATCTCAATATAATATGGTAAATGATAAAACGGATGCATGTTTGTTTAGCTCCGGGGATCTGGTCAAAAACAATTTAGCAGAAAGCACTTTGGCTCACTGCCCGTGGGGTAATGGATAGTGAGCATGCTTTTCCCTGCACAGCATCTATTCCCTCTTCTGGTAAGAGCCCCTCGGTTTCTCTTTAGGGAGCCACTTCTCCACTCTCTCAGCTTGAGTGTTTGAGGGAGCTGGCTCCTTCCAGCCTCCCTCCCACTCTGAGGTTAGCACAGGACCCAGCCTCAGACACTCCCTTTGGACCCAGCAAGCAGTTCAGGAACAGGTGTGTGACCCAAGGGCACCCGCTGAGACTCACGGCCAGGACTATGTCTGGAGAAGCACTTTCCTGGCTAGGACAGCTGGGTGAGGATCATGTAAGCGCAAGCAGGGAGGGGGGAAACCACGGAAAACAGACAGACAGACGGAAAACAGACAGACAGAGTGGACAGACAGCATTTGAGCTCTGTGAAGTGAGCTCTACCTGGGGACCCTGGCTTTCATTAGGTAGCGAAGCTCCTCACCCACTGTGACCAACTTTTTAGAGGGCCAATCTGAGACATAGCCATACCAGACACACACACACACAAATAATATCATATGTAATATATAACTATTTTATGACTTTAACATAAAAATATGAAAATAGGTACTTATTTGAAATTATATGCTATTCTCTATTATTTAATTTTCTGGTCATAAATTCTGTTTATTTAAACCAAACAACAATAGGACTAGTTAAAAGAGGCAATTGTACTAATGGATAATAGGATAGGACCAATTAAACAAGTAATATGTGTGAGAAAAGCATAACAATATTTTTATAATATCTCTTTTTTGTCTTCTGATATAATTTTATAAATTTATTTTAACTCTATAAATTTATTTTTAATTATAGTTGACATATTATATTATATGTTTCAGATGTACTACACAGTGATTTAACATGTTTTAACTCTTTCAAATTCTTTATTGGATATTTAAATTCTATGGACTATATTATTTTGTATTCTTAAAGATACATAAATGTGAGACTGTTTAAAAGGAGAACATAAATGTAATAGGACAAATTAAACAGCTATTATCCATATTTTATTTTTAAAAAAGAGCAATGCCCGGTTTCCTTCTGTCCCGTGACATGGTAGGATAATTGGACTCTTTCTGTTTTCTATTCCAATAATACTCTCTGAACTGCCTGCAGCCTTTACTTAGCACAGCCTTCTTTCATGCAGCGGTGAAACTGCAGAGGACTAAACATGAAATTCACTTTGATCTATAGCTCTGCTCTTATCAAGCCCACATTATGAGATCTGACAATTAAGTTTGCGAATTTGTTGCAACAATGTTGCTAACCTTTTTTTTATATCAGAGGGATTATTCATTATGGATTTGTACCAACTGGACAAACAGTTAACCAAGTTTACTATTTGGAAGGGCTGAAAATGCTGCATGAAAAAGTTGGACGACCCGAACTTTTTGCTAAGAATTCATAGCTCTTGCATCACGACAACGCACCAGCTCACACCGCACGGTCTGTGAGGGAGTTTTTAGCCAGTAAACAAATAACTGTATTGGAACACTCTCCCTACTCACCTGATCTGGCCCCCAATGATTTCTTTCTTTACCCGAAGATAAAGGAAATATTGAAAGAAAGACATTTTGACGACATTCAGGACATCAAGGGTAATATAATCACTCTGATGGCCATTCCAGAAAAAGAGTTCCAAAACTGCTTTGAAGAGTGGACTAGATGCTGGCATCAGTGCATAGTTTCCCAAGGGGAGTACTTCAAAGGTGACCATAGTGATATTCAGCAATGAGGTGTGTAGCACTTTTTATAGGATGAGTTCACAAACTTAATTGTCTGACCTCATATGTAGATTGATATGTCTATCTATGTATCTATCTATTATCTATCTACCTATCATCTCTCCTATCGGTTTAATTTCTCTGGAGAACTCAGACTAATACAGATTTCAAATAAGGTACAGTTTTAGTAAAGAAATTAAGAAAGTCTTATTTGACTTGCTATCTTTTTTTTTTTTTTTTTCAGTTCTGAGGCCGTCTTATTTCCAAAATATGAATCTGGGGTTTTTTGTTTTTGTTTTGGGGTGTTTTGGGCTGGTTTTTGTTTTTTAGCAGTTTTTGTTGTGTGAGTATTTGTCACAACCTACACGTGACGTTGAACAACTCAGATACAGTCAGTTCACCCTTTTCTAGGCTCTTTATGGCATCTCTAAAGATCATCAAATAGGCTTGGAGAAACAGCATATAAATTCCTGTTTTATTATAATCCCTTTCTCCAGTCTCATCTTTAATGTACTTCCAAATTAGAGAAGGGCATTCATTTTATCTCGCGCTTTAAAAATATGAATTTACAGCAAGTCACCATTTTCTATCTCTGTCACAGACAGCAACTCAGGTAGCCATCTTGTAGGCATGCGGCAAAGGAGGATCTCCTTCCATTTATAGAAAGTCAATCTCATTAAGTGCATCTGCACATGTTGAGGAAACTGAAAAGTGACTAAAAACATTCATTATGAAAGCCTCAGTATCACAGATAAGTAAACCGAGCTCCTTTCTGCAGTGTTGTGCACAGGATCTGCAGGTCGTTTAGCAGATAAGATCTTTTCTATTTCTTGGTAAGAAGTTTACAGACTAAGTGGAATTTGCTAAAATCTGCCTTTGCCCTGCCTGCTAAATGTGCACTATTGATGAGCCAGATTAGCTTTATTTGGAAAAGATATTAACAACCTTGTGTTTAGTGTTTTCTGTGGATTTGTTAAAATCTTCAGAGAAACCAAGATGACCATTTGAAACTTCAGTTTTCAAATCAAAGTACCTAAGAGCTAGGGGGAACATCTTTTTGTTGCCATAATTTAGATTTAATATACGGTGAAGAGCATGATCGTCGGTAAGATACGACAAAATTCGCTCTCCACTGTCAGAAGCCAAGCATGTGTTACCAAACTTCCTCCTTTGTTCTCCAATGGACATTTTAGTTAATCAAATGTGAATCAAACAATGTAACTTCTCTCAGTTTCATAGAACAATCAAGGAAACAATATAACATGTGGTATGCCCAGGGTAATTCAGCAATCACTGTTTTTGACTGAGGATTGGTGTCTGTTGAGCTGATGAAAAACTTTTGATTGATTTAGGAGTCCTTGCCTGTCTCATCCTGAATTTGTGAGATTCCATATATGTGAGTCTCCATATATGCTTCAGAACTCTCTCTTCAACATGCCCAAGCCCAGATTCTTTTCTGCGTATTGTGC
Organism: Rhinolophus sinicus; assembly: GCF_057876585.1. Classification (NCBI taxonomy): domain Eukaryota; kingdom Metazoa; phylum Chordata; class Mammalia; order Chiroptera; family Rhinolophidae; genus Rhinolophus; species Rhinolophus sinicus. Next base: position 35,930,580 of record NC_142512.1, read on the forward strand.
AGTCCTTTGTTTTGGTTATTTACCTTCCCAATCCAGTGGTATAAATCCTTCCATCTGTCATTAAAATAACAGTCATTTTGCCCTTTTTCCCTGGTGGTGTCATTGGTATTTTGTTATAGTCTAATCATCCTCATTTTCATTATCTGAACTCTTAGATAACATGCTCACAATGTTCACCTTAAAAATTAGACTAGCACTATGTCAATCCAGAGGCCAAATCAAAGGCGGTCTCTTAAAGCTCAAATCACAATCTCTGAAGTTGTACACTTAAGTGCTGTCACTCAGAGGGATGCAGTAATGATGCTGATCCATTAATGTCAACCGCATGTCACAGCTGACAGCATCAGTGGTCCTGTACATGTTTGGTTAGATTTACACCTACGTATTTCTCTTTTCTTTTTTGTTAGCAAGTGTAAACGGTATTGTATTTTTAATTTCAGTTTTCTCATGTTCATTGTTCGTATATAGTACAGTTGTTTTTAAACATTTTTTCAATTACAGTTGACAAACAATATTACATTAGTTTCAGGTGTACAACATAGTGATTAGACATTTTTATAACTTATGAAGTGATCACCCCAATAAGTCTAGCACCCATCTGACACCATACATAGTTATTATAATATTTTTGACTATATTCCCTATGCTGCACCTTACATCCCCATGACTGTTTTCATAATTGGCAATTTGTATGTCTTAATCCCTTTCCCTTTTTCACCCATCTCCCTAACTCCTCTCCCATCTGGCAACCATCAAAATGTTCTCTGTATCTATGAGTTTGTTTCTGTTTTATTTGTTCATTTACTTTGTTGTTTAGATTCCACAAACACATGAAATCATATGGTATTTGTCTTTCTCTGTCTGACTTACTTCACTTAGCTTAATACCCTCTAGGTCCATCCATGTTGTCATAAATGGCAAGATTTAATTCTTTTTTATGGATAAATAATATTTCATGGTATATATGTACCTCTTCTTTATCCAGTCACCTATTGATGGACACTTAGGTTGCTTCTTGGTTTTCATATGTTGATTTTATATCCTGTGACCTTGCTGAACTCATTTACTAGTTCTAGTAGGTTTTTTTGTGGATTACTTGAGATTTTCTTTGTAGAACATGTGTCATCTGAAAATGAGAAGTTTTATTTCTTCCTTTCTGATCTGTATTTATTTTTAATTCTTTTTCTTGCCTTACTGAGCTTGCTAGAACTTCCAGCATTATGTTGAGAAACAGTGATGAAGTGAACATCCTGGCTTTGTTCCTGGTCTTAGGGATAAGGCATTCAGTCTTTCACCATTAAGTATAATGTTAACTATAGAGCATTTGTAGATGTTCTTTATCAAGTTGAAGAAATTTCTCTACTAGTTTCCTGAGAATTTTTATCATGAATGGGTGTTAATTTTTGTCAAATGCTTTTTTTTGCATCAATTGATATGACCACGTGATTTTTTCTTCTTTAGCCTATTAATATGGTGGATTACATTGATTGATTTTCAAATATTGAATCCACCTTTCATCTCTGGAATAAATACCACCTGGTCATTGTGTATAAATTTTTTACATATAATTTTGAATTGTATTCACTAATATTTTGATAAAGATTTTTGTATCTATATTCATTAGGGTTGGATGTATAGTGGGTAATTACTCTTTTAATTTTCTAGTTTATCCTGTCACTGTTTATAAGAAAATATACTCCACCACTCCCTTTTGCTTAGATGACTGGTAACATACCATACACATTTCTCACCATCTTGACTTTTTTACTTAATAGCATATCTTGGAGAGAGTGCTTCAAAAACAAGTTAAGAATGACATCATGGCAAATGGTACAGTTAGATGTTTCAAGAATCAGCCTTTCCACAGAAGAAACCCTTAAGCTAGCCAATGACAGATTAAACTTTTTGGGGACTCTGAAATCCATTTAAAAATTTACAGCTACCAGAGAGGTGCCAAATGAAGAAAGGAGCTGCTAAATTTTGGCACTTAAGATCAGGCCACTGATTGATCACTGAGTTCTTAGAGCAGGAGCTTCAGTGATCACACATGACAAGGAATATAGTCTCTGCAAAAATAGTTTGGAAGGCCGACCCGGTGGCTCAGGTGGTTAGAGCTCCATGCTCCTAACTCCGAAGGCTGCCGGTTCGATTCCCACATGGGCCAGTAGGCTCTCAACCAGAAGGTTGCCAGTTCAATTCCTTGACTCCCGCAAGGGATGGTGGGCAGCGCCCCCTGCAACTAAGATTGAACAGGGCACCTTGAGCTGAGCTGCCTCCTGGATGGCTCAGTTGGTTGGAGTGCATCCTCTCAACCACAAGCTTGCCAGTTCAATTCCTCGACTCCAGCAAGGGATGGTAGGCTCTGCCCCTTATAACTAGCAACAGCAACTGAACCTGGAGCTGAGCTGCGCCCTCCACAACTAAGACTGAAAGGAAAACAACTTGAAGCTGAACAGCACCCTCCACAACTAAGATTGAAAGGACAACGACTGGACTTGGAAAAAAGTCCTCAAAGTACACACTGTTCCCCAATAAAGTCCTGTTCCCCTTCCCCAATAAAATCTTTATAAAACAAAACAAAAAAAAATAGTTTGGAAAAGTCACTAAACAAATGGATGGCTACATCTCTGGTGAGGAAGGAAAATATGATTTGCAGAGTTAATACATTATAAAATTCAAAATGTCTACTTTTCAAAAAAATTACACAGCATATGAAGAAACAGAAAATCTGGCCCATTCATATGGAATAAAAATGACAGAAACCACCTCTAAGGATGCACAGACATTACACTTACTAGACAAAGACTTTAAATCAACTGTTTTAAAAATATGCCCAAAGATCTAAAGAAAAGCATGGACAAAGAATTAAAGGAAACCAAGAGAATGGTGTCTGAACAAATAGACACTATTAATAAAAAATTAGAAATTATAAAACGGAACCAAATAGAGATTCTGGACCTGAAAACTACAATACCTGAAATGAAAAATTGACTAGAGGGGTTCAGTGATATATTTGAACAAGTAGAAGAGCCAGTGAATGAAAGAAAGTTAATTGAAATTATCCAGCCTGAAGGATAGAAAGAAAAAAATAAAGAAAAATGAACAGAGCTTAAAAGACCTGTGGGACACTATCAAGTATACCAATATATGCATTATGGAAGTCCCAGGGAAACAGAAAGAATATTTGAAGAAGCAATGGCCAAAAATGTCCCAAATTTGATGAAATACATGAATCTACACATCCTAGAAGCTTAAAGAACTCCAAATAAGAGAAACTTGAAAAGATCTACACTGAGATATAGTCTAATAAAAAAGAAAAAGTCAGACTGTGTCACTCCTCTGCTCAAATTTTTGCAATAGCCCCTTATCTCACTTGGAGTAAAATTCCAAGTCTTTATAATATCCTGTGAGGCCCTACATAGTCCCCCTATCCTTGCCATATCACCTCTCTGACTTCATCTTCTGGCACTCTCCCTCACTCTTTCTCCAGCCACACTGGCCTCCTTGCTGTTCTTCGAACCCATTAGTAATTCAAATCCATTAGTAATTCAAAATCAATTACTAATAAAAGTGTGTTGAAATCTTCAACTATAATAGTGGGTTTGTCTATTTCTCCTTATAATTCAATTACTTTTCGCTTCACGTATTTTGACAATCTTGTTAGGTGCATATACATCAACAATTGTTATGTCTTCTTGGAGAATTAACTCCTTTATCATTATAAAGCCCCTTTTTATCCCTAGTATTTTTTTCCTTGTTCTGAAGTCTACATTGTCTGAAATTAATATAGTTACTCCAGCTTCCTTTTGATTAGTGTTGGCATGATATATCTTTCTCCATTCCTTTATGTTTAATCTATTGTATTGTGGGGACAGAGTCCCAGAAAGCAGTTTCCAGGCTCTCAGCCTTGCGTGGGGAGGTGCTTGGTGAATGACCATCGACTGTGATTGGTTGGTCTTCAGTTGTAACCAGTTAGTCAATTGGCTACTGATGTAACTACCTGGACTGCGCTGATTGTTTGGCAGTTGGCAGGCAGAAAAAGTGAATGGCGGACTGCTGACCATGTGGATCCTGCTTCCTGTGTCTCCAACCCAGGAGCCAGGGAGAATATAGTGGTATTTCCTATCTATGGCTCCATGGATGTTCTTTTTTGGCCTCACATGTCCTGCGTGCTTATGTGGGGAGCAGGACCAGAGACCCTAAATGACACCTTACATGACATGTATCTTTATATTTAAAGTGGGTTTCATGTAAACAACATATAGTTGGGTTTTGTTTTGTCATGTTTTGTACCCACTCTGTCAGTCACTGTTGTTTAACTGGTATATTCATACCATTCACATTTAACTGATTATTGATATACCTTAATTAAGATCTACCATATTTGTGGCTCCTTTCTATTTATTGCATTTGTTCTTGGTTTCTTTTTCTTTTTTCAATCTTCCCTTCTTTTTCTACCTTCTCTGGCTTTAGTTGAACATTTTATATTATTCTATTTTTTCTTCTCTCTTAGCATACCAAGTATACTTCTTTAAAAAATGTTTTAGTGGTTGCCCTAGAGTCTGTGAGATACATTTAAACTGATCCAAAGTCATTTCCAAATAACATTATTCTGCTTTAGGGTTAGTACAGGTATTCTATAACAGAATATTCCTTATTCTTCTCTCCTGTTCCTTGTAACTTTGCTGTAATTAATTTCACTTATCCATGAACAATAATCACTCAATACACTGTTGCTATTATTCTATGAACAACTTTGTATTACATCAATTAAGAATAAGAAACAAAATATTTTATTTTACCTTTATTTATTCCTTCTCTGATGTTCTTTTTTTGCTTATACAGAGCCTATGTTGTTTTCCTTCTCCGGTTCAAGCCGTTGTCTCTCAGTCTAGTTGTGTAGGACACAGGTCCCTCGCCCATGCTGGTATTATGAGCCTTGCGTTCCCCCAGGCTGAGGCAGTTGGTCGCCAGTTGTCGGACCACCACTCACAGCAGCTCATGGCAGCTCATGATGGCTGCCACTGCTGGTGGCGGCACAAGGTAGCCAGGGGCAGCACTCAGCACTTCTGCAGCAGCTCACAGCTTACGGCAGTTTACGCCAACTTCCGGCTGCTCAGCTCCAGGGAGAGCTGTTGTTCACAATCTTAGCTGTAGAGGGCGCAGCTCACTGGCCCATGTGGGAATCGAACCTGCGATCTTGGCGTTAGGAGCAAGGCGCTCCAGCTACCTGAGCCACTGGGCGGGCCCTTTCCTTCTCTTTTAAGACCTTTCTTCCAAGGCAGGTCTACTGGCAACAAAATTCCCTCAGTTTTTGTCTGAGAAAGTATTTATTTATGTCCACTTTTGAAGGATAATTTCACAGGATACAGAATTCTATGTTAGTTTTTAGTGTTTTTATCTTTCAACGCTTTATAAAGATTTCACTCCATTTTGTTCTTCTTTGCATGGTTTCTGAGAAGTCCGATTAATTCTTATATTTGTTCCTCTATAAAAAACTGGCTTTTTCCCCCCTGGCTTCATTTAAGATTTTTCTCTTTTTCTTTGTTTTTCTGCATTTTGAATAAATTCCAACCTCCAGTTGTCTGACCCCAAGAGCGCCCCCTGCGTGATCTCTTTGCTGCCTGCCTCTGATCACATGGGGACCTCCAGCCTGGAATTCTCCTCCACTCCTTGCCAATCACTCCACTCTTCCCTTCCTTCCTTGTTTGACTTAGACTCTCCTAGAAACTACTGAGTAACTTTGCTAACGTCTTTGCTAACTTTTGCCCCTCCTTTGCTCGCCAAGCAAACCTCCACCCTCATCAACCCAACGATCTGCCCACAGCTGACCTCTGAGCCCACCTGAAGTGCAGTCCACCACCTGGGATGGGCCCCACCATGCCTCCTGGGGTCACTACAACCTCAGGGTCTCCCACCACAGAGAGGGCTGGCACCCCCCAGAAATTCTTCCATGTCTCCTAGTCTGTCCTCGTCCCAGTCCCCATGGCATAGCTACGCTTTAGACTTGCTCACCTTTCCCCATTCTCCTTAAACCTCTGGTCCCACCACCTCCCTTCTCCGTAGCTATTAACTTCACCCTTGCTTTGCATACATATTCATATAGGAACCCCCTAATATCTTGAACAAATATTTACTCTGAAATGTTTCAAACATCTAGAAAAGTATAGAGGAAGTCATAGCAAACACCCAGGTATCCAGTACCCAACTCTGTCAAGTTACCTTCTGACTCCAAACCTGCAAGCAGACCTGTCCACCCCATAGAGGTTAAGAGTCAGACTGTCTGGGCTCAGATCTCAAATCCACCATGTTTATTCATCTTCTCTATGCCTCAGTTTTCCCCATGCCAAAAGGCAGAAATGAGGGTGCCCACCCCACAGGCTGGTGGCAGGAGTGAATGAACTCATATGTGTAGAATGTTTCGAGCAGTGCCTGGCACATAGTGAGTGCTCAGTGAAAGCCAGCTCTTATCATTTCATCCTCCCTCCTGACTCAGACTCAACGGAAGAGAAAATCTGCTGTAAGGCCAACCCCTTGGGCAGGGTTCCCCTCCCACCTACTCAGGGATGGCACTCTTGATTAACCCCCTCTCCTGGCTGCTGTAATTGACATCTAAACAGGCTCTCACACACCCTTCCTAATATACCAAATTTAACTGACATTAAAACACACTCACACACACCTCTCCCAATATGCCAAATACCCTCCAGCTACCACCCTCTCTGGTCCCTCCTGCCTTTCACAGCCAAACTTCACAACAAAGTTGCCTACACTTGTTCTCTCCATTTCCTCCTGTCCCACTCGCCTTTCAGCCAGCTGTCAACAGCCTTCCAGCTGCCCCTCCACCAAACCCCCTCTTCCCGATATCACCAGTGCCTCCTTGAGAGGTCATCCAGTGGGCGTATCTCAGTCTTCATCCTGGCCAGACCACACATCCACAAGAGGATTTGCCCTTTCTGACCACTCCCACCTCCTTGAAACATTCTCCCAGCACCCCCTCCAACATAGGGCCACCCTTCTCTGCATGGCCTCACACCTCTCTGGCCACTCTTTCACAGGTGCTGCCCTGGGATCTTCCTTGGCTCTCTGTTATCTCCTTCACTTCTTGAACCATCTCATCCATGCCTGTGGCTTCACTCACCCTCAGATGTGAATGAACCCCAAGTTACATCTCCAATCCCAGCTTCTTTACTGATTTTTCAGGTCCATGTAGCCAACTGTCTGCTGGACAGCTCCTCTTCGATATCTCAAACACACTCAAACTCAACATGATCAAAATTGAGCTCATAGCACAACCACTTTGAAGAACTACTTGGCAGTATCTTCTAAAGCTGAATACACACACACTCCATGGCCCACAATTCCATTCTTAGGTACCCAATAGCAGTGTGTACATGTGTGCATCAAAATACATGTACAGGAATTCTCATGGCAGCACTATTCGTGATAGCCTCAAACTGGAAACCATCCAAATGCCCATCACCAGTAGAATAGATAAATAAGTAGTGGTATATTCATATGATAGAATACCACATAGGGTACTGAAAATGAATGATCTACAAATGTATCCAACAATATGGATAAATCTCACAAACATAATGTTGAGCCAAAGAAGCCAGACATGAAAGAGCACATACTATACACTTCCATTTATATGAAAGTCAAAAATATGCAACACTGACCTATGGTTCTAGGAGTTAAGACAGTGTTTACCCTTGGAGAGTGGTAACTGAAGGGAGCACGAGGGGGTTTCTGAGTGCTGGTACTTTCCCAACCCGGTACTTACCCTGGGTGCTAGTTACACAGCTGTGTTTGGCTTGTGCAAATTCATTGATTATGATGTCTGCGCTTTTCTGCATGTATGTTATATTCCAATGAAAAGTTAAAAAACAAAACATAGCAGGACACATCCTCTTCGCCATCAAGCACCCCCTCTCCCTGGTGTTCTCTCTCTCAGAGAAGATCACAACTTTCTACTCAGTTGCCTAAGTCAGAAGTTAGGGGCTATTCCCCACTGTTCCCCTGTCCTTATTACTAACATCCAAGTGCTATTGCTAGACCTCCGACTAGCTCTCAAATCCACCCACTTCTCTCCACCCTCACCGCCTCTGCCTTAACCCAGACCCAGCTCCCCTCTTGCTTGGCCTTCTGCAGTAGACTCCCAACCTCCAATCTTATCTGCTCTGAATCATCCCCACACAGCAGCCAGAGGGACCCTTCTGGAATGAAAATCCAGTCATGTCTCTCCTCTAGTGAAACTCTTTCAGTGGTTTTCCACACCCTCTAGATAAAACCCATTCTCCTGCTCATGGGTTCCCGGTCCACACCAGCTTTACCTCTGGCCACCCCTCCCGATGCTATGCCCCTGCACAGGCTTTTTCTGTGACTGGGAACCCTCTCCTTCCCCTCATCCCTGCTTTCCCTGGCAAGTCCCACACATCCTTCAGGTCTCAGCTCAGATAGCCTCCTGCCTCTATGAAGAGTTCAGGGGCCCCTCAGGCTGTCTCAGCAGTGTGTGCTACACCCATCCCAGCACATATCCTATGGTAGTGAAACTGGCTGCTTCTGTGTCTACTTCCACCACTGGACCTTGAGCTCCACAAAGGGGGACATTGTATCTGTCTTGGTCTTCACTCCATCCTCAGCACCTAGCATAGTAGAGGCTCAGAAAAGATTTGTTGGATGAATGAAGGACTCCAGAAGGAAGTCCAGGCTGCAAAGTGCTGGAGGCCTAGGGTGTATCTCCAAGGGAGTTGGCAAGAAAGTCGAGAGGAGTTCCCCCTTGAGAGACAAGAGTCCTAGAATTTAGACTCATAGGACATCAGCGCTTGAAGGGACCTCAGAAGACAGTTAATAATCCACTGGCCGATTTACAAATTGGAAGCCTAAGTGAAGGAGACACTGGCTGGACGAAGTGGGTAGGAGGAGGGAGAAGCGGCAGCTGCAGAGTAAAGCAAGGTGATGATGAAAAGTGAATATTTAGTGCTGATAGGGCTCCTAAAATAAGTAAAGATAATATTCCTTCTGGGTATGATGGTGGGGCCTCTCCCAGATCTCCCCAGAGGAATTCGACTCTGGCTTCCTTACATTAAACCACTAGATGGCACCATATCCCCAATCAACAGAGAGAGCAAGGGCTGGTCCGCTCACCCTAGGTTTCATCCTTCTTCCGGAGTTCCTCCCTTCAGACCTGGCACTCTGTGAAGCTAGTTGCTATGGCCCTGCTCAAGTGGCATGATACTGGGGCTCCAGAAAGCGGCTTGCTTCCACAGGGTACTTTTTCTCATACTAGAGAGAGGGTAGGTAGTGGATTCTGACCTGGGCATTGACCGGCACTACTCTTTCACCTTCCTGCCAGCCTCCTAGAGGCCTTTGACAGACTGCCCTGCATCACCCCTCCACCAGGACTGGTCAGGCTGACACTTGCTCATCTTGTTGTCCCAGACAAGGTGCAGTGGGTGACACTGGTCCCACTGTATCCTTCAACAACCTTGACACCCTGAGCCGGCAGGTGCCCCCCCAGTGGCTCCCCTTCTGCTGGCCTGATGGGTCTCTTGCAAGTCACCATGGCTTCATCTGGGAAGCTGCCCTTGCTCATACCCTAGAGTGGGGCAGCTCGATGGCAGTGCCAGCTCCATGCTTCCCCTTCTCCTAACCCTACAAGTGTACTCACTTGAGATGATTCAGCCCCTCTCCAGTACTACTGTGTTTCCCCGAAAATAAGACCTAGCCGGACAATCAGCTCTAATGCGTCTTTTGGAGCAAAAATTACGACCCAGTATCATATTATATTATATTATACCCGGTCATATAGTAAAATAAGACCTGGTCTTAATTAATTTTTGCTCCAAAAGATGCATTAGAGCTGATTGTCCAGCTAGGTCTTATTTTCAGGGAAACACAGTAGATAGTCTCACTTGTTCAGTCAACAAACACCTACTAGCACTGAGATTATGTGTGCCAGGACCTGCCCTAGGTATCTGGAAGGTGGCAGTAAACTAGACAGATAGTCCCTGGTCTCTTGGAACACGCAGTGCAATCGGGGACAAGATGTTAACCTCACATTACCAAACAATTGTTTAACTGCTCACTTAAGTTCCTAATACTGCAGTTTTAGTCCATTTCTAGAACTCTTAGACTTTCCGAGCAGAATGGAGCATAGAAATTATTCTAATGTAACCACGACTCTTTCATGATTCCTGGACTCCCTGTTCAATGGTCATTCACTTTATTCAGGAGCCAATAGTAGGGGTGGAATTGAGGAGGGAGAAGGAATGAGGCTTCTGTTAGGACCTCATGAGGAAGGTAGACTTCCTGCCCTTTCTGAATC